>NC_138779.1:182811815-183100544 GCF_965119305.1 Pelophylax lessonae
CTGAACTGCTTTGTGCGCATTCGGAAATTCCGAATGGAGTCTCTCCGCTCGGTGGTGGCCTCCCTGAGCCCAGGGGAATTCCTGGCCTTGATAGATCTCCAGGATGCGTACCTGCACATCCCCATTTTCGAGGGTCATCAGCGGTACCTTTGGTTTGCCATCGCAGAGGACCACTACCAGTTTGTGGCGTTACCTTTCGGTCTCGCTTCGGCTCCAAGGGTTTTTACCAAAGTGTTGGCGCCGGTTCTGGGCCTGCTAAGGGCACAGGGCATTGCGGTCTTGGGTTACCTGGACAATCTACTTCTGAGATCATGTGTCAGCCAGGACCTAGTGCACGATCTGTCCACCACGGTACAGATGCTCCAGGAGTTCGGATGGACCATCAACGTTCCGAAATCGACATTTTCTCCATCGGTTCGTCTTCCCTATCTGGGAATGATTCTGGACTCTGCTCAGGCAAAGGTGTTCTTGCCGGAGGAAAAGCTCCGGACCTTTCAGGACGAGCTCAGGTCCCTCAGGGACAATCCGTCCTCATCACTCAAGACCTGTATGCGGGGCCTGGGGTTAATGGTGATGGCCCTCGAGGCGATACCTTTTGCTCAGTTTCACACGCGGGCTCTCCAGGCGGAGATCCTGGCCAGGTGGGACGGACTGCCTCAGTCTCTGGATCTGAGTGTCTCATTGAGTCCTCAGACCAGATTGGCTCTTCTGTGGTGGCTCCAGTCCCCGTCGGTGGCGGAGGGCAAGTCCTTCCGTCCGTTGGTGTGGACGGTGATTACCACGGATGCCAGCCTGTCGGGCTGAGGTGGGGTCCTGGGCAACCTGTCTGCCCAGGGCACTTGGTCGGAGGAGGAATCCTCCCTCTCGATAAATTTGCTGGAATTGTGAGCGATAAAACTCTGTCTCTTCCAGTGGTCGGACCGTCTTCGGGGTCGTCCTGTCCGGGTACAGACGGACAATGCTACCGCGGTGGCTTACATCAACCACCAAGGGGGCACCAGGAGTGCTCGGGCGGCCCAGGAGGTGACCGACATTCTGTCTTGGGCCGAGACTCATGTCCCGGTGATTTCAACAGTTCACATTCCGGGTGTGGAGAATTGGCAGGCCGACTATCTGAGCCGCCAGACCTTGGACCAGGGGGAATGGTCCCTGCACCCGGAGGTCTTCCAAATGCTGTGTGCGAAGTGGGGATCCCCGGACGTGGATCTGTTCGCATCTCGGCTAAACCGAAAGGTGGAAAGGTTCGTGGCAAGAACGCGCGATCCGCTGGCGGACGCCTCGGATGCGTTAGTGACCCCTTGGCATCAGTATCGTCTGATGTATGCCTTTCCCCTGATTCAGTTGTTGTCAAGGTTCCTCCGCAGGTTAACCTCGGAACCGCACCTGATGATTCTGGTGGCGCCGGACTGGCCTCGCCGGTCCTGGTACGCCGACGTTGTTCACCTGGCAGTGGCGCCTCCGTGGCGTCTGCTGATGCGGAAAGATCTACTGTCTCAGGGACCGATCTTCCATCCTTCTTTACAGTCGCTGGCTTTGACGGCCTGGCTGTTGAGACCCAGGTCCTGAGGGACAGGGGACTCTCCCCTGAGGTTATCCCTACTCTAATCAAGGCTAGGAAAACCTCCTCTGGTAAGATTTATTGCCGTACCTGGAATTCCTATGGTGTGAGTCCAGGGGGTTCTCCCCTCGCTCATACTCGGTGTCAAGAGTGTTGGCTTTCCTCCAGTCTGGGGTGGACCAGCGCCTGGCGCTGGCCACGATAAAGGGCCAGGTATCTGCACTGGCTATACTTTTCCAACGCCCTGGGGCGTTTCATTCCTTGATTCGCACCTTCATTCAAGGTGTGCGACATTTGGCTCCTCCCAAGAAGGAGCCTTTACCTCCATGGGACTTGAACTTGGTTCTGTCCGTGTTGCAGCGTGCTCCCTTTGAAAACATCCGGGAGATATCGTTGCCTCTGCTGTCTAAGAAGGTGGCATTTTTAGTGGCGATCACTTCGGCTCGCAGAGTGTCGGAGCTGGCGGTGTTGTCTTGCCGCTCTCCTTACTTGATAATTCACAAGGATAAGGTGGTTTTGCGACCACCCCCGTTCTTTCTTCCTAAGGTGATCTCTGAGTTCCACCTTAATGAGGACATTGTCCTGCCTTTACTTTGTACGAAGCCTAAGCATCCTAAGGAGATTGCCTTGCATTCCTTGGATGTTGTAAGGGCGATCAGGGTTTACCTGTCGTCTACGGAATACTTTCGGAAGACGGATTCCCTCTTTGTCCTTCCTGAGGGATCTCGGAAGGGCATGGCTGCGTCTGCAGCAACCATTGCCAAATGGATCAGATGGACCATTGAGCAGGCTTATGCTTTTAAGGAACGGGTTCCACCCTTCCCTGTTAAGGCACACTCTACCAGATCTGTGAGTACATCCTGGGCCTGTTGGCATCGGGCCTCGGTGGCCCAGCTGTGCAAGGCTGCGACTTGGTCGTCGGTGCACACTTTTTCCAAATTCTACAAAGTAGATGTTCTGGCATCAGCTGATGCTTCCTTTGGCTGCAAGGTTCTCAGTGCGGCAGTGCCATGAAGGACCCTTGAGTTTTCTGGGTCCCTGGCTGTTGGTATTTGCTTTCCTGGGCTGTTGCTCCTGTTGAGCATTGTTTTTTTCTGTTGCCCAGTGGGTTCTCTTACGGTGCATGTAAGATTCCTTTCTCTGATGTGGGTACTGCGTTGCCTTTTCTACGGTTGCGTTTCCCACCCCTCATGTCTATACTGCTTTGGGACATCCCAACAGTGATGACTTAGAGGAGGCGGCGACTGTCGGAGGACATAAGAGAAAACTGAATTTTTGTAAAATCTTAACTGTAAAATTCCTTTCTCTGAGTCCTCCGACAGTCGCCGCCCCCGCCCCTCTTTTGGGGTTCTTATTACCTACTGCTATGCTACCAAACTGAGTTGGGAGTGGACACTGCAGGGGGGTATTGACCAGATGGGACAGCCCCCATGGGTGTGTATATGTAAATGCCTTTTGTTTTTGACTAAGTCTATATGCCTAGCTACTCCTGCGGAGCAGAAGTCAATACCCAACAGTGATGACTTAGAGGAGGCGGCGACTGACGGAGGACTCAGAGAAAGGAATTTTACAGGTAAGATTTTACAAAAATTCAGTTTTTTGCTGATGCGGTTGTTGTGTTTCGGCACCAAGAACATAAGAAAAGTAAACCCCTTCTTTTGCCTAAACCCGTTACATTTAATATGATGTAAAATAAACCTTTGGATACATTTTATATGTATCTGATGTGTTTAATAATATTGATACGAACATACGTGTGTGTGTGTGTGTGCATGCATTTACTGCAGTTGCCCAAGATCTACCATGTAAAAATGTGTTACTTTATTATCATTGTATATAATATATTTCATCTAAGGTTCCTTCCACATGGGCACCTACCGTTCAGGTCAGCAGGGAATCTGATCGGAGCCGAGCAAGGTGGATAACAGATCTGTGTCCACTAAGTTTCTGCAGAGCCGACACTGGTAGACAAGGCTCTGCTCTATGGGTAGCCAGGAATAAACCGACTTTGCTGTCTGTTTGCACCTGGCTACCACCGATCTGGTTCATTCAATGGAAAGAGGACGCAGTCCTCCTACATTTTTTTAGTGGGCCTGATCAGACCCAGAGGTAGGCGGGTGTAAACAGACAAAAGTCCATTTACACCCACAGGTTTATAGTAATGCATGGACCTTTTTGATCAGGTCCGCCTGAAATACCGACAGGTGGAACTCATCAGATTGCCTTTGTGGAAGGACCTTAATTCTTATTGTGAGAGTGGCAGTTTCCAATCTCATCACTGTTACCAGAAGGCGATGTTTGCATTTTCCAGCCCGTAGGACAGCAATCTGAGCACAAAGAGACTGAGAGTGATCATAAGTGATAAGTGCTCAGAGTCAGTTAACTCCACAGTTAATTATTTAACTACTTCAGGTCTGGAAGGCTTTACCCCCTTCCTGACCAGGCCATTTTTTGTGATACAGCACTGTGTTGCTTTAACTGACAATTGTGCCGTTCGTGCGATGGTTTATCCAAATAAAATTGATGTTTTTATCCCACAAATAGTTTTCTTTTGGTGTTATTTGATCACCACTTCGTTTTTTTTTTTTTTTGCGATAAAAAATAATTTTTACTTTTACTTTTTGCTATAAAACATATGTAATAAAAATGTAAAAAATCTAATTTCTTCATCAATTTAGGCCAATTTGTATTCTGCTACATATTTTTGGTAGAAAAAAAATCCCAAAAAGCGTATATTGATTGGTTTGGTCAAAAGTTTTAGCGTCTATAAACTATGGGATACATTTATGCACTTTTTAATTGTTTTTATTGTTTCTATTAGTAATGGTGGCGATCAGCGATTTTTAGTGCGACATTGCGGTGGACAAATCTGACACTAAGTGACACTTTTTGGGGACCAGTGACACTAATACAGTGATCAGTGCTAATAAAAAATGCACTGTCACTGTATAACTGACACTGGCAGGGAAGGGGTTAATATCAGGGGTAATCAAAAGTTTAAGTGTGCTCCTAGGTTGTGCTTTCTAACTGTGTGGGGGATGGACTGACTGCAGGAAGGGAGACATCTGTGTTCCTGATTAGTAGGAACACAAGATCTCCCGATTCCTGTCTGACAGAACGGCGGCCTGCCTTGTTTACATACCGTTCTGCCATTCCTCTGAACGCTCGCGGGTGGCCGGCGGCCATTGGCTCCCGTGTCCAATCACAGCGGAAGCGCAGCTCTGGCCGCGCACGCGTGCCTCAGAGCCGATGGAAGAAATAATGTACAGGTACGTGATTTTGCGCTTAAGGGCCTCCCTGCCGAAGTAAATGTTCGTGGGGCGGTCCTTAAGTGGTTAAACATGCAAACAACACCGTGTGTTTTAGAGTCGGTTCACACTATGGCGACACGACTCTGTACCACTTCGGGGGCGACTTGTGAAGTCCCGTGCACCGCGACTTCGGCGCGACTTGCACGGACTTCATATAATGAATGTCTATGCAAGTCGCTCCGAGGTCGCCCCGAAGTAGTACAGGACCCTTTTTCTAAGTCGGAGCGACTTGTGTCGCTCCTATTAGAACGGGTCCTGTAGCAGTCAATGGACCGTGAGGGACCGCAACTTGTCAGGCTGACAAGTCGCCTGACAAATCGCGGCAGTGTGAATTGAGTCTTAATGTAAAAACACACCGTTCACAGTATCTGCTATACCTATGCTGACTTTTAAGAAATATCTCTGACGTTTGCTGCCACGCCTAGACAGGAATAAGATAAAGAGTCTTTAATTTCTGGCTACGGCATTGATTGATTTTTAAATATCACTTAATGAAAAAAAGAATGGTGCAAGACAATATTTATGGAAAAAATATTACAAACTAGGCAACTGCAACACTAAAATAAGTGGGAGTAGAAAGGTTGCCTTAGCCTTTGGTTCCTGTTCAGACTGCAATTCACTTGAGAGTAAGTTCAACACTGACCCCCAGAAATTCCTCTTATCATTCTGTCATGGTTCCAGTGGAAAACAAGAGCCATCAGTTACAGATGTCACCATCATTTCTAGTCTCTGAAGAGGATGCTTACAAAAATGACATAATCAGAGTCTGAGGGGTGTTGAAGTATTTTAGGATGATCCAGCAGATATTCCCTCAATGTCAATTTTTCTAACTCTAACAATATTTCTGGATGGCCATGTTTTATGATCTGATAACCAATGTGTCATTGAATGGCATGAAATCATGATTTGATCAACATCAAACATGATATTGATCCATTGCATATTCTTCTTAGGCAATGTAATGTGTCTCGTTTGACTTCAAGACATTATACTATAGGCATGTTTGGTATTGAACTGATTGTTGTTCTCTTATACATTTGTTTAATCACTTTTTGCATAGTAGATGAGGTTGGAAAAGATAACCACTCCATCAAGTTTAACCTTTGTGTGATTGTGAGATTTAGGTGTTTGGTCCAGAGAAAGGCAAAACTGCAACATCTACAAGCATAGGCCAATTTGCTTGCACAAGTAAATGCACTCCTGTGACCCACAGGAGAAGTATGGCCAAAAAAGTTTTGGCCATACTTCTCTTTTAAATCTTGGCCATATGTCTTCTTCAGGGACCTTTAGAGTAAAGAGGTTATTATAGTTTATATAATCACATTCGCTATATGTATACTGATCCTGATCGTGGTCCTAGAAATGTATTCACATTAAAGCGGAGTTCCGGCCTCAAAATCGATAAAAACGATTTTGGGCCATCCGCTTGCTAAGGGGAACCTGAAAAAGAAATGGATACTGGCGATTTTTTTTTTTTTTGGTCACTTACCTTATTATAGAAGAAAATCTACTCCCCTTCCTTCCACTTCCTTCCTCTGCGGCCGCAGCCTGCGCCGTCACTTCCGGTTTGCAATGATTCCTGGGAGCTGAACGTCATTGCTCCCAGGAATCAATGCGCCTGCACCGGCCCTGCTCGTCACTTCCAGTGCAGGCGCGGCATTCCCTGCTAAACAGCTTCTGGGCATGCCCAGAAGCTGTGCAGGGATGCCCCGCCTGCACCGGAAGTGATGAGCGGGGCCGGTGCAGTGCATTGTGGGACTCTAACATCACGAAGAGGACATGAAGAGGGACGCTGCGGCTTCAGCTGCCCACATCTGAGATGGCAGAGCTGGAGAAGAAATTTTCTAGCTAAGTATTTCTTCTTACAGGTAAGTGCGACCCGGGACAGTTCAGAGGCTATCCATTATGGAATGTACTAGCCCTGACTGTCCCGGGGGTATTTTTAGCTCAAATTGACCCCCGAGGCCGGAACTCCGCTTTAACTTTGTCTAACATGTTTTGAACCTTGTGTTGTCAAATCTTTTATTTTTTCATTTGTATAAACTGAACAGAAAAAAATGTATTTAACCGGTTGCCGACCGCCGCACGGCTATATACTGCGGCGGTCAGCCCCGGCCAGGCAGAGTGACGTATCGATACGTCACTCGCCTGTCACTGACTTGCGAGCCTATTGCGGGCGGGCGCGCGCCCGCCGCGGCTCGTTCACAGACAAGTCAGTGCGTGTGACCGGCGGACTCGATGTCCGCCAGTCACACTACGATCGCTCCTGTGAAGGGAGAAAGACAGAGCGGCTTGTGTAAACAAGCTGCCTGTCAGTTCTCCCTGTGTAAAAGTGAAGATCTGACCGTTCTACTATGTAGAACTGTTGATCTTTGCTTTTACACCAATAGCAATGTCCCTTCACAGTTAGAATCACGCCCCTAGGACATACTTAACCCCTCCCTGTCCAATAAAGTTAACCCCTTCCCTGCCAGTGTCATTTTTGCAGTAACAGTGCATATGTATAGCACTGATTACTGCAGTAATGTCACTGGTACCCCCAAAAGTGTCAAAAATGTCAGTCAAGGGTCCGATCTGTCCGCCGCAATGTCGCAGTACCGCAAAAAAAATCGCAGATCGCCGCCATTACGCGTTAAAAAAAAAAACACCAAAAATGACAAAAATCTTTCCCTTTGTTAGTAAACGCGATAACTTTTGCGCAAACCAATCAAAATAAGCTTGTTGCGATTTTTTTTACCAAACATAGGTAGCATAAAACAAATTGGCCAAAAATGTTAAAAAATTTTGATTTTTACATTTTTTTTTGGGGAATTTCATATAAAAAAATGTGAAAAATATTGTTATTTTTGCAAAATTTACGCTCTTTTTTTGTTTATAGCGTGTGATCAAAAAATCGCACAGATGATCAAATACCACCAAAAGAAAGCTCTGTTTGTGGGAAAAAAAGGACGTCAAATTTGTTTAGGTACAGCGTCGCACGACCGCGCAATTGTCCGTTAAAGTCACGCAGTAAAAAATCGCAAAAAAAACCCTGGTCCTTTTAGCAGCCAAATCCTCCGGGGCTTAAGTGGTTAATACATCTGCCTTCTCCCTATCACTTTGACTACCACCAGTTCTACTTTTATGGAGCGTATGTATTCTGTCCTTATCTTTTTACAATAAAATATTCAACGTTTTTTGGGGGAATTCATTTTACTCATTGTAGCAATATGTTTTTTATATTCTATTTTACCTGCTCTGATTGCTTTTTTTGCAGCTCCTGTTGCATTCCTTGTAGCTGTGAAATGACTGGTGTGTCCCTTCCATTTTATATGGTTTTAATTTGAATCTTCTATATTTGTTGCCATTTAGATTACACTGGCAAATGCAGTTGGTAAACCACCTGCACATATGTGAACCTTGGAGAAATGAGAATGGCATTATATAAAACATGACTTACAGAAACATTGGAAACAAATGTTTGCATCATGAGCCCCTCATGGGCTATTGACAAAAACCAGTATAGTAAAATTATATTTTATTGTATATAGATATCAAAACATTAAAAATAAATTGTGTTACAACACATACCATATATTGGATAATGGACATGTGTATATATAACCATAACAGCAACAATGTGCAATGAATAAATACATAAAACCTATAGTTGTCTAACATTACATAGTGACACCTAACATGTTTCGGACTTGTTGAATGTAATGTCCTTCTTCAGAGGTGACAACAAAGTTTGAGTACAATTTAGCGACTTCTCAGCACGCATTTTGGCTTGGCACGGCTGACCATGTTACTGAGTTCCTTGCCAAGAAGCACCAGCATTTGATATCTCTGTGAAAACTGAGAATTTTTATTGGACTGCTGGGTGAAATCCTATTGGGCATGTAAGTACTGTGCTATGTTATGAAATCAGCAGCACAGTATATATTTACTACTTTGATACACTTATTGAATTTATGTATTAACATTTATATTTATATCTAGATCCGTTGTCAAAATTTGTTGTCACATCTGAAGAAGGACATTACACTCAACGAGTCCAAAACATGTTAGGTGTCACTATGTAATGTTAGACAACTATTCCCATTGGCTTTACCACATCTATTGGTTTTATGTATTTATTCATTGCACATTGTTGCTGTTATGGTTATATATACACATGTCCCTTATCCAATATATGGTATGTGTTGTAACACATTTTATTTTTAATGTTTTGATATCTATAGACAATAAAATATAATTTTACTATACTAGTTTTTGTCAATAGTCCATGAGGGGCTCATGATGCAAACAATGTTTGTTTCCAAATTTTCTGTATTTCACTAATTATCACCAGAAAAATATATCGGCGCAAGCATAAATAGGTAAAATCAAAGCTGCTGAACACCTTGGTACAATAAACAACACCAAAATGGAAACAATATAGAATATGGTGCAGCGCTAGATATGCAATAAGGATCAACAATAAATAAATTAAAATTGAATACAATCCATAGAACTATTTAAAAAAATCAATGGAAATGGGATAAAATATGCACAGAAAGTCCCAAAATGTAAGAGTTGATAAGTTCATTCATATAAAAACAGCCCAGAGAAAGTGCACGGTGCAATGTCCTAATCCAAAGAGTGCTCACACACTGTGAAAATCCTCCACCGGTATTGCTAGCCTGTGCATCTGCTACCCGTTCCTGTGTTGACTTCCTGCTACCGATTTGATCTGCTACTGATTCCGTCTGAACGCCGCCTGCACGGACTCCTGGTTTGTCTTTGGATTTCATCTCTGCCTGCTCCTTCAGCTCATCACCCCACTTTTACCGACCCTGGCCTGACCTCAGACTACTCTTCTGCCTGCTGTATGTACTTGATCTGCCCACTAGTTGCTGACCTGGACTGCCTTCTCTGCTTACCGACTTCCTCCCTGCATCTCAGCCTGCTGATCGGTGTCAGACCCCTACTCCAGTCCACCTGCCAATGAGCTTTCAGTATGTCTTCCCTGACACACAACCTACTCTTTAGCATTTTTCAATGGAAGACCAGTCAGGCACTCGTGCCACTCTGTGCTTTGACGCTCCCTGGTACCTTAATAGGACTCTGCACATCAGACTCCACCACCAGGATTGTTACAGTGCCTCACTGGCCAAAAGAAATGTGCAGGAGGCAAGAATGGGTGAGCAAACTTTGGTACAAACAAGAAGTTCTTTGCCTGTTTGAAAAGTATGCGAGTGGGCCACGGCAGGATGGGTATCAAGGGGGCTGCACTGGTGTTCCTTGTTCATCTTCCGACAGTGGGAGAGATTTCGAACCATAAGCCATTATTAATTGCTCTGCTGACATGGCACTGTGATATATTGGCTGTGACCTGAAATGCACTTGTGGTGGCACTTTTGTCCTCAGGTCATGCAAATATTCTCACCTTAGAGAGTTTTAAGTGCTTGCTGGTTAAGCAAATGCACAGAGCGTGTATTCAGTTTTGACAGCTCTTCTTTTCTTAGGCTTGCAACAGAAAGTAGAGGATGCTCCATCGGTATCCAAGACTCTGTATATCTTTTCCTGGAACCAGCCTGTCAATATACCTGGTTAATGTCTAATCTATTCCGGCAATCATTTTGTTTAAATGTATTTATTTATGTTGATACTCTGCACAATCTGGAACACTATGTTATTTTATGTTTTAGTTTGCTACAGTATTACCTCTGGTTTTTTATAGCGCTTGCAAAGACTAGCAGCATTACCAACTTTATTGGTTAGAGCATTCCTCTTGTAATAATCAAAGTTAAGTGGGTTACTTTAGTTCCGCTATTAGGTTTAAAGTGGAGCACTAGCCAGAATAATTTCTCTAGGGTGGAGAAGTATCAGAACTTCTGCCAGATTTTTTATTTTTCGTGCTCCGCTTAGGCAGATTTCTTCTCAATTTCTGTTTCTGAGACAAACAAAGTAAGGGGAAGTCCCATCTTTGAACATTGTCACATGAAAAGGTATTTGCATTGCAAAAGTCAAAAGGGAACCACCTTTGCCTATGAGCCGTTTCTGTTCCAGGGACAACTCTGAATTGTTTGATTTCCTCTCACTTTCTCCTCTAGTTACACTGGTCCATGGTACACTGTAATTTGCTGAAGTTCTTCTTTAAAGGTTAAGGGATTGTTTTAGGGGTTAGGTTAAAGTGTGTGTAAAGCCTTTTACCCAATTTACTTCCTCTTGGTCTGTTAAATATACAAATTAAAGAGTTTTGTTTGACCTCCCTATGGGGGGGGGCGAGCGAGGGATGGTCTTAAAAAACGTACGTGCTAGGGTGACAATGCTGATCTTCCATAGCTACAGAACAGGCTATAAAAAGGATTTGTCATGTCCATAATTAGTGAAACAATATAGAATATGGTGCAGCGCTAGATATGCAATAAGGATCAACAATAAATAAATTAAAATTGAATACAATCCATAGAACTATTAAAAAAAATCCATGGAAATGGGATAAAATATGCACAGAAAGTCCCAATATGTAAGAGTTGATAAGTTCATTCATGTAAAAACAGCCCAGAGAAAGTGCACGGTGCAATGTCCTAATCCAAAGAGTGCTCACACACTGTGAAAATCCTCCACCGGTATTGCTAGCTTCTGACCTGAAAGCTGCAATACAAACAGCATAGGTTGTAACCACACACTGGCATCTGAAGACATGCACTCGGACCAGGTACAGCCACCAAGACTCCACTAAGCAATGGATGGATTCCTTATCCTCTATATACTCAGCAGTATATGATCCACCATATAAAGTAAAAAGAAGGCAGCACCATAGCGTAATAAAGTCTCAAAACTTTATTTATAACAGGTAAAAAGCCTCTTACTTGATGTCAGCAGACCAGGAGCATAAAAACAATCGGTAATCTTTCTGGATGATGAGTGCAGGTGATTGCAGCACGGCTGGAAGCGAGCACGGCTCCGTCCTCCGACCGGACTGCTGGACTACGCGTTATGTCCCTGGGGGCAGGACTTCTTCAGCGATGAGGGAGGGGGGTCGGAACATCACCTTTTATACACTAGCATCGGTTCCCATTACTACATATCGTTACCTGGTGATCTACCAAACAGGAAGTGACCTCAGAGGAAGAACCTCGGGCCAGGTCGGAGGACGGAGCCGTGCTCGCTTCCAGCCGTGCTGCAATCACCTGCACTCATCATCCAGAAAGATTACCGATTGTTTTTATGCTCCTGGTCTGCTGACATCAATACCGGTGGAGGATTTTCACAGTGTGTGAGCACTCTTTGGATTAGGACATTGCACCATGCACTTTCTCTGGGCTGTTTTTACATAAATGAACTTATCAACTCTTACATATTGGGACTTTCTGTGCATATTTTATCCCATTTCCATGGATTTTTTTTAATAGTTCTATGGATTGTATTCAATTTTAATTTATTTATTGTTGATCCTTATTGCATATCTAGCGCTGCACCATATTCTATATTGTTTCACTAATTATGGACATGACAAATCCTTTTTATAGCCTGTTCTGTAGCTATGGAAGATCAGCATTGTCACCCTAGCACAGTAAGTTTTTTAAGACCATCCCTCGAGGGTTCGTCCCCCCCATAGGGAGGTCAAACAAAACTCTTTAATTTGTATATTTAACAGACCAAGAGGAAGTAAATTGGGTAAAAGGCTTTACACACACTTTAACCTAACCCCTAAAACAATCCCTTAACCTTTAAAGAAGAACTTCAGCAAATTACAGTGTACCATGGACCAGTGTAACTAGGGGAGAAAGTGAGAGGAAATCAAACAATTCAGAGTTGTCCCTGGAACAGAAACGGCTCATAGGCAAAGGTGGTTCCCTTTTGACTTTTGCAATGCAAATACCTTTTTATGTGACAACGTTCAAAGATGGGACTTCCCCTTACTTTGTTTGTCTCAGAAACAGAAATTGAGAAGAAATCTGCCTAAGCGGAGCACGAAAAATAAAAAATCTGGCAGAAGTTCTGATACTTCTCCACCCTAGAGAAATTATTCTGGCTAGTGCTCCACTTTAAACCTAATAGCGGAACTAAAGTAACCCACTAAACTTTGATTATTACAAGAGGAATGCTCTAACCAATAAAGTTGGTAATGCTGCTAGTCTTTGCAAGCGCTATAAAAAACCAGAGGTAATACTGTAGCAAACTAAAACATAAAATAATATAGTGTTCCAGATTGTGCAGAGTATCACCATAAATAAATACATTTAAACAAAATGATTGCCGGAATAGATTAGACATTAACCAGGTATATTGACAGGCTGGTTCCAGGAAAAGATATACAGAGTCTTGGATACCGATGGAGCATCCTCTACTTTCTGTTGCAAGCCTAAGAAAAGAAGAGCTGTCAAAACTGAATACACGCTCTGTGCATTTGCTTAACCAGCAAGCACTTAAAACTCTCTAAGGTGAGAATATTTGCATGACCTGAGGACAAAAGTGCCACCATAAGTGCATTTCAGGTCACAGCCCATATATCACAGTGCCATGTCAGCAGAGCAATTAATAATGGCTTATGGTTCGAAATCTCTCCCACTGTCGGAAGCTGAACAAGGAACACCAGTGCAGTCCCCTTGATACCCATCCTGCCGTGGCTCGCTCGCATACTTTTCCAACAGGCAAAGAACTTCTTGTTTGTACCAAAGTTTGCTCACCCATTCTTGCCTCCTGCACATTTCTGTTGGCCAGTGAGGCACTGTAACAATCCTGGTGGTGGAGTCTGATGTGCAGAGTCCTATTAAGGTACCAGGGAGCGTCAAAGCACAGAGTGGCACGAGTGCCTGACTGGTCTTCCATTGAAAGATGCTAAAGAGTAGGTTGTGTGTCAGGGAAGACATACTGAAAGCTCATTGGCAGGTGGACTGGAGTAGGGGTCTGACCCCGATCAGCAGGCTGAGATGCAGGGAGGAAGTCGGTAAGCAGAGAAGGCAGTCCAGGTCAGCAACTAGTGGGCAGATCAAGTACATACAGCAGGCAGAAGAGTAGTCTGAGGTCAGGCCAGGGTCGGTAAAAGTGGGGTGATGAGCTTAAGGAGCAGGCAGAGATGAAATCCAAAGACAAACCAAGAGTCCGTGCAAGCGGCGTTCAGACGGAATCAGTAGCAGATCAAATCGGTAGCAGGAAGTCAACACAGGAACAGGTAGCAGATACACAGGCTGCGTAATAGACCAAACGGCAATGACCCAGGTCAATAATGCAGCTTAACCATTTCAGCTCCGGTAGGTTTTACCCCCTTAATGACCAGGCCATTTTTTTGTGATTTGGCACTGCGTTACATTAACGAAAAATTGCACGGTCGTGCAACGCTGTACCCAAATACAATTGAATTCCTTTTTCCCCCACAAATATAGCTTTCTTTTGGTGGCATTTTGTGCTATAAACAAAAAAAGAGCGACAATTTTGAAAAAAAAACCATATTTTTTACTTTCTGCTATAAAACATACCCAATAAAAAAAATTTGAAAAATCAAATTTTTTTTATCAGTTTAGGCCAATTTGTATTCTGCTATATATTTTTGGTAAAAAAAATCCCAAAAAGCGTATTTTAATTGGTTTGCGCAAAAGATATAGCGTTTACAAACTACGGGATAGATTTTTGGAATTTTTATAAATTGTTTTGTTTTTATTAGTAATGGCGGCGATCTGTGATTTTTTTAGCGGGACTGCGACATTGCGGCGGACAGGTCGGGCCCCTAACTGACATTTTTTACACTTTTTGGGGACCAGTGACATTAATACAGTAATCAGTGTTAAATATTATGCACTGTTACTGTGTAAAATGACACTGGCAGGAAAGAGGGTTAACACTGGGGGTAATCAAAGGGGTTAATGTGTACCTAAATGTGATTACTAACTGTGTATGGGAAGGGCTCTGTGACAGGCACAGAGAGATCAAAGTTTTATCTTAGCTTAGCTGAAACTCCTGATCTCTCCCTGCCTGTCTCACAGAAGACTCTCCTGCTTTGTTTACATAAGCAGACGGGTCTTCTATCAGTTTATCTGACGATCGCAGGAGGAAGGTGGCGATCGCCGCCGCTCGGCCCGCCTCCCGCTGTGTCTAAACACAGCAGGAGCGCGGCTCTGGTGGCGCGTGCACGCCGCCAAAACCTTGTGCGCGAAATGACGTGATTTTGCGCAGCCGAGCTGCCCTGCCGCAGTAATACTACGGTGGGCAGTCGGCAAGAGGTTAAACAGACTGTCTGTGCACACTCGCGCACCCGTTCGCCCGCATGCGCACCTGCAGGTGGCACAGACAGAGTTCCTTATTGTTCTGCACCTGCGCACAGGAATGCGCCTTTCCTGACGGGCGCTCTATCTCATGTGGGGAAGCAGGACTTAGCAGCAGGCTCCAACACTACTTAGAGCTGTTGCAAATTTACGGGTCTCAAAACTGCAATAAAACTGTGCTAAAATGCATTGACACAGATATAAAACATTGCAAGGAAAATAGTTCACATTGTAATCTATGAAACTCTTAGTGTGTTGCATTACAGTGCAGTGTGTTGTGGTTTTGAAAACTCTTGCCTACTGAATATTTCATGCGACACTTGAAAAATTCTAATTTTTGTTTTATTGGTTGAAGTTGATAGACATGTCCTTTTTTTCTTCCACCTAACTGCTGTGTTGTATGTTAAGGTAAAAAGTAATACACTGAAGAGGCACAAAAAATTAAATATGAATTTCAACCCCTTTATGTCAGGTAGGGCTGGTGGGCCCTAACACTCTATTGCATATTTGCATGAAAAATAAAGGGCATGCAAGAGGTGCTGGGATATTGATATGAGTTTAACCATTTCTGGACCAGAAGGATTTGCCCCCCCTTAATGACCAGGCCCTATTTTGCGATTCGGCACTACGTTATTTTAATGGACAGTTGCGCGGTCATGCTTTTTTCCCCACAAATAGAGCTTTCTTTTGGTGGTATTTGATCACCTGTGCGATTTAAATTTTTTGCGCTATAAACAAAGAAAAAGCGACAATTTTGATAAAAAAAAAAAAAAAATTTCACATTCTGCTATATGACATTCTCAAAAAAAAAATTGTAAAAATCAAAATTTTTTAACATTTTAGGCCAAACTGTTTTCTGCTACATATTTTTGTAAAAAAAAAGCGCAATAAGCATATTTTTATTGGTTTGCGCAAAAATTATTTGCGTCTACTAACTACGGAAAGATTTATGTCATTTTTAATGTTTTTTTTTTTTTTACTAGTAATGGTGGCAATCTGCGATTTTTTGTAGGACTGCGAGATTGCGGCGGACAGATCGGACCCCTAACTGACATGTTTGACACTTTTGGGGGTACCAGTGACTTTACTACAGTAATCAGTGCTAAAAATATGCACTGTTACTGTAATAATGCCATTGGCAGGGAAGGGGTTAACTCTGTCGGTGACCAAGGGGTTAAATGTAAGCCTAAGGGAGTGATTCTAACTGTATGGGGGTTGGGCTTCTGAAATGATCACAGAGACATGTGATCCTATATAGCAGGATCACAAGAGCGCTGTGATCATCCTAGGAAGAAGGACGGCCGGCTGTGTTTACAACCGCTGTCCGTCGTCCTTCACTCTCAGCGGGGAACGATCGCGGGTGTCAGGCAGCAATCGGAGCCGCCAGCCCGCTGCATCGGCTACCCCGCTCGCCCCCTAGACTTCCGAGAGCGAGCGCCGTACATGTACGCCGATTTGCCTGGGAGCGGCTGCCTGCCGCAGTACATCTGCGGCGGGCGGTCGTAAACCAGTTAAAGGAACATCATACTCATGTCATTCCTTCAGAGCTCTGTGCTGTGGCCATGATTCCCGCGCGCATGCACAGGAATGACATCATTGCGGCCCAGCCATTTGAGCCGTCAGAGCTTCCGAACCCAGGTGAAGATGGAAGCCCTGGCAGCAGTGACAGCGCACCACTGGAGGGCTTCGTTTCAAGGTAAGTTCTTCATAATGTGATGCATACTAGCACATTATGACATTGCCTTACAAGGGGAATTTATTTTTCTTCAAAGGTTTACTGGCGCTTTAACCACTTACCGCATACTAACGTATATTTACGTCGGTAAAATTTGCGGTAGTATACCGGGATGATGCCTCTACCTAGAGACACCATCCCGGTACCGTTGTTTAGTGTCAACGGTCGGCTTTCCGTCGGTAACGACCGATGCGCTCGATCGTTGCCCGGGTGAGCGGGAGGGGACGTTCCCCCCCCTCCCGCCGCCTTCCGTTACTTTGGATCCGCCGGCTGGATGGAGTCCCGATGAATGCCGGAAACGGCTTTGATCGGGTCTCCGATGACGTAACACGGAGGTGGCGTCCATGATGTCACTTCCGGGTTACTGTGCAAATTTAAAAAACGTCTGTATGCAAAAACGCAGTTTTCAGTGTTTTGCATACATGGAAGTGTAGTGGAGGGGTCGAGGGTCTTTTAGACCCTCGATCCCTCCATAAAGAGTACCTGTCACTATATATTGGTGTCACAAGGGATGTTTACATTGCTTGTGACAGCAATAAAAGCGATCAGATTTTTTTTTTTTTTTTTTAAAAACCTGTAATAAAGTTAAAAAAAAATAAAATAAATAGGAAAAAAAAAAATGTAGCCGCCCCCGTCACCGTTAGCTCGCGCACGAAAAAAAACGTATACGGAAGTCAAGCCGCGAATTAAATCGCTGGTCAAACCACACATGTGAGGTATCGCCGCGATCGCATTGCGTGGGTAATAATAAAAAAAAGAGCTACACTCTAACTCTAAACTGGTAACCGTTAAATAAATTTAAGCGTCGCCTATTGAGATCTCTATTGACCGTAGTTTGTCGCCATCCCACGGGGGGCGCAATTTTAAACCGTAACACGTTGGGTATCTATTTACTCGGTGTGACATCATCTTTCACAATATACAAAAAAAATGGGCTGACTTTACTGTTTAGTATTTTTTAAATGCAGTGAAATGTGATTTTTGAAAATTTTTCCAAAAAAATTGTGTTTTAAAGACTGCTGCGCAAATACCGTGTGACAAAAAATATTGCAATGACCGACATTTTATTCTCCAGAGTCTTTGCTAAAAAAATATATATAATGTTTGGGGGTTCTAAGTAGTTTTCTAGGAAAAAATACTGATTTTAACTTAACAAAAAGTGTCCGAAATAGGGCTGGGGCTTAAGTGGTTAAAAGACAGCCAATGCATTTCAGGGGGTCAAAGGAACTTTCCTTTCATCAAGGCTCCTACAAAACATAATATAATGCAAATATAATTGTGACAAACTGTGTGATAAAAATAAACTGCTAAAAATGATACTACTGCATATGTGCATTGCGGCCTTGTTCTGGGTTTCGCTCCATTAGCATTCCTAGAATTGTGACTGAGCTGTCATAGAAGGCTAATAATTAACTACTGACAATTGGGAACTAGTAGATGGCTCCCAGTGACATCAGCACTGCACAGCCCAACACAGTGTGGCAAGACTAGGAGTCATGTCTACCAGCTACGAACATCACAGCTCATTTAAACTGATGGCTGCAACCAGCTTTAAAGGGAGCCAATTGGAAAAAGATTGAAAAAAAAAAAAAAAAGGACTTAAAAAGCACATAAAACTCCTGTTGCACTGTGTGCAGTTTTAACATACTGCTATTAAAAAACAAAAATGCATATACTTCATACGCTTTATCTAATGAGATGGTATGAGCAGGCCTTACCTGTCAGAGTTGCCCAGTCTTCAGCATTGAGGACTCTGATGGCATTTGCAGGAGGGTTGCAGAGATGTTGTAGTTACGCGCTCCTCTATATGCCTGCACTTTAGTATCTGCATCTGATTTATTTTGTGTCCTATGCTATCATACACTGTAGCTGAAAAGCTGATCCATACATCTGTGTTCTCCTGTCTCGACTATTACAATGCTCTTCTCACTGGTGTAGCTAAATCCTCTACACTATGAATCGACTACAATACAGTGTATGTTCTGGAACCAGAACCCTGACTAGGTCTGGTACAAGTGATCATATTACCCCTATCCTGGAGTCCTTTCACTGGCTACCTGTCAGGTTTTGCATAAGATCTTTAACCACTTGCCGACCGCTCACATGGAGCGTACTGCGGCAAAGTGGCTCGTTCCCGTCCAGCGACGTAGACCTACGTCGCTGGACTCCTCCCCCTGTAGGCGGCGCGCTCCCGCTGTTTTCATTGACAGCGGGAGTCGGGCCAGGGGAGGAGTGGCGGCGATCGCCGCTGCTCTGCCCCGATCGTCGGGGAATCGAGTGAGGAGATCCGCCCGCCTGTGTAAACAGAGCGGGCGGATCTCCTAAGTTACAGGGACTGACAGATCGGAGTGTTCAGCATAGCTGAACATCCGATCTGTCCTTGTGTCACACAGTCACCTCCCCCCCCCACACGTCAGTAAGCACCAGGCATACATTAACCCCTCCCTCTCCAATAAAATTAACCCCTTCACTGCCAGTGTCATTTTTACAATAACAGTGCATAAGTATAGCACTGATTACTGCAGTAATGTCACTGGTACCCCCAAAAGTGTCAAAAATGTCAGTCAAGGGTCCGATCTGTCCGCCGCAATGTCGCAGTCCCGCAAAAAAAATCGCAGATCACCGCCATTACGCGTTAAAAAAAAAAAACACCAAAAATGACAGAAATCTTTCCTGTAATTAGTAAACGCAATAACTTTTGCGCAAACCAATCAAAATACGCTTATCGTTATTTTTTTTACCAAACATAGGTAGCAGAAAACAAATTGGCCAAAAATTTTAAAAAAATTAGATTTTTACATTTTTTGGGGGGAATTTCATATAAAAAATTTTTAAAAATATTGTTATTTTTTCAAAATAAACGCTCTTTTTTTGTTTATAGCGCAAAAAGTAAAAAGCACAGAGGTGATCAAATACCACCAAAAGAAAGCTCTGTTTGTGGGAAAAAAAGGACGTAAATTTCGTTTGGTTATGGCGTCGCACGACCGCGCAATTGTCAGTTAAAGTCGCACAGCGCCGAATCGCAAAAAGTGGCCTGGACGTAAGATAGCAAAATCCTCCGGTGGTAAAGTGGTTAAGATCCTCTTGCTCACCTATAAGGCTCTTCATGGCTTGGCACCCCATTATCTGTCTGAACTTTTTTTTTTTTTTCCCATAAATTTTTTTATTGAGAGTGTTGTAAAGCAAAATAAGAGAAATGCACATTTGGTAACTTCACAAAAACCCGTCAGGGTGGCAGAAAATAATGTTCATATAGTTCAAGAGGTTGTAAACCCAAATTTGTTTTTTTGTTTTTTTCTCACCCTGAAAGAGAAACGCATAATGAGCTAGTATGCATCGCATACTAGCTCATTATGAAATACTTACCTTAGAACGAGCCCCGCCGACATGTTCAGTCGCCCGTCTACCGGGATCGCGGCATCCGGCCATCTGATTGGCCGGAGCCGTGGTGACGTCACTCCCGCACACGTGTGCGGGAGCCGACGGTTACGGCACAGGGCTCTGAAGGAACAGCACCAGCGGCCGTTCCTTCAGAGCGCATGTGCCAGTGACGTCACTGGCTGCATATAAGGTAAATATCTCCTAAACGGTACATGTTTAGGAGATATTTACAGTACCTATAGGTAAGCCTTATCATAGGCTTACCTATAGGTACAACTTGCAGAGGAGGGTTTACTTCCTCTTTAACAAAACTATATCGAATCTCCAAAAGTAATACAGTGTGTGTTCTGACAACAGGTCTACAGAGATATAACATATGTGTATAAAGCTTTAGCCTGCATAATATTGATATACAGGCACCCAGGTGCCTCCAGATTTATTAAAGTGATAGCAATAAGGTAAGTGGGAGTAGGTTTCTAGCCAGACCAGCCTCACGGTTAGAGTATCGTGGTTGGAGTTTCTGGATGTATATCAAGGTAAAGACTCATGAGGGAAGAGAGTGGAAAGAGAAAGGAAAAAAGAAAGAGAGGTTGAGATAGAGGGAGAGAAAAAAAAGGAGAGGAGGGGGAGAGGGGGAACAGGGATGAAGACCGTTCCTATTATAGCAATAACTCCATAGATATACAATAGTACAGGTTCCCTACCATTCTCTTCAGTTTGTAGACTAGAATGAGAGCATGAGGCTCAGCTTACAAAAGTAGGGAATTTTACCTTGAAAGAAGTATGTATTGTTTCCTAGTTTTAAAGTAGGACCAGCAACGCCAAGTAGACTTAAATTTAGGCAGTCGTATAGAAGGGGGAGGTTTGGGACTTTAAATGAGGCGCACCGTTGGAGCTGCCGTGCAACTCCATCCCGGTTCAATGAACAAAAAGAAGAGGGTTGGGACTTTAAGCCCCCGTTCACACTGGGGCGACCTGTCAGGCGACCTGGTTGCCTGACAGGTCGCCGTAGGTCGCCTTCCATAGAGAAGCTGTGGACCCGTTCTAATAGGAGCGACACAAGTTGCTCCGACTTAGAAAAAGGGTCCGGAGCTTCTTTGGGGCGACCCGGAGCGACCTGCATAGACTTCAATGTTATGAAGTCTGTGCCGGCCGCTCCGAGGTCGCGGTGCGAGCAGCGTGCCGCGACCTGTGAGGTTGCCCTGGGAAGTAGCGTCGCCCCAGTGTGAACGGGGCCTAAATGAGAGATGTGATGAGGCTTGCAGGAAAATAAACAAATAAATCACATTTATTGATGGATACATACAGGTAAGAAACCATACAAAAAAAAAGTATATTTACATAGAGTAATACAAAAAAGGCTAGTAAATGATCTCAGATCCAATATTCATAGGAACCAACATGGCACATTTCCAGGAGTAAGAAAGTAGTTGTAATTGCAACATCAATGGATACAATTAATCAATATTAGTAGAGTAATTTGATATAGTCACAACCTCAATGAACTCGACGCATATCGTGGACCAAATATGCCACTTCATCAGGAATAGATGTCTGATCTATAAAAAATGTGTATGTAAGGAAATAGCAAATGATGGTAAATGAAGACTGGGGGGAGGAGAAAAAAAAAGGCAATGGCCTCAGATATCTATTTCCTTACATACACATTTTTTATAGATCAGACATCTATTCCTGATGAAGTGGCATATTCGGTCCACGATACGCATCAAGTTCATTGATATTTGCCATGTTGGTTCCAATGAATATTGGATCTGAGATCATTTACTAGCCTTTTTTGCATTACTCTGTCTATGTATACTTTTTGTATGGTTTCTTACCTGTATGTATCCATTGTAATATGTGATTTATTTTTATTTTTTTCCTGCAAGCCTCATCACATCTCTCATTTAATGTCCCAACCCTCTTTTTTTTGTAAATTTAGGCAGTCGGTCTTGTGAGATATGGATCAGCTCCTCCATTTCCTCCATTTATTGACTCTATTAAACCATTCCCTGGCCCATGGGACATGTGTGGATTGCCAATGTACCGAGATGCAAAGTCTGGCTGCATTAACCAAATGCTAATAATTTTTTTGTGCGTCTTCTCTGACAGGGAAGTGTGATGTAACAGATATTGCTCCGGTGTAAAGTCTAGTGTGTAGGTTGTAATTTGCGCACAACGTCATGTATCATTTTCCAAAATGGGAGGATCATATCGCAGGACCACCAATTGTGTAGTAGATTTCCTACCTCTCCAACATACATTTGGGGTCGATGCTGAGAATTTATGTAATAGGGCAGGTGTTCTATACCAGCGTGACCTAATTTTGTAGCCATTTGCCTGAACAGCCACATTTAGTGAGCCGTGGTGAGTGTATTCATTTATATCATCCCACTCCTCATCTGTAAGGGTATGCTGCAGGTCTTTTTCCCTTGCCTGCCTGGCTCGATCTAGCGGTATAATTGCTGTATGTAATAACAAAAGAGTATATTGTAGAGACTAGGTGCCTTTGAGGAGATTGTTCACGGCATATATTTTCAAATTGCATGAGATATCTGGACCAGAGGTTAGCCATGGTTGAGTAGGATAGAAAGTGGCAAGTATGCCCAAAATGTAAATGTGTCTGACTTGGAGAGAGCAGTCAGTTGGTCATAGGTAAGAAGCTTTCCTTTAGAGAAAAACCAAGACATCTCTGTGCGGCCATCCTCAGCTAAAAAATGTCCCGATAAGCTGGGGGAAAGTCAGAGTTTACTCTTAAAGACGTAAGAGGACCTTGTCTTGATGAAAACGTATGAGATTTGCATGCACGATTGAAACTAGTTGGGGTTGAGCCAACAGTAGTATGGTCTAGGAGGGCTGAGAGAACCCCACTAGAGGGAAGCCAGGGAATAAGATGCAGGGGCAAGTCACTATAAGAATTTTCCAGGGAGACCCATACTTTCCTTTGGGAGTGGATGCCCCAGTCCACTACTCCAGTGAGTAGTGGAATATTTGTGTATATACATGCAATGTTCAATTTGTGCATGTCCGGAAGGCCAATTGCACCCTTAAAGGGAAACTCCAGTCAAAAGTGAAATTTTTCCTATTAATAGTATGTCAAATATCTTTATCTTTGTTGTTCATTTCCTGGCTAGCTGCCTGTCTAGCTTAGAAAGTCTTCTCTAAGCTGAACAATCAGCTTCTTCCTGTTCGTCACTGGCAACACTATCTCCCTTTATCTGAATTTGCTAAGCTGTCTTTCACTTCCTGAAAACAGTTGTCGGTCTTTCTAAGACAGGCATGCCTAGAACTGCCATGCCCCACCCCCATCCCTCCTATCCTGCACAGAACATGATCTCCTCCTGTCTTCATAGCCTCGTTTAGGCTAGCAGCTTTTCCTGAGAGAGAGAGAAAGAGAGAGAGAAAGGGGGTAATATATGAAAGAAATCGGGAACAAAGGAATATTTTTGAAAGTTTAGAAGGATGCAGATCAATTTCTATTGCTCGTTACATGTAAGTAATACGTTTTAGGCTCCGTTTCCACTAGTGTGACTTGTTATGCGACTTTGGACACATAATCACATGACAAGTCGCAGCCCATCGATTTCAATAGCCCCTGTTCCTATCTATGCAACTTTGAAAATCATTGACTTTGGAAAGGTACCTGCACTACTTTGATCCAGAGAGTGTAAAGTTGGATCAAAGCTGCACTCAAAATCGCACTCTAAATCGCACAACTTAGGAGTCGCACTAGTGGGAACATAGCAACTTTGGAGTGCAGCTTTAATTCAATTTTACACTCTCTGGATCAAAGTTGCATCAAAAGTTGCATCAAAGTAGTGCAGGTACCTTTTCAAAGTCGGTGATTTTCAATGTTGCACAGATGGGAATGGTTACCATTGAACTTAATGGGCTGTGACTTGTCATGTGACTTTGTCTTCAAAGTCGCATTTCAATCACACTAGTGGAAACGGAGCTTTAGTCTACGTTTCCACTGTTGCGATTTAGAGTGCGACTTTGATCCAACTTAACACTCTCCGAATCAAAGTCACAATAAAAGTTGAATCAAGGTAGTGCAGGTACCTTTTCAAAGTCGCTGATTTTCAAATTTGCATAGATAGAAATGGGTGCCATTGAACTTAATGGGCTGTGACTTGTCATGTGACTTTGTCTTCAAAGTCGCATGGCAATCACACTAGTGGAAACGGAGCTTTAGTCTACGTTTCCACTGTTGCGATTTAGAGTGCGACTTTGATCCAACTTAACACTCTCCGGATCAAAGTCACAATAAAAGTTGAATCAAGGTAGTGCAGGTACCTTTTCAAAGTAGCTGATTTTCAAATTTGCATAGATAGAAACGGGTGCCATTGAAATCAATGGGCTATGACTTGTCATGTGACTAGTGGAAACATAGATTTAGCATGGTTGCCTGTACTATGATCATTGTAGACTGTGAGCTGAGACCCCAGAGCACTTCCAGCTACACTAACAGTCCCCCCCCCCCCCCCCCCGGGTCCAGCTTCCTTCTCCTATGGTAGTCTTCATTCAAAGCCCAACACAGCAATACTGTATATGTACACTGACCCCCCCCCCCCCTCGTGTTCTGTGTGGATGGGTCTTTTTTTATTCCTTCATTTTCTCATGAATTAGGATGTAAAGTGCATCCTTACTGATGAGAGAACACTGGGCAGGAACCGATGATCAGCTCCTCCCATCCTGTATACACCCACTGGCTTCACAGGAACAGTGCCCCTCCCTGGAAGTGATGTCACTAGATTTCAGTAACCACACCCTCTGGCTGCTCTTGGACTCAGAAGGAAGAGGAATTGAAGTCACGTGACAGCACTGAATACTGCAAAATAAAGGTAGAAAAACTGGGATTTTTTCATTTTGACACATAAAGTTGAACTCAGCTTACACTAATAATTGCAGGTATGAAATTAAGGTCATAGGCTGTATTTCTGCTTTAAGTTTTGGCTAGGTAAGATGTGTATATCTAATGGGCAGAGGGGAGTTCTGCCAAATGAAATGAGAGCAACTCCTTTTGTAAGCAGAAAAAAGGATAGAGGAATGGCAATTGATATAGTTTGCATTGGGTAAAGCAGTCGCGGGAGGATGTTCATTTTGATTAAAGCAGAGTGGCCAAACCAGGACACGTTGAGGTTACTCCAGCATTTAAGATCACCCTGGACTTTCCCCAGTAGAGTCCAGAAATTCCTATAATATAGTTCAGAGAATTTAGCCGGAATCTGGATTCCCAAATGTATAATAGCATCCTTCTTCCTAGAGAACGGAAAATGGTCCTGACAATGGGTGAGTATGGATTAGTGTGTGTAAATTTGGGTAGTTAATTTTTAGATTTGAGATTTGTTGGAAAGATTCCAAATCGCTGAGAAGGTTTGGCACAGAGATGCGGGGTTCAGAGAGGAACAACAGTATATTATCAGCAAAGGCTGCTACTTTGTATTCCTTGTCCTTCACCAGAAGGCCCTTTATATTCGTAGTAGCCCTTAGCCTATTTAAGAAGGGCTCCAGAGTCAGAACAAATACAAAGGGGGAGAGAAGACATCCTTGGCATGTTCCGTGCTTAATAGGAAAGGCATCTGACAGGTGACCATTGGCTCTCACTCTGACAGTAGGAGCAGAGTGCAGTGCTAAAATACTGGCACACATACGCAAGCCTAGGCCAATTGCCCGGTGTACCGCTGCCATGTAATCCCAGGCCACCCTGTCAAATGCCTTTTCAGCATACAGCTACAGGAAGAAGCTTGGATGGGCATTAGATGAGAGGCAGTGATGTACATTGAGGGCTTTGGGCATATTGTCTCTGGCTTCTCCACTTGATCCAAAGATATAAGGGAAGGGAAAATAGATAGTACCCTATTGGCCAACATCTTAAAACAACATTTAACATCAGCGTTCAACAGGAAAATTGGCTTGTAGCTAGACGGAAGTGTTGGGTCTTTGCCTTCTTTCGGTAGGACTGTAATGTGAGCCTCAAGTAAGCGGACTAAGGGATTTTGAGAGTCAGGCAATGAGTTAGGGGTTCTAAAAAGCTGAGGAAGTAGGATTTTCATAAAGCATTGATAATATTGGACAGTGAGTCCATCGGGACCTGGGCTTTTACCTGGTTTTATTTGTTTCAGGGCAGTCTCTACCTCAGCTAGAGTAAGTTGTTGTTCTAATTCATATGCTTTCTGTCAAGATGGCAGTCGGGGAATAGGTGGATAAAAATTCCTCTATCAGGAGGGAGCGTGTGTTCTGAGTGTGTGGTGCAGGATTGGAACAGTCAAGATTGTAAAGCTTCCAATAGTAGAGCTCAAATTGATTGGCTGTCTTCATTCTTAGTAAGAGTGATACCTGAACCATTGTGGAGATGATGGATAGTATGAAGAGTTTGAGAGTTATGAATAGCTCTTGCCAATAACTTTCCACTCTTATTGCCCTGTTCATAGAATATTTTCTGGTTAGGTACATAATGGCATCCTGCCCGTTTACCTAGTTCCTCCAGTAGGAGGGAGCATGTGCGTTCAAGGCCCCTTAAGGTGTTTTGAGCTTGTTTTTTTGTTTATTTTTTCTAAAGACCAGATACGGTCTGTCAAAGATTGAATCGATACCTGACTTTCCTTTTTAGCTGCAGCTGACATCGAAAGAAGAAGCTCACCTCGAACTACACATTTGTGTCCCTCCCACAGGACAATAGAACTCGTTTCTGGGGTAGCATTTTCCCTAAAATAGTTTGATAGACAGGTCGAAATGCGTTTTATGTCTTTTGATTCCTTCAAAAGTGATGGATCCAGTCTCCATATTTTGGTAATAGCAGTCATTTAAGTGTCGTAGCAATTGGATGATGGTCAGAGAGGAACATTGGTTCTATCGTGGCCTGATCAAGAAATTATAAGTCTGTTTGGGTTAGGAAAAAGTAATCAGTCCTCGAGTATTTTTGGTGAAGTACAGAAAAAAAAGTGTAGTCCCTATCACTGGGGTGAAGCGTACGCCAAGTGTTATGGAGGGACAATTCATGTCCCTCCATATAATTTTGCTCTAATTTGTCGCAAGGTGCTATACAATAGAGCTGTAGTGCCGGAAGATGTGTCAACTAGAAGGGATAGGGGGACGTTGAAATCGCCCCCCCCCCCCAAGATCAGAATTCCTGTCTGAAAATCACATACTTTCCTTAGGAAGGAAACCTGATGTTCATTGGGACAGTATATTTTCCCTAAGGTAATCGGCCGAGATGCTAAGGTGCCTTTTAGAAACAGATATCTCCCCTCAGGGTCAAATAACGAATCTGAGAATAAGAATTGGGAGTACTTGGATAGCAGATTTGATACCCCTTTAGTCTTAGAGTGGGGATTCGTGGCAAGCTGAGCTTTGGGAAATGTTTTGTTAGTGAACTTCGGAAATCTGTCTGAACTTTTATTACTTACCCCCCCCCCCCCCCCACTTGTAAACTCCTAAACTCCGTTGTTCAAATTCTGGTCTTCTGTGTGTCCCATCTACTCCTCTACACTCGATGGGAGACGGTCTTCTCCAGCTATGCCCCAAAGGACATCAGAGAATCATCTTTTCTAAACTCATTCCAAATAAATCTAAAAAACGTTTTTCTATAAACAAGCTTTCATGTAATTTTCCCTTTTTCCTCTGTTTTTCCCTGTGCATTTCTTGTGTTTTCCTTGTAAGGCGCTTTCAGAACCAACTTTTGTAGGTGCTCTATAAAATAAAGTTTATGATTATTATTGGATTGTGTGTTTTGCTTTAAATTCATTCATTGTAATAGAGTTGTTATTTGAATTATCAAAATGTTGGTTTTATTATACAGGTAAATCCCATGACGCCAGCCGTGGTTTAAAATGAATGGATATGACATCTTAACAAAGAGGATATATATTTTTTTTTCTTTATTCTAGTGCCCCAGCAAACAAAGCGAGTTACTCCACCTGCAATATCACTACGTTCCAAATCCATGACATCGGAATTGGAGGAAATGGGTAAGCGCTACTCTTTATGGCTTATCAAACAGATGCTCTGCATGAATGTCTTTCTATCATAGTGGCTTTTAAACTGCTTGCATTGCTGCATGACCTTCACATTTTTGTATACGTAATTGGCTGTTTTAAAGTGTTTTAAAAAAAAAAACACTATAAAAATAAAATTTAGTCTATTTTAATAACTCTTTTAATGTTTATATATTTATGTATGTGTATTATCTATCTATCTATCTATCTATCTATCTATCTATCTATCTATCTATCTATCTATCTATCTATCTATCTATCTATCTATCTATCTATCTATCTATCTATCTATCTATCTATCTATCTATCTATCTATCTATCTATCTATCTATCTATCTATCTATCTATCTATCTATCTATCTATCTATCTATCTATCTATCTATCTATCTATCTATCCACATAGATATATGAATACACATTGGTGTGAAAAAGTATTTGCCCTTCCTGATTTTCCATTTTTTTGCAAAGTTGTCACACTTAAATGATTCAGATCATCAAACAAATTTTAGCATTACACAAAGATAACCCGAGTAAATACAAAATGCAGTTTGCAGATTGCTCCCTCACTCATGCTAGCACTTGGTGCTGCTCCTCGGTTTTCCCATTGGGGTGTCATGTCTTCTCCCCACAACACCTGGCGACGGTTTCATTTTAAAGGTGGTATCTTAGATTGTTATATAAGCTGATTTATTTTACAATGGGCATCTCCTGAAGAAGAGAGATCTTTGTCACAAAACACATTGAGCTAAAGAAAAATGCCCATTATTATGTTTTTTTCCAAAACTTAGAAGAGTGGATCATTATATGAATATTATGTTGATTGTATGCTGATACACAGTAGTGTTCACAAATCCGCCTGTTGTTTTAAAATGTCTTTATTCATGTAAAAGATTTTCATCTATTGCTTAATAAATCTTTTTGTGCAAATATTGTACCTCATTCAAAGTCCCATAAAAATGTTTCTAATGCTTTGTATATGCAAATGGGGGATAGAAGCATGACATTATAAGGCACCAGCACACATTATTATTTGTATGATGGCAGTTTTTAAATTATGATTTCATTTATTAATGTAAAAAAAGCTGTCCAAACCTGCCTGGCCCTATGCGAAAAAATAAATTGTCCCCTAAACCTAATAACTGGTTGTGCCACCCTTGGCAATAGATATAATTTTGCTCCTGTACAAATCATTATTAAGACCTCATCTGGAATATGCAGTTCAGTTTTGGGCATCTGTTCTTAAAAAGGATATTGGGGAACTGGAGAAAGTGCAGAGAAGGGCATCCAAACTGATAAGAGGCATGGAGGAGCTCAGCTATTAGGAACGATTAGAGGAACTGAATTTATTCTCTCTTGAGAAGAGGAGATTACGTGGGGATATGATCAACATGTATAAATACATAAGGGGTCCATACAGTGGTGATCGAAAGTTTGGGCACCCCAGGTAAAAATTTGTATTAATGTGCATAAAGAAGCCAAGGAAAGATGGAAAAATCTCCAAAAGGCATCAAATTACAGATTAGACATTCTTATAATGTCAACAAAAGTTAGATTTTATTTCCATCATTTACACTTTCAAAATTACAGAAAACAAAAAAATGGCATCTGCAAAAGTTTGGGCACCCTGCAGAGTTAATATCTTGTACTGCCCCCTTTGGCAAGTATCACAGCTTGTAAACGCTTTTTGTAGCCAGCAACGAGTCTTTCAATTCTTGTTTGAGGTATCTTTGCCCATTCTTCCTTACAAAAGTCTTCCAGTTCTTTGAGATTTCTGGGCTGTCTGTCACGCACTGCTCTTTTAAGGTCTATCCATAGATTTTCAATTAGGTTGAGGTCAGGAGATTGTGAAGGCGATGGCAAAACCTTCAGTTTACACCTCTTGATGTAATCCCCTGTGGATTTTGAGGTGTGTTTAGGATCATTATCCATTTGTAGAAGCCATCCTCTCTTTAACTTCAGCTTTTTCACAGATGTCATCAAGTTACCATCCAAAATTTGCTGAAATTTTTTTGAATCAGTTTTTCCTTCTACTCGTGAGATGTTCCCTGTGCCACTGGCTGCAATACAACCCCAAAGCATGATTGATCCACCCCCATGCTTAACAGTTGGATAGAGGTTTGTTTCATTAAATTCTGTGCCCCTTCTTCTCCAAACGTACCTTTGCTCATTCCGACTAAAAAGTTTGATTTTAACCTCATTGGTCCACAGAACTTGTTTCCAAAATGCATCAGGCTTGTCTATATGTTCATTTGCAAAGTTCAAATGCTGATTTTTGTGGTGAGGACGTAGAAGAGGTTTTCTTCTGATGACTCTTTCACGAAGACCATATTTGTACAAGCATCTCTTTATAGTGGAATAGTGTACCACAACTCCAGTGTCTGCCAGATCTTTCTGGAGGGATCGTGCAGTCAAACGTGGGTTTTGAATTGTTTTTCTCACAATCCTGCGAGCTGTTCTGTCTGATATTTTTCTTGGTATTCCAGATCTTGCTTTAACTTCCACTGTTCCTGATGACTGGCATTTCTTAATTACATTCCAAACAGAGGATATTGACATCTGAAAACGCTTTGCTATCTTCTTATAGCCTTCTCCAGCTTTGTGAGCGTCAACTATTTTCAGTTTCAGTTTTCTAGACAACTGCTTAGAAGATCCCATGGTGCTGATTGTTGGGGCAAGGTCAGATGAGTCTGGGCATTTAAAACCTTTGAGATTGACATCACCTGGTCTTCCCAGACGATGATTGAGAACAATCCATGACACTGGCAGGTCTCAGCCTTGCAAAGGGGGCAGTGCATGCTATAAATTCTGCAGGGTGCCCAAACTTTTGCAGACAGCATTTTTTTGATTTCTGTAATTTTGAAAGTGTCAATGATGGAAATAAAATCTAACTTTTGTTGAAATATTATAAGAATGTCTAATCTGTAATTTGATGCCTTTTGGAGATTTTTCCATCTTTCCTTGGCTTCTTTATGCACATGAATACACATTTTTACCTGGGGTGCCCAAACTTTCGATCACCACTGTATAGTGAACTTGGTGTTGAGTTATTCACTTTAAGGTAATCACAGAGGACAGGGGGAACATTTTTACTTCTGGAGGAAAAGAGATTTCATCTCCAAATACAGAAAGGCCCTTTTTCACAGTAAGAGCTGTGAAAATGTAAAAATGACTCCCTCAAGAGGTAATTCTGTCCAGCTCAGTAGATTGTTTTAAGAAAGGCCTGGATCCTTTCCTAGATACACATGATATAACTGGATACCAATATTTATAGCTAAAGTTGATCCAGGGAAGATCCGATTGACTCCTGGGGGATTAGAAAGGATTTCTTTCCCTTGCTGGAGCAAATTGGATAATGCTTTATTGGGGTTTTTTTGCCTTCCTCTGGAGGGTATAGGATTGTATATATAAGATTATATGTATGTATTTATATATATATATATATATATATATATATATATATATATATATATATATATATATATATATATATATATATATATATATATATACAGTATCTCACAAAACTGAGTACACCCCTCACATTTTTGTAAATATTTTATTATCTTTTCATGTAACAACACAGAAAAAATAACACTTTGCTACAATGTAAAGTAGTAAGTGTACAGCTTGTATAACAGTGTAAATTTGCTGTCCCCTCAAAATAACTCAACACACAGGTGTGTTTGGGGTCGTTACCATGTTGGAATACTCCCCTGCGACTTCAGTATGTCACAGTACATGTTGGCATTCATAATTTCATCAATGAACTGTAGCTCCCCAGTGCTGGCAGCACTCATGCAGCCCCAGACCATGACACTCCCACCACCATGCTTGATTGTAGCCAAGACACACTTGTTTTTGTACTCCTCACTTGGTTGCTGCCACACACGCTTGACACCATCTGAATCGAATAAGTTTATCTTGGTCACATCAGACCACAGGACATGGTTCCAGTAATCCATGTCCTTAGTCTGCTTGTCTTCAGCTAACTGTTTGCGGGCTTTCTTGTGCATCATCTTTAGAAGAGGCTTCCTTCTGGGACGACAGTTATGCAGACAAATTTGATGCAGTGTGCGGCGTATGGTCTGAGCACTGACAGGCTAAACCCCCATCCCCTTCAACCTCTGTAGCAAAGCTGGCAGGACTCGTACATCTATTTCCCAAAGACAACCTCTGGATATGACGCTGAGCATGTGCAGTCAACTTCTTTGGTCGACCATGGTGAGGCGTGTTCTGTGTGGAACCTGTCCTGTTCAACCGCTGTATGGTTTTGGCCGATGTGCTGCAGCTTAGTTTCAGGGTCTTGGCAATCTTCTTTTAGCCTAGGCCATCTTTATGTAGAGCAACAATTCTTTTTCTCAGATCCTCAGAGAGTTCTTTGCCATGAGGTGCCATGTTGAACTTCCAGTGACCAGTATGAGAGAGTGAGAGCGATAACACCTAATTTAACACACCTGCTCTCTTTTCACACCTGAGACCTTGTAACAATAACGAATCACATGACACCGTGGAGGGAAAAATGCTAATTGGGCCCAATTTGGACCCATTTTAACTTAAGGGTGTACTCACTTTTGTTGCCAGCGGTTTAGACAATAATGGCTGTGTGTGGAGTTATTTTAAGGGGACAGCAAACCTATACTGGTATACAAGATGTACGCTCACTTCTTTAAATTGTAGCAAAGTATCATTTCTTCAGTGTTGTCACATGAAAAGATATAATAAAATGAATTACAAAAATGTGTGGGGTGTCCTCACTTTTATGAGATACTGTATTTGCCCAGTCTCTTTCTTATTGCTGATTCATGAATAATGACCTTAACTGAGGCCTGCAGTTCTTTAAATGTTGTTCTTTTATGACCTCCTAAATGAATCGTTGTTGCGCCCGTTGGAGTAATTTCTGTAGGCTCTCCACTCCTGTGGAAGGTTCACCGCTGTTCCAAGCTTTTTCCCATTGTGGATAACGGCTTTTAATCTTTTACCATTGTTCACTGGAGCCCCAAAGCTTTAGAATTGGCTTTGCAACCCTTTCCAGACTGATACATGTCATTTACTTTGTTTCTCATCTTTTCTTGATTTTCTTTAGATCGTGGCATGATGTGTTGCTTTTTGAGATCTTTTTAGCATGCTTAACTTTGTCAGACAGCTTCTATTTAAGTGATTTCTTAAATCAACAGGTCTGGTAGTAATCAGGCCTGGGTGTGGCAAGTGATAATAAACTCAGCTTTCCAAAATAGTGGTTAATCACAGTTCATTTATGATTGAGACGGAGTGGGGCAATTACTTTTTCACTTAGGGCCAGGCAGGTTTGGACAGCTTTTTTCCCTTATAAATGAAGTCATCATTTAAAAACTGCATTTTTTATTTACTCTCTCTGTGTGATATTAAAATTTGTTTGAGGATCCGAATCATTAAAGTGTGTGACAAATGTGCAAAAGAATAAACAATCAGGAAGGGGGCAAATACAACACTATATACTGTCACATAGTTTGTCTGAGGATGACTCTTGGGCATAGTGTACACCTACTCTGTAACTTAGTGGGGTAAAATTGGGTGATTACCACCAAAGGCAGCTTTATGGGGGTATACACAAGCTGTGGCTGAGATTCTTTGTGTCACTGCGAAAATGATCTTCCACGATGTGTTCAGTTGGCAGTACCGCCAATAGGTTAGTTTTACAAAGTTAAAACACCAGGCTATTTAAAAAAAAAAAAATCAAGTAACCCCTATTTGCAGAGTCCAATAACAACTTTATTGCATAGTTACATTGGTTGAGCTTAGACAAATGTAAGTGTGCATACCTTATACCTGAGGGATCACTGGGAAAGTTAACAATCACTGTAGTAGTCTCCACTACTTCAATGATTGGCGCAATATTCAGGGTCCTGTGCAAAGCATCATTGTTTCTGACCACAGGGGGTCATTCGCTTGGCAGTGCCACTATTCACAAATCACCTTGTAATTTTTAAATGAATGCATGGCATTCTTTGATTGGATGGGGTGGAAAGGTGGAACGGTGACATCACAATATCTACATCATCTAATCAGAGAGTGCCTTGTATTAAAAACAAAAAAAATAAAATAAAATACAAAGTATTCTGTGATGAGTGGGAGTGCCTAGGGAGCCCCCCCCCCCTGAGGTCACTGTGCAGAATGGCAGCCACTCAGGACAGGACCAAGAAGGTTGTGGCAATCACTGTATGACCAGTGACTACTAGAGTGATTGTCAGCTTCTCCAATGGTCCCTCAGGTATGATATAAGCATACTTACATTCAGTGCCGGGACATTGCCGGGACATTGTTTATCCAGTGCTCAGTGCAAAGGTGCCATCTGCCCCCCCCCCCCCATTATATGTGAGTTTAGGGGATCCCACCTCCAGCAGTGATTCACTTGTCAATAGGAGTATTTTTATTTAGAGAGGAGTCATCGCAAGAACTGAGGCTGTGCATGGTGGGAGATTCCTGTGAAAGAGAGGAAAAAGAGTGCACAGACTCTTGGCTCTCTATTGCTCTCCTCACTGCTCCCAGCGCTTGGCTGACAGGAGTAGTGATGCCACTGTCACTACTCCTGTCAGGCATGTAGTCAGAATGGTGTCTTCACCATCCCTGCAATATACAACTGCACCCAGGGTAGGCGCCCCTCCTTCCCACCCCTTGCCCCGGCCTTGCTTACATTGTGGGCCAAAGTACATTTTCCAAGGGGTCAAAAATATCTTTCATAGGTAAGATTGTATATATATACAGTATTATACACACGTATATTTTATTGCTGAATTTGAGAATGCTTACGTAAGCCCACAAAAAAAAAAAAAAAAAAAGATAATATACTGTAACAGATGTTAGACATAATACATGCCAGTAGCACGTTAATTATTATCTTTATACACATATTTTTAACAGAGCTTAGTTTCTCAGTCAAAAGCATGTACTGTATACATTTCCTTTTGATTATATTTTTTTTTTTTTTTTTACATTTTGGCAAAGGTTTTGGTGCCAGCAATTTGGCTCATTGCCTGTAGGTGCCACTACTGTGGTTTACGTTTTTTACATTTTTCTGTATGATTGGGGAATGGTAGCTATTACCACTATTTTAGTCTTCTAAAGTTTAGGGTTAGGGGTTAGCTTCAGGTTAGTATGGGTTAGGGTGAGAGAGTAATGATTAGGTTGAGTGCCAAATTTGTGTTTAATAATCCGAGAAATGGTCAAATTCTACCACCAGCTGTACATCATTTTTATTGGAAAACATAAATTTAAATCCTTACTGAACTGCAGAACAATTAAAGGAAACATCCATATTGAGTTCAATTTAAACTGGTTGAGGGCCACGAGTTGTAAAAGTGGTGGTACAGATGTGTCCTAGAAAATACCAGTTTGCCATATTTGGTGTTGATAGTCCTGGCAATAACTGTAAGAACATTTTGGAGTAGTTTTATTAAGCTGACATGCAATCAAAGTTAATTGTCAAATACTTCTATAGTAAAGGGGGTCTGAATTTAAAACTTTAGTAAAGTGAGGAAGAGTTGAAATCTCAGCCAGGGAGAAAATCTGAAAGAAGGAAAAGAATGGAGGTTTTTGAAAAACATTTATTTCCTCATCTAAGAGCCTACACATTTTGGGGGCTTCAAAATGCCCCTTTTATCTGGGCTAAAAGAACTAAAAATAAAAATGTAGTATTTTATATTAAAGAAAAAACGTAACGAACAGAAAATAATAACACACATGTAAAATACTATAAAATACTGTACATTAAAATATGCACCTATTGATCATTATCCAGTTAAAACAAAAAAGCAAACTGACTGACGGGGAAATAAAAGACATAATTACAGGTATACACCGGATGCAGACTCATTATTTGGTCTCTAGGGGGTGCATTCTTTCAATAATAAATTACAAAATTTCCTGCACACTGCTGATATTTATATTTCTATATACAAAAGTATGATACTTCTATTGATTGGTCAAAAAATATCAATGGCAATTCGACAACCACTTGCCAACCCCAATACTTGTATACACTATATTGTCAAAATTATTGGGACGCCTACCTTTACACACACATGAAATTTATTGGCATCCCAATCTTAGTCCGTAGGGTTCAATATTGAGTTGGCCCACCCTTTGCAGCTATAACAGCTTTAACTCTTCTGGGAAGGCTGTCCACAAGGTTTAGGAGTGTGTCTATGGGAATGTTTGATCATTCTTCCAAAGCGCATTTGTGAGGTCAAGCACTGATATTGTATGAGAAGGCCTGGCTCGCAGTCTCCGCTCTAATTCATCCCAAAGGTGTTCTATCCGGTTGAGGTTAGGACTCTGTGCAGGCCAGTCAAGTTCCTCCACCCCAAACTCACTTGCTTTTCAAGCTTCACCAATGGCGATTTTTAAGTACCGTAGTTTGTCGCCATTCCACTAGCGTGCAATTGCGTAACATATTAAGTATATATTTCCTTGGTGTAACTAACAGGAAGGATGGGAACCCAGGAGTCTGACCATCCCAGGTCCACCCAAAAACCCTCCAGGGGGAGAGGGGGGACAGTTACTTGCCATACCAAGAACCAGGCGGCCACCACTCTAGACAGAACCTCTTCTCCATCGAAATGGTGGGCTGTCAGCCAGGAGGAACGCTGCGACTTGGGCCGAGACCTGGTTGTATGCGACCTCATGAGGCGTTTACGTCAGCCCCGGCCTGGTGGGGCTATGACACGGTTGACCTAGCGCGAAGCTGAGGTCACTGACTGGGGTGACCACTGGACCTAGATAATCCAGCCCGTCACCAGGTCCACCAGTTGATTGTAGATCTCACAGAAAAAATCCAGGAGAAAAAATCTAAAAAGAAAAAATTGCCAGGACCAGAGATCCCAGCAAGGAACTAGGTCCTTACTCCTGACTAGGCAGAAAAAACTGAGTACCTATAGCAGAGAGAGGGAGTATACCCCCTGGGACCGCCCATAGGCATAGCCAGACTTTTTTCTGCCTAGTGTCCTACTCCTGTAGGGGGCAATATAACCCAATGGTTAAGAAGATCAGAAGCTGTCTGTCATTGACCATCAGAGAAATAGATTGTACGGTAAGTAAAAAGTCCCATTTTTTTTTTTTTTTTTTACTTCTTTGTGAATTCTGTCAAAAACACCTCCTTGTAGACCTTTCATGTATCTACAGCTACCTGAAAAGAGAAATCACACTCCCCGACATGTAATTTTTGCGCAAAAGTGCAGTACAATACAGCATTTGTATTCAGTGTGTAAGTGGAGTGCAATGTGGTGCAGCGGCAATAATTCAAAAAGTCAGGTGCAATGGAAAACTTGTATTAAAATAATAATTCACAACAAACACAGTGGGAAGGCTACTCAGCTGAGTGCACTCATGGTTTTCACTATTGTGAAGAGTGCAGGTATCATCCAGACTGACTCCTTTTATGAGGCCTGGCTGTCTCAGCTCCAAGCAGGAATGAAGTCTAGAGAATCTGCCACCCTATGCTTCCCCTTCCATCAGGAACCTTTCCCTTCCGCTAGCACTGTCCCTAACAGATGGGGTACCTTTACCTGCACTACCCAACCACGTAAGGCACACCAAACCTTGAAGCCAGTGCCTTAAATATGCTTTGCCTGACCCAAGATGGCTGCCAGAAGCACATGGGGCTGCAGCATCCAAACATATAGCTTCCCCAGTGATCCAGGAAACCATAGAGGAACCATGTTCCTCTTGACTTCTTCTCCAGCTGGAAGGCCACTGTGGATGAGCGCCACCTGCGGTGGAGAAAGTAGACTGCACCTACCTACAAGTGCCACCCACCTACAGTTCTAACAGGGGTGAAAACATGGCAGAGGTTCTAATCCTTCCCCATTTTAGTATAAAATAATTGTTTGAGTTCCCTTTTAATTAATTGTAGGCATTGCATTGCAAGCTTGATTTCACCCCAAGCTTGTTTTTACAGTAGAAATGATGAGAAACAGTTGATCATTACAATATTTTATTATAATTACTGTATGCAGTTATTGTATGCTTCCCCTAAATGGAAATGAAGTACTTGGAGAAACTGTTTATTGTACATTAGTTTTTCTTTAGGGTAACCTACTTGTTTTGAATGATATTTCTAGGAATTTTTGGACCAAGTAAATAACTGAGATTAATGTAACTAGATCAATTGACTTCAGTAATTGTCCCATTGAACCAATTACACCTATGTATTATGCTTTTGTTGTATTACATTCATAAGCTATCAAAGTATTTCTGTCCTATACAGAATATAACTGAGATAGAATAGATTGTTCTTTAAAGAGAATCTGTCCAGTTTTAGGCACCTTAAGAGAAGTACATAATAAATTATTCAATGTATATATTTCCAATATTATATGAAATGTGAAAAAAGAAAGTGCCTCAAAAATAATCAATAATCACATACTGTATAAAATTACGTCTTTTATTATAAAAAATAATGTTACACTCACATATTGTTTCCTCTGCGTCCTAGCCCCGCCCTACTAGTTTCGTCACCTGACGTCCTCACGGAGCGGTAGTAGGGCGGGGCTAGGATGCAGAGGAAACACCGCACGTACTACACTCCATGCCTAGACTCGGAGACACAGCCGGAGTGTAGGAGTCGGATGTCAGAGATCCCTAGTGTCAGGCAGACACTGCAATATGTGAGTGTAACATTACTTTTTCTAATAAAAGACGTGATTTTATATGGAATTACACTATTTTTGGAATTCTTTTTCCTCCCATCCATCATCCTCACCTTGCAATACTTTGAGAGTAATATGTTTACGAAGAGTTAAAGTTTAAACCACATTTATTCACCGTCATGCTGGCAAATACTTAATAAGTGTGATTGCTGGTTTATAATCTGACCTGCTTTATATCTGGTGAGTCAGATCTGGTGGAAACGGTGGAGCACATATGGTGTGATTTCTTCATGTGTGATCACTGAGGATTATTTACAGACTGAATTTCATTAAATCCAATTTTGCACCTTTTTCACTTGGGACTTTTTTTCAATGGACTATTTATTGACTACTGATTGATTTTTATTTATTGATTTATTTATTTCAATTGAGTTGGTTTTTTAGCAGTTTAACATTTTTACAGTGATTTATTGCACTTGCACTTTTAGGATATTGAGCTTGTTTTTCAATAGTTTTGATGCAATATTGCACTTGCACTTTTTTTGGACATTTGGGTCTCCTAATCGACGTATAGTTATTGATTATTTTTGAGGCACTTTCTTTTTTCACATTTTATATAATATTAGTAATATATACATTGAGTAATTTATTATTTATTTATTTAATTTGCACATTAGCACTTTCTACATTTAGACACCTTGGGATTTTTTAATTTTTTTTTGAAAATTATTTTCAATAAACGTTTATAAACAGACACCTTGGGATTAACACAAATTTGCGCTGATCACCTTATCTCTCTATTCACATGTAGCACACCTGCAGCAGATTAGCAGCATTTTTGTTCCCTTTTTGGCTGATTCAACCTCTGGCTTCCTTGGCACCTGATCTCTTTTTTATATATACTTTAATATGATGATACATTGTTTTTGTGTACTCCACTGCTACCGAGTTTACCTGCTGGAAAGCTTTCTTAAAATGTAAACCTGCGAAAGGCTCTACAAACTTCTCCCTGCCCAGATGTTTTAACGCTCAAGCTTGCAATTGGCCACCGAGGCACGGGGCCTGATGGCTGATTGGGTGTATGGTTTCCTCATGATGCTTACTTTGTAGTGGCTTGCTCTAAAGGAAAACTGCCATGAGAAAACATGGAGACATCCATTGCTAATGTCTCCCTCAAATGTAGTTAAAAAAAACAAAGGATTAGCAATACACCCTGCCAACTAGAATGACGTTTCTATGGAAGTGGGTTTCCCAATTCACTTGCTAGCTAGCTAGCAAAAAAGTCAAACAGTCAAGGCCCTATCTATAGTGGGCTTTAGCCCCAGTGCATAGGGCTATGGCATTTAGCTGGGTGTGGAGGGCACAAGTGTCCCATCAAGTCTTGCTGTTGGCACCCTGTGAAACTCTCAGAGGCTGTGACAGCTGTCCCTGGGTGCATACTGCCCTAAACGTAAGTACCGAAAGATGCACCATTAATCCCCATCCAGCCACAGCAGCTTTTAGTCTCTCATAGAGTTTCACAGGCTGTCAGCAGTTGGACTGGATGGAAAGCCTGTGCCCTCTACCTGCAGCTAAACACCAGAGCCCCATGCATTGGGGCTAAACAGAGCCCCGTGCATTGGGGATAAACAACCAGTGCGCTTGGGTCTTACACTTCCTAAAAGTTTGTTTTAAAAGTAGAGGTTTTAGTTTAATTGTGCTCTGCTGGGCCTCTGATGTGCCCCTGCACCTTCCACCTAGGAGGAATCAACTGCCTTCGGACATATCTGGCTTTATTTTATCCATTGCTATACTGTATATGCTCCTTAAAGCAGTGGTAAATAGAGGAAAAAAATATTTCTTGGTCCCCTGCAAGGTAATGTCATAATATGCTAGTGTGCATCACATACTAGTACATTATGAAAGACTTAGCTTAAAAAAAGCACTCAAGCAGAGCGCTGTCATCACTGACAGGGCTTCCATCTTCACCTGGTCTACCTTCCGTGTTCACAGACCCCGGCCGTTTAAATTCTGGAGCCACGATGATTTTACTCCCATGCATGTGCACAGGATCTGCAGCACAGCGCCTTGAAAGGCCTGGCTTGCAGTCTGCTCTCTAATACATCCCAAAGGTGTTCTATCGGGTTGAGATCAGGACTCTGTGCAGGCCAGTCAAGTTCCTCCACCCCAAACTCCCTCATCTATATCTTAATGGACCTTGCTTTGTACACTGGTGCATAGTCATGTTGGAACAGGAAGGGCCAAACCCAAACTGTTCCCACAAAGTTGGGAGCATGAAATTGTCAAAAATGTCTTGGTATGCTAACGCCTTAAGAGTTCTCTTCACTGGAACTAAGGGGCTAGGCCCAAGCCCTGAAAGGCAGCCCCGCACCCTAATCCCTCCTCCACCAAATGATTTGGATCAGTGCACAAAGGAAGGTCCATAAAGACATGGAAGAGCAAGTTTGGGGTGGAGGAACTTGACTGGCCTGCATAGAGTCCTGACCTCAACCCGATACAACCTTTGGGATGAATTAGACTGTGAGCCAGGCTTTCTCATCCAATATCAGTGCCTGACCTCACAAATGCGCTTCTGGAAGAATGGTCAAATATTCCCATAGACACACTCCTAAAGCTTACGGACAGCCTTCCCAGAAGATATGAAGCTGTTATAACAGCAAAGGGAGGGCCAACTCAATTTTGAACCCTACGGACTAAGACTGGGATGTCATTAAAGTTTATGTGCATGTAAAAGCAGGCGTCCCAAAACTTTTGGTAATATAGTGTATATTTCTTAATAGCCACAAAGGATATAAATCCACTTTGGGTGCATTAAATGACTTTGCAAATCCAAATTTTACTTTTTATGAGTACTAGTGACATCATCAGCTTGCTGTACAGAGCCTGTGCAGAGAGAAGAGCTGTGGGAGGGACCCGGCAGGCCACACACACACTACAGGCTGCCTGCAGAAAACTACAGGAGGGGGTGGATACAAGACCAGTCACCCTGCACCAAGGAGAGAGAGCAGCAGTGACCGGTCTTTATTACAGGAAGTTTCTGCACAGAGGTAAAGTTTCATACTGCAGAGATCCGGAAGAATTACACAAAGCACACCATGATTCAAGTAATAATACATGTGCCTCTAGCATGTATTCGATATTTGCTTATCCTGGAATTCAGCTATAGGTAAACTAGTCCCTTTGCCTTGCATAAGCAGAAAACAGATTCACTTAAAGGACACTTTTTTTTTTGTTTTTTTTTTTATATCTCTCAAATAGAGACATTATAGCTTGTTATTAACTGCACAGAAAAGAAGAGCCACAGATGGTTGTGTAATAGTGAAAACAAATCCCACAGTGTTTCAGTGTTGGGAGGATGACGTGTAGGCCCTCTGTGTGTCATGCCTGCTCTCCAGGACATAGCAGTATACTCTGCAGAATACTATGTTCCAGGCCAGCCTCCAGGGAAATTCTGCCATCAACTCTTACTGTCTTGTCATTGTGCTAATTAAACAGGATGTAAGCATGTTCCGCTTGGAGTCTGTTCAGCTGTGCTTGGTCTCTTTCCCATGTTTGGGATGTTGCAATTTGGTGTTTAGTTTAAAGAGAAAATATCATTGACTTCTTGATGTGTTTTATGATTGCCACAAGAGATCTCTTACAGATCTCTGCTTACGTTCATATTTGATGTGGATCGTAACTCGAAATTTCATTTTATACATGGAAATTAAAAATTGTAATTTAATTAAAGGGACATTAAAACAAATAAAAGAAAAAAGTATATAAAAAAAATACAGGTTATACTAGGTCAATCAATGCCTTGGAAATATTAATTTAAATCATATTCACAGGAATTTTAAAAAATAAAGTGAAAAAAGTATCAAATTAAAAAAATTACCCATTTAACAAAAGGTTAAAACAGTAAACAGGAAATGTTAGACAGTGAATTTTTAAATAGAACAAGCCTTTATGAGTGATTTAGACAGCAGGGCACATGGGTCCTAATTTTGTGTATAGAGTGAGAAGTGCATTGGGATATCCTCTATAATACCTGGGGTGGTCAGAAGCGGATAAAAATTATAGATATTAAACTGATTCATTTTTTAGGCAATGGCAAAAGCCTAACTACAAAAAGCTTATTTAAAATTCTTTATTTAAAGAATTCACATCCCTGTGTACAAAAAAAAAAAAAAAACTAAAAAATACTTGAATATACAAACATGGAACATGTCAAATTATCTGCCTTTTTTTTGTCTAGTTTTGAATAAAATGAAAGGCTTAGAAATCTTCTCAAAATTCTCTTTGTTCACTAGCTTTTAATGTAGAGGAAATCTAAATCTGTTGCACTATCCCTGTTAAAAAGGCTTTGACGTGCAATATTATGATGGCATGTTCAAGTCCGACAGACATAACTGTAAAACTGACGTACGTAATGTATTCATGAAATATACCTTTTTATTTAGCAATTTATTAGCAATATATTACCTCACCCAGCAGTACTTGTCCACCCAATCAGTACTATATTACCCCACCAAACAGTGTCCACCGGATTAGTATTGCTTTCCTAACAATATTTCCCCCTACATAACAATACATGTCTGCCCATCAGTATAGCTCCTCCAGCAGTATACCGTATATACTCGAGTATAAGCCGAGTTTTTCAGCATGTTTTTTTCATGCTGAAAAAGCCCCCCTCGGCTTATACTCTAGTCACTGTCTTTTTAAAAATGGCACCGCCCGGCGCCGACGTGTCTCTGCGCATGCGTCACATGCCCGGGAATAGCCAAACGTGTATGGGCTTTTCCCGAGCATCAGCGGCGCATTCGCGGTCACGTATTGGCGCCAGGCGTTGCGATTTTTAAATCTAAGGCGCCTCACCGACTGAGACTCCACCGCAACCCCTGCATTTCCTCATGCAGTGCTGCGAGCATGGTATAGGACATTCTCCTGTACCATGCCCACAGCACTGCATCTCCTGTGCCATGCCTGTACATACTGTGCCATACCTGTACATACTGTGCCATGCCTATACCATCACCTGTGCTATGCCTGTACCATGACCTGGACCATGCCTGTATCATGACCTGTGCCATGCCTATACCATCACCTATGCCATGCCTATACCATCACCTGTGCTATGCCTGTACAATGACCTGGAGCATGCCTGTATCATGACCTGTGCCATGCCTATACCATCACCTGTGCCATGCCTATACCATGACCTGTGCCATGCCTGTACCATCACCTGTGCCATGACCTGTGCCATGCCTATACCATGACCTGCGCCATCTCCTGTACCATCCCGGCAGCCCCTGTTTTGTGTCTCGTGGTGGTCCAGTTGGGTCCAGTAGCTGCTGCATTTCCCACCCTAGGCTTATACTCGAGTCAATACGTTTTCCCACTTTTTTGTGGTAAAATTAGGGGCCTCGGCTTATATTCGGGTCGACTTATTCTCAAGTATATACGGTATCCCTCCGCCCAGCAATATACTGTATGTCTGCCTTGTCAGTATTGATACCCAGCAATCTCCTACACAAAATCAGGATAGTTTCCCCAGAAATATATCCCCAACCTAGCAATACATGTCCACCCAATCAGTATGGTTTCCCCAGAAATAAATAACCAGCCATCCAGAAATATGTACCCACCCGATCAGCATGGCTCCCCCAACAAAATGTCTCATACTCCGCAATACATGACCACCTAATCTGTATGGCTCTCCCAGCAATATATCCTCCCCACCCAGCATTATATGTCCTTCTTATTAGTATATTCAATATGTCTGATCCCCTGTCCAAGCAATAGTTATTCCCCACAGTGGATATGTCCATCTTTGCTGCAGTGTAGCTATCCCTCCCAATGGGAAAATAATGGGAAATGGGAAAATAAAATAAAAAATTTCTAGTGGGGAAATGTAGCTCATGCCCCCTGATTGACAGCCACATCTGCCCATTAGAGAGTAAGATCTAAATAACATCCCTTAGCACTCAATGAAATGTACTATGGATGCTGGAAGGAATGCCGGTAGAAAGGGAATACCAGTATTCTAGTCCAGTGAAGCAGATTTTAAAAGCTGCACTGGTGGTATCACCAGGATGAGACAGAAAAGAAATAACTCCCACTTGGTCCCTGCTGCCCCCTGGCCCCAAAGCAGTTGTGTGAGCTTTTACGGTATGTCTAGTCATTATATTGCTGTGCTGTCTAATTTAGGGGTTTATTTATCAGTGTTTTTACCTAAAATTCACACACGGTTTACCCAACCTTTACACATTTCTTTAACTAAATCCTAGATCCAAAGTGTGAATCCTGGGTGAAAGTTGTGTAAATTTTGCATTAAAAAATTGATAATAAACCCGATGGTTTCACTTTTTTACGTAGGCCTGAACGTGTGTGAATAGCATACTCTTACTTGCCCCTAAGGCTGACTGGACAGTGCAATGGGAGTTAGCAAGACTTAGACATAAAGGCAAGAAAAGCCTTGCCCCTTTATCAAAGTGATGCAAAAGACTGCAAAAGATCTGGTTGGCTATTGTACATTCGATTGGATCAAATAGGTTGTCTAAGATATAGTTTATTATTAATCAATGTCCAGGATAAGTGAATGGACCATTGACTATTGCCACATGGCAGACTGGGTAGGTCATAGATGTACAAAAATCTGAAAACCCGTCAGAAGTTAATGATTGTTTCTCTATAAGGCGTATTCTTAAAAGAAGTGTTAATTGTTGCTCATTTTCTCTCTTTACTTTTTCCTCTCTGTTTTTGGTATCCCATTTCATTTCATTCCTGTGCATACACCTTTGCATTCCTACTATTACCAATATTTATTATGATTATGTGCTAACTATATGTATATTACTTTTTTTCTACTCATTTGTTGTCTGCTTCATGTTATTAAACATCAAGTGGACAAAGGTATTTTTACTTAATTGTTGAAGGCAGCATAAGATCCTCCAACCATTTCTATGTTTGTAAAGTTTACATCCAGAAAGAAAGTTTTAGAAGAGTAATGTTTAAAGGGAACCTGTAATATCCTTATACGTAAACTAAAATTACAGCCTGTGTTTCAGAAAATGCTTTTATTATTCACAAAATTCTCTTGTTTCAAAAGCTCTATGACCAGGGCATACATTGCACTGACACCTCATTTTTGCACTGACTCAGCTTTGCCCACTTGGCATATCACGGTCTAAAAAGGGTGCCAATATTGACCAATTAGGCACACTGAATGGTCTCTTAGATGTTAGTTGGGCTTAAAGCAAACGTCAAAGGAATTGTGCAGTGTGCATCAATGATTTGGGGAACCCCAAACACATGTAGGCTGTAGAACTGTCCCCATAGGGCTTGCTGTGTATTGACTTCTTGGGTCTCCCCTATAACCTGCAGACAGTCACTAAGGGACAGTTCACGCATCCATCCTTTCAGTTGCTCGTTGCTCAATAAACAGTCCATAGGATTTGGTTTTATATTTATTGTGGAACCTGGATGGGGGAGGGGAATAGTGGGATATTCCAACTTGAACTATTCACAGTAGATAAGGACAACTCTCACTTGGCCTCACCAGGTTATTTGTGGAAGCAGACACACTGCTTTGACCATACTGCCTTGCCATACTTACTTGTATGGAAAAATTATGTCTTCTTGCTCTCTATAGCAGCAGACATGATGCAACTACATTACCTTCAGGACACTCTCTAGCATCCCCTTGACTGACACCCGTCCACTGACTCTTCTAGCAGCAGGGGTGCCCCTCACGGGACAGGCCCCATGATACAGACCTGTAATCAATGTAGGCAGAATCAGGTCCTTTCCAGTGTCTCCCTGCCAGTCAGCTCTGCAGGACATTTGGGTTCAGCTCCTCTCTGACACTCAGGCCCTCAGGTCTACCAGCCGAGGTCACATGGCAGCTTCTACAGAGGAGGGGCATCCTTCCCCTCCCTCTGCCACCTCGCTCTTTAGCTGAAAGACCCCGAGCACATGTGCCCTTGGCATTTATACAGTATCCCAGCATGCACTGAGGCACTTTCCTCTGACAATTACCAGGGCTGTACATAGTTACATAGTTACGTAGTAGGTGAGGTTGAATAAAGACAACAGTCCATCCAGTTCAACCTGCGTAGGTGTGTGTGGCGTTAATCATCTCACATATTCCTGAATGTTCTGATCCTTGAGATGCATGTCCAATAGTCTTTTGAAAGCCACCATACTACCCGCAGGAACCACCTCTTGTGGTAGAGAATCCCACAATCTTGTAGCCCTAACAGTAAAGAACCCCCCACGTTGCCTGAGGTTAAAACGCTTCTCCTCTAATCGCATTGTATGCCCCCGAGTCCTCATGCAATCCCTTGGACTGAACAGCTTTTTTTCTAAGCTGAGATCCCCATTGAGATATTTAAAAATTGCTATCATGTCCCCCCTCAGGCGTCTCTTCTCCAGGGATAATAAATCAAGCGATTGCAGACGCTCTTCATAATCAAGGTCCTCCAATCCCCTAATTAGTTTAGTTGCCCTTCTCTGGACTTTCTCCAGCTCCAACACATCCCTTCTGAGGACTGGCGACCAGAACTGGACAGAATACTCCAGATGCGGTCGGACCAGAGTTTTATAAAGTGGAAGGATTATAGTCTTATCTCTGGAATACATCCCTTTCTTTATGCATGCTAATATTCTGCTAGCTTTGGCAGCTGCCGCTTGACATTGCATGCTGTTGCCTAGTCTATCATCAACCAAGACTCCCAGATCCTTCTCCATTTTTGATTCCCCCAAGGGTTCCCCTCCTAACGTGTATTGTGCTTTTATGTTTCTAGTCCCCAAGTGCAAAACCTTACACTTCTCTACGTTAAACCTCATTTGCCAAGTCGTTGCCCACTCCGTTATTTTGTCCAGGTCATCCTGTAGGATATCTGCTTCATGCTGTGCAGTTATTGCCCTGCCAAATTTTGTGTCATCTGCAAAAACTGCTATTGAACTACTGACCCCGACCTCAATGCTGTTTATGAATAAATTGAACAAGGTTGGTCCCAGGACTGAGCCTTGGGGGACCCTGCTTACTACCTCAGACCAGTCTGAGTATGCGCTGTTTATTACCACCCTTTGGACACGCCCTTTTAGCCAGTTCCGTATCCAAAAGCAAACCCTGCTGTCAATACCTGCAGACCTTATTTTATAAATTAAGCGCTTATGGGGAACTATATCAAACGCCTTAGCGAAATCTAGGTACACCACATCCACTGGTCTGCCCCTATCTAGCTCACAGCTCACCTCCTCGTAGAATGCTAATAGATTGGTTTGACAAGAACGCCCATTTGTAAACCCGTGCTGGCTATTACTGATGATGCCTTTGTCTTTAGCAAACTCTACGATATAGTCCCTTATCATCCCCTCCAGAAGTTTACATACTATCGATGTCAAACTGACAGGCCTATAATTTCCCGGGACATGCCTCTGACCCTTTTTGAATATCGGAATCACGTTGGCTTTCCTCCAATCCCCTGGTACATCTCCTGTCCTAATACTGTCCGCAAAGATCAGGAACAGTGGTCTGGATATAACCTTACTGAGTTCCTTGAGTACTCTCGGATGTACGCCATCTGGGCCTGGTGATTTGTTTGTGTTAAGTTTATCCAGCCTTTCCCTGATTTCACCCTCTGTTAGCCAAGTGGCAAGTCCTGTGTATTACTACTAACCAAACAGTCATGGTCAGTGTACCCCTCCGTTTCCTGTGTAAATACTGACGAGAAAAAAGCATTCAGCACGGTTGCTTTTTCAGTGTCCTCTGTAACCATCCCCCCATCATCGCTAATTATGTGTGCAATATGCTCTGCCCTAGTTTTTTTGCTGTTGTTATACTTAAAGAATTTCTTTGGGTTTTTTTTTACTATCCTCCACTATTTGTCTCTCAAAGTCTATTTTAGCCCTCTTGATTTTGTGTTTATACTTCTTATTTGCCTCCTTGTATTGGTCGAAAGCCAATACTGTGCCTTCTGATTTATATTTCCTGAAGGCCAATTTTTTTACCCTAATAAGGTTTTTAACGCTACGGTTTAGCCAGCCAGGTTTGGCCTTGTCTCTTCTAAATTTATTTCCCATAGGAATGCACTGCAAGATGCCTTTGCTTAATATGTTTCTAAAGCATTCCCATTTTTCCTCTGTGGTCAGGGATCCTAGGGTTCGGTCCCAGTTTACCCTTTCCATCAATGAGTACAATTTTGGAAAGTCTGCCCTTCTGAAGTTAAGGGTTCTTATGTTCCCCACTTGCCTTGTTCTATTGTTATTTACACTAAATGTGATCATCCTGTGATCGCTAGAGCCCAGGTTGTCCTGGACTACCTCCGAGATTATGTCTGGGTCATTAGTGATCAATAGATCCAGGTTTTCTCTAGTAGGAGAATCCACCAGCTGTGACATATAATTATCCTGTAAGGTTTCCGTGAATAGACGGGCCTTATGTGAGTGTGTAATCCCCTCTCCCCAGTCAATGTCGGGATAATTGAAGTCCCCCAACATGATGACTGATCCTAGCTTTGCCACTTGACCCAAAAGTGCTAAAAAATCCAGCTCTACCTCCTCCACTTGTTTAGGTGGCCTATAGCAAACCCCCACAATTACTTTTCCCTTTACTCCTTCCCTAAGGAGTTCTACCCACACGGATTCTAACTCCATACTCATCCCTTCCGTAATGTCACTCCTCTCTATCACCCTTACATTGTTCTTGACGTAGAGACATACCCCTCCCCCTCTTTTTCCTACCCTGTCCTTCTGGTACACCGAATACCCTTGGATATTTGCCAGACAGTCATGTGAGGGGTCGAACCAAGTCTCCGCTATTCCCACAAGGTCTATGTCCTCCTCATGAACTAACATTTCCAACTCATCCATTTTATTAGCTAGGCTCCTGGCATTAGCATATACCCCTCTTAATTTTACGGAAGTTAAACGTGATTGGTTATGTTTATTCCTGTTTGGTCTGAGGTTCCCCCGTACAGACCTACCGATTGACGTTGTGGACCTACTGTCGCTGCTGACCCTACAACTGCCTTCAGTCCTTTGCTCCCTCCTAACTGACTCTACTTCTGAGCCCTCCCCCCCCGTCTCCTAGTTTAAAAGCCCCTCCAACTTGGTGGCCATCTTTCTCCCCAAAAGAAATGTACCGTCCCCATTAAGGTGCAGCCCATCCTTACTAAAGAGCCGGTAGCCGACTGAGAAGTCAGCCCAGTTCTCCAGGAACCCAAACCCCTCCTTCCTACACCAATTCCTCAGCCACTTGTTAAGTTCCCTAATCTCCTTCTGCCTCTCCTGTGTGGCTCGAGGTACAGGCAGTATTTCAGAGAAAACCACCTTGGAGGTCCTTTTCCTCAATCTATTACCTAAGTCCCTGAAATCGTTCTTTTGGATCCTGTAGTAAATGCCTGTGCACTCTTTTGTCAGGTTAACTCCCAGTGTCCAATATGCCTCCCTATTGGACCAGTGTGAAACACTTCAGACAAACTGAGCTGCACCTGAGCACCATGAGTGGACATCACTAATAAATCCTGCCTTCTGGTAGGCAGAGAGCAATATAAATGTACCTGACAATCTCTCTGGTAAGCAGAAAGACCCAAAAACTATACTCTTTCTTCTAGCACCTACCTAGGAGGGCGCTACACATGTAAAAGAGGATATGGTAAATAATAAAAGTACTTGCCATCTGCATTACAGCTGTAACCTTATTTATGAGGAACTTCTGTTAGACTACCTGTAAGCATTTCCTCTTACAAAAAAGCTAACTTATCTACTATAATCCACCAAAAACATAAACGTGGCCCTTTGGCCTTTTCCCAGGCTGTTTTTAGGTTATGGATAGAGTGAGGTAGAATTTGATCCCAACTTAGGCTTTTTTCACCTGTTTATGCCCAAGGCAGAGGTTGACTGTGAGCTGAACCTCCTTGTTGCTCTGTTTAGTGGTTTCTCTTCAGGTAGAATCCACTAGTGGACCGATGACACCATATTTTTTGCAAATTATAAGAAACTAAGGTGGATGGGAGAAGAGGGTGATCTTTTTGGGAAGTCCCCAAGAGATATAAAAAAAAAAAAATGGGTGTCAAGCTTCCACACTTCACCTATAACTGAAAGACCAATTTTGGTGGACTGAGCCCATATAACAGGCCTGTATGTGTTCAGGGAATTGATTGTATCCCTATGCCCACACAAAACAGGTGAATGAAGCAGTCATATATTACAGCTTCCTATCAGTCACTTCCACCTCATTTTGCTGGTAAGACATTTTAGCTTCATGGATTCTTTGCTGGAAGCAAGTGGAGCTTCACCTTGTTATATGTAAGTTTTTGCCTAATGTTACTGCTCTTAATGTGAGGGATGAAGACATTTACTGTTTGATACTTTCTATGCAATCAATTTCTTCTGAGCCTGTCTGAGAGCAGAGGCCACAAGGTGACTGCTTTCAATGTATTTCCCTCTAAAACTAGTTTTACTTATGTTAGTAATGGTTTGACTTTCCTGTCTTCAGAAATAAAATCCAACAACTGTCTTCCTCTTTCTATTGGGAGCACTTCCATATTGGCAACCAAGAAACTTGCACTAACTAGACAGAAGGATGACAGTTGGGATGGCTTAGTGGTAACAAGGTAATCCAGAGGCAGGAATCCCATGGAATCAGTTTTTAGACAAACCACACAGGTTGACACAGGGAAGATTATGTTACAAAAATATACTTGATTATAACATCGTAAAGTAGATTGCCTTCCTTTCTTTTTTTTTTTCTTCTGCATGGAAATCCCCCAAAAAATCTACTTTAGCAGAAAGGGTTGTTGATTTTTAAAACCTTATTGTTATTATGTTATTTAATTGAATGTCCATTTTTCTTTAAGGGGAAAAAAAAATTGTCACATGTTTAGTCCTTATTGCAGATACCTACTTCCTGCTCTTCTGTACATACAGAGAAAGCCATTCAAGTACATATTTGATGAATGATAGCTGGTAACATATATATATGATGTATGTGTATATATATATATATATATATATATATATATATATATATATATATATACATAACATTTGTGATGTATTTTACAGTATTTGCAATTATGCATACTCACAACTTAACAGTTCCAGTTTCAATTGAATACCTTGGTCAAAAGGTGTAAAATGTAAGAATAAGCCAGGCACAGTCCTGGATAAATTTGAAAATTCTAGCATTTGGTGAAAAAATTGGTAATCAGAGGTTACCTACCTTCAATCAAGTGATTGATAAAAGTCATGTTTGGCCCTTCCTTCTACCTCTTGTTTGCCTCCATATTGGTCTAGGATGCTACCCAGCATATTAGAGAACAAATAAGGAAGCTTGAGAGTTTGTAGAGGGTGAGGCAAAGTGCAATTTTCACAAAAAAAATTGAGATTACTGTAATTGCCTAAAGCTCTGGATCCACCAGTCGTTTGGGCATGCTCCTTTCACCAAAGGTAACCTCTGCTTATTGGGCATGCTCCTTTCACCAAAGATAACCTCTTTCTATACATTTATTATAATGTGCTCAGTCAGAAATGAACAAGCTTTGTGAAAGGTTTTCTTTGAATGTATGACCAATTGAATTTAAACCAATATGTCTCTTGTTTCCTTTAGTTTCTCCTTGGAAAAAGAAACCTGGTAAGCATATCATTTTTTACTGCAAATTCAAGTTTTATTACATAACATCTAAAAAGGGTTTCTATTTAGAAAAAGATCATTATGAGGTTGGTGTCCAAATACATCTGAGAACTGCAAATCCATTATCAGTGTGTGCTTTAGAGTTGTAGTAAGGAGATTATTGGCTGCTACTTATAAACTGCTTACAACCGAATTGACTTTAAACCGGCAAAAATTGGGGAAAAAATAAATGACATACACCAAAATGATTTGGTTTTAAGAACAAAAAATGAATAATAATATAAAAATATATATGAATGGTTTATAAAGAATTCTTCAACAAGTGTGCACATGTCCATTACAGTTAAAGAATGATGTAAAGCAATTGTTTCCTGATTGTTTCCCAGTGCTGCTTCTTGCTGTGAAAAGGATTAAAGGAATAAATGTATATACACAACTGTATTAGAACATGTATTTACATTTTCTTATCCGCTCAGTGATGGACACAGCTCCTGTCATTCTTTACCATTGGGTTATGCTGCCCCCTACAGGAGTAGGACACTAGGCAAAAAAAAACCTCTGGCTACACCCGCGGGCAGTCCCTGAGGTATACTCTTTCTTCCTGTTATAGTCACTTTTTTTCTGCCTATTCAGGCGTAAGGACCTAGTTCCTTGCTGGGATCTTTGATCCTGGCAAAAGTTTTTAGACAGGAAATTTTTTCCTCCTGGATTTTTCCTGTGAGATCTGCTATCAACTGCCGGACTGGGCAACGGGCTGGATAATCTAGATCCAGTGGTCACCCCAGTCTGGCCAGCGAGCATGCTCAGGCTTCAGCTCAGCACTGGATGGGGGCTGACCCTGCAAGTTAAATGTCTCCCGAGCTCGCATTCAACCTGGCCTCGGCCTGAGTCATAGTGTTCTTCCTGGCCAACAGCACCCCCATTTCTATGGAGAGGAGGGTCTGTCTGGAGTGGTGCCCATCTAGTTCTGGGTATGGTAAGTAGCTGTCCCCTCCTCTCACAGGAGGTTCTGGCCAAGTGGGACAAGACACAGCTGTCTCTGGACAATCAGAAATCCGGAGTCGGAGAACAAAGGAGTCCCTGATAAGGTGGCTTCACTCTCTGGCGCTTCGGCTGGGAAAATCCTTCCTCCCCTGGTATTGGACAGTGGTCACCACAGATGCCAGCCTGTCTGGCTGGGGAAGCATCCTCTGGAAGCATTCTGCTCAGGGGAGCTGGACGCTGGAAGAGTCCAGACTACCAATCAATGTCTTGGAACTCTGAGCGATCAGACTGTGTCTGCATCATTGGATGGATCGTCTTCAGGGATGCCCAGTGCACATTCAATCAGACAATGCCATGGTTGTGGCATATGTCAATCACCAAGAGGGCACAAGAAGTGCCCTGGCGGCTCTGGAGGTAGTCAGAATTTTAAGGTGGGCTGAATGGTTTGTTCCAGCCCTCTTCCGTACACATTCTCAGGGTGGAATATTGGCAGGCGGATAATCTCAGTTGGCAGGCATTGGACCAAGGGGAGTGGTTCCTTCATCCGGAGGTGTATCATCAGCTGTGTCTCCAGTGGGGCAACCCTGAGGCGGATCTGTTGGCATCTCGGCTCAACAGAAAGGTGCAGAAGTTTGTGGTTCGGTCAAGGGATCCACTTGTGGACGCCACAGACGCGCTGGTAGCCCTGTGGGGTCAGTATCGTCTGATATACACCTTCCCTTCTCTCAAGCTTCTGCCCAGGGATTGCGGTCATCTTCTTGCCGGGCTTGGTACGCCGATCTAAAGCGGCTGGTCGCTGACGTTCCCTGGAAGCTTCCTCTCAGGGAGGATCTGCTGTCCCAAGGACCGATATTCCATCCTGCTTTACAGTCGCTGGCTTTGACAGCTTGGCTGTCGAACGCCAGGCACTAAAGGATAGAGATTTGTCTGAGTCTGTGATTCCTACATTGTTAAAAGCTAGGAAATCTACTTCTAGGAAGATCTACCATCAGGTGTGGAAGAGGTACATTGCGTGGAGTGAGTCTCTTGGGGTTTATCCTCGCTCCTTCTCAGTGGCTCGGATCTTAACCTTCCTTCAACGGGGGGTTGAACAGAAATTGGCCTTGAGTACCAACAAGGGCCAGATATTTGCCTTGGTGATCTTTTTTTCAACGACCTTTGGTCACACACTGGTGCGTACTTTTTCTTCAGAGTGTACGACATTTGGTTCCTCCAGTGCGGGCTCCGTTGCCACCTTGGGATCTTAATTTGGTGCTTTCAGCTCTACAGAAGCCTCCCTTTGAAAATATTCAGGAGATTCTCCTGCTTACGTTGTCCCAGAAGGTGGCTTTTATGGTGGCTATCACCTCAGCGCGCAGGGTGTCGGAACTGGCGTTGTTATCCTGGTGTTTACCTTATCTGGTGATTCACAAGGATAAGGTGGTGTCCCTCATACCTTCCTAAGGTGGTATCTGACTTTCATTTTAATGAAACTAAATTTTAATGAAGACATTGTGTGGACTTCCCTGTGTCCCAGGCCTAAACATCTGAAGGAAATTGCCTTGCATGCCTTGGATGTGGTCCGGGCTATTAGGGTGTACCTGGCAGCTACGGAGTCTTTCAGGAAGTTAGACTCTCTATTTGTGCTCACGGATGGACCTCACAAAGGGTTGTCTGCTTTCTCTGTGACTAGGGATGCACCGAAATTTTGGCCACCGAAATTATAATGGGTTAACAATGCCGAAATTAATATGGCTGCCGTGAGGAAGGAGGAGGGCGCAGCGCACGTTTTAAAAGTCCCACCTCTGGCCGGCCGCCCGCCTCTCAATGACGTCCCTACCACTATGATCTGTGTATGAATGAAGTGTCATACCGGGCGGGAGGGCAGGCGAGCGGCCGCTAATAGATATAACTATGTGATCCTTCACTTCACCGTCAGTGGGACTGTGTATGAATGAACTGACCTGACACAGGGCGGGAGGGCGGGGGGAGCGGCCGCTAATAGCTGTAACTATGTGAGCCTTCACTTCCCTGTCAGGCATGTATCTCCGCTGACAGGGAAGTGAAGGCTCACATAGTTATAGTTTTTAGCGGCCGCTCCCCCCGCCCTCCTGCCCGGTGTCAGGTCAGTTCATTCACACACAGTCCCGCTGACAGTGAAGTGAAGGCTCACATAGTTATAGCTATTAGCGCCCGCCCTCCCGCCCGGTGTGTCACTTCATTCATACACAGATCGTAGTAGTGACATCACCGGGAGGCGGGCCGCCGGCCAGAGGCGCTTCTTTTGAATGAAGGGCACCGGAGGAGCATTCAGCAGAGTGAGTAGGAGATTGAATCGTTGGGATGGGGAGGGACGCTGAGCCAGAGGGGGGGGAGGGTGTACTGCGAGTGGGACGCTGAGGCAGTGGGGGGTGGTGGGGGGGGAGAGAGCTGAGGCAGCTTTCCAATGGTATTAGTATTATGCAGCATGAGGGGTTAATGTATTGCCACTGCTGGTCACTGATGCATTAGTGACTGACCAATGGCAGTTAATTAACCCCTTTGTGCGGCATTAGTGCAACCAGTATCAGTGCAACCAGTGTTAATTAAAACTGCTACTGGTTGCACTAATGCAGCACAAAGGGGTTAATTAACTGCCACTGGTCGGTCACTAATAGATGAGTGACCAGCAGTGGCAATACATTAACCCCCTCATGCTGCATAATACAAATACCATTGGTAATTAAATTAACCTCTTGCCAACCCATCACAGTACATATACTGTGACAGGGTGGCAGCGACAGGTATACATCGCTACCTGTTTTTGGAGTATGCCCCTATTCTATCTATTTTAAAAAAAATTTGGGGGAAAAAGTAATTTTCGGTTTCGGTATTCGGCCAATGGCATCCTGCATTTTCGGTTTCGGCCCAGAATTTTCATTTTCAGTGCATCCCTATCTGTGACCATTTCCAGATGGATCAGACAGACGGTGGTTCAGGCTTATTCCATCAGGGGGTCAGGTTCCTCCTTTCCCTGTCAAGGCACACTCTACTAGCGTGCTGCTTAGTGCCTCCTGGGCTTTCCATCATCAGGTGTCAGAGACACATGTTTGCAAGGCGGCCACCTGGTTGTCGGTGCACACCTTTACAAAGTTTTATAAAGTGGATGTGTTGGCGGATGCTTCCTTTGGCCACAAGGTTTTTCAGGCTGCTGTTTAAGAGGACCTGATCCTCTTTGAGGGTGTATTGTTTTTTTCAGGTGGGCCCAGTTGTTTTGGTTGAGCCCCTCTTGCCTGGTTGGCTACTGTTTAGCCTTGGGACCTTTTTGCTGTTTCCCACCCCCTCATGTTTAACACTGCTTGTCCCAATGGTCAAGAATGACAGGAGCTGTATCCATCAATGAACAAAAAAGAGAAAATGGGATTTTTGACTTACTGTAATATCCATTTCTCTGATGTTCATTGATGGACACAGCACCCACCCCTCTGTGGGGTTATAATTCTCCTGACACGCTTGTAACAAAACTGAGTGACAATAGCAGGAAGAGGGAGTATACCCCCTGGGACTGCCCATGGGTGTAGCCAGAAGTTTTTTTCTGCCTAGTGTCCTACTCCTGTAGGGGGCAGCATAACCCAATGGTCAAGAATTACAGGAGCTGTGTCCGTCAATGAACATCAGAGAAATGGATTTTACGATAAGACAAAAATCCATTTTTTTTTTTAAATGAATGCATAACTGAATAAGCTGTGATTTTTCATAACTGGCTGGGGTTTTATTTGTCTTCCAAATTGTGCTTCCAAACACAAACACATCCACAGGGAAACAGATGTTCATTTTCTGCATCCACGGCTTAATTTCCTATTTACCTGGAATTCTCCTGTTAAAATGTATATATTGTAATGTGGTAGTTCAACTGTATATTTTTTGATATGGTGAATGTAAAGGCACAAATTAATGTAACTGTGTATACAATATTATGTAATCATTTTGTTTAATGCAAACTGTGTGTATCTGAATTGGACTTGGTATCAGACTCTTGCAATCCACAATACAGTAGCCCTCGAGTTGGGAGAGGGGGAAGCAGCACAAGCAGTCAATTAGTTGTGAAGCAGTGCTCATGGGGGCACTGACAAGGAGCATGCTGATACGAGGAGGAGAGCAAAATGATCAATACGCTTATCAATCTGCTGCTTCTTTAATCATTGGTTTATAGTAAAAGTATAAATAAAATAAACATCCATATTGTCCTCTAGGCTGAGCATCGGTGTGATACTGTAACTGTCCAATGTCAGCTCCAAGAACTGTGTGAGAGATCACGTGATTGTGGATTGCTCAGTTCACGGTCTGCTTGGGGTGGAGAGCAATGACTTTCAATCACCGCTAACTGCTCTTCTCTTCCAGTGCTCACTAAAACCCTGGGCAGGAGAGGGAGCATATGCAGCTGGCCTTGGCTCTCAGCCGCTCGCTGAGCCACAGAGCCAGCTGTCAGTGAGGCAGGTGGGTTGATCCTGACAATATTGTCGGTTTCCCTCCAGAGCCTGGAGTGGCTCTGAACCCAACAGCTAATGGCAGGCAATAGCCTGCTATCAGCTGACTCTGGGTAACAGGAGAGCAAATATAGGTGCACTCCTGTGACCTACAAAAGAAGTATGGTCAAATAAGCTTTGGCCATACTTCTGTTTTAACTGAAGCAGAGAAAAAAAAATTGGGCCTCCTGCCCTGCAAGACAGTTGTGTCTGTGCTTTAACAAAGCTTTGCAAATCCTAGAACTGGATGGATAGAAATATACATTCTTTGGCAGTTAAAACAATTCTCATATATGTATTTTATCCATTATTAGGCTGTTTGCTTGAAACTCAGCTTTAAGATCATGGTGCTGTATGAAGTAGAACCCCCTCCTTTAAGTGTTAGGATTAACGCCTCTACAGCAATTTTCCATCGCCTTTTATGACAGCACAAGGAGGCAACTGCAGAAATGAACAGTGGGGACTCTTTCACAGCTAGACTGTCAAACATAGGTCATTCTGTTGGCTGAATGGTTTCCTCAATGCGCCATTCATGGCTGTTTTCCTCTACTGATGGGAGCAATCTTGTTATGTGCTATTTCACAATGGGAAATAGCCACACTCCTGTGTGCAGCACGTGGGTTGAGCACTGAGCTGTGACTGAATGAAGCAAATAAATAATTTATCACTTCGTGTTTGTACTCCTTTCACACATTCCCCTCTTGAAGAATGTGCTTCAGAAGAGAACTTGAGAGGAAATACAAGATTAAGTAATAAGTAAGTAAGCCCCTGAGCAATGCAGTTGCAGAATTGGCTGTGGAGTTTTGTGGCCCAGAGGACATGAGTGTTAAGGAAAGGTACCATTTTTCCAGTACCTGCAGTGTTAAGATGAAGCTGAGATTGGAGCAATGTCTAGAAGCTATAAAGTTGACACCAGAAAGCTTGCTTTTCCATGTTTTATTGGGAGAAAATGTATGAAAAAATCCAGACAAACACCTTAAAGCCTAAGTGTAGCTAAAATAAAAAACGGAAAAATCAGCACAAGGGACATCATAGGATCTATGAATGGAGGGGTGGACATTTCAATCATCCACATGTCCTCCATTTGTAGATTGTGTCTCTTTCATAGAAGCAATTGTGCTGCTTCTATGAATAGAGTTTCTGGGTGGAAATGGCATAGTCTCTTTATGAGAGCATGTGAATACCTCTTTGTTGTATTAACCTCCGCTACACTAGAAAATTACAGTGGCAGCATTGGGGTGGTCACAAATGGGGGAAAATGTCTATTAACAGAAGATGATTCAGTAAAAGGGACACATCCTACTAGCTGTAAGCCATGGCCCTTGTGCTGATGTTTCTGTTTTTTTTATTTTTTTTATTTTAGCCACACTTAGACTTTAATACAGTTGAAAAATGTATATATGGTCCTCCCCATTTTCTCAGAAAAACTAGGCACAGATGTTCTCTCAGGCCTGACCATTAACTAGTCGACCTTGTTGGTGTTCGATGGCTCCACTGCTCCTACTCTGCCCCATCCTTCCTAGTACAGGTTGTTTCTAATTTAAAATATCTTGGTATAGTGATCTCTAGGGAGGTCACGGAATTTGTGGGGCTAAATGTTAACCCTTTACCTAATCGCTTCCATGATGAAATCAAACTATGGCAGAAATGATGGCTTTCCCTGTTCGTTCGAGTCAATTTGGTTAAAATGATACTTATGCCCCAACTATTACCCCTGCTACACAACTCTCCTGTAATCTTTCACACAGTAAACTCTCTTTACTGTTTCCTTTTATGGAAGCAGGGCTCTCCCTGGGTAAGGCTGGAGCAAATTCAACACCCAAAGACTATAGGAGGCATCGCTTTCCTGCACCCTTGGTTGTATTATATAGTTGCACAGTTGCAGCATATGGTAGTGGGCATGTCCAGTCCTGATAGCAGCACTCAGCACTTAACAGTCCCTGCCTAAAGCTATGCTTCTTTACGCGTTTCATCCTGATAGTGTCTAATCATAGCGCTTAAAGGCCCACCTCCAGACTGCTGATTGGACATTTTAAAAACATCACACTGTTTTCTACCCTACTATGTGCATGCTTTATTCACAGGCTGAAATCACTGCCCAAAGTAGTGAACTCTGATTAACGGTTGTACTCTGTTTCTTGTACAGAAAAAAGAAAACTAAGATAACTACAAATTCTGCAACTTATACTGTATTTAAAATATGTTAAATGGCTCTTGATGAATATATATTTGGATGTAATGGTGTTTCTATGTCTGCTCGTTAGTGACAGACCAATCTTTACACATTTGTAGGGGTTGTTTATGAACTAAAAAAATCTGGGACTAGCAATGCAGATTTCATCTACCAGTCTGGATAATTTCTGTGCATTTTGTAACTAAATTTTTGCTAATTTGCCTTGAAAAAAACAAATTTATAAATTTAAATATTTATGCATAAAACACAATATAGATGTAATTCTGAAAGAAAAATGAAACAGCTAATTGTTCAACATGCAGATATCAAGCTCCCTATATATATAATAGTGACTTTGGGCCGGATTTAAAGAAACTGCAGCTTCAAACATCTATGACGTGTTTCAGTTTCGCCGCGTTCAAATCAATTAACTGGCGCTGCGGCGAATTGGCGAGTAAAACAGCAATAATGAATTCCGCCGTCAGCGGGATTCACTTACGATCGCGGCTTCGCCAATTCGCAAACTTATGTCTTCCTGCTTATAGCAGTTTCACATAGCGATGTGGGCTAGTGGATTAGTGCACACATCACATGTCTGTAATTCATCTCCCTCTGCTGTAGGTTCGAGGCTTACCATCTCCACCTACTTTTTTTATTTTCTTTTTTTGTTTATATTGCTAAAATGGAACGGATTACATCATATATATTGCTAAATAATGTTACACTCAGAAGCGCTTGCAAGCTTACACCATTTTAAGTGTTTTTTTGATCTTGTCTGTGTGTCGAATCGATCTTATGAAGGAAAGTACCAAAGGCAAGTGACCAAACCCCTACCCTACTTCAGGGCAAGATGAAACCTCACAATTTTACCATGGTCTTCTTCCCACATTCCATACAATGTTTAGTTCTTTAGCTATATGTGCTTTTTAGCCTTAACACACTCCCTTTTTTCCACCATACAGCTTTATTCTGCACAATAGCTAAGTGCTTTGCAACTTCACTGCAGTTCACAACGTCATGGGTTCAAATCACATCACTACACTTGGGATCTCTTTTCACTCTCATGTTTTTAAACAGTTTTTTTAAACTATCTTGAATTTGGGGGGGGAGGGGGGTGTCCTACCCAAATTTCAAGCACATCAATGGAAACAACACAATTTTGATTTTATGAGTGTGGTCCTAGTTTTATCGAGATGCAATTCTTTACATATTTACCATGGTTCTTACAATTTCTTGACCAATAAACATAGGTGTCTGATATTGGACTCTCTCCATATTTCAACAACACAGGCCCTCATAGTCCAACACTACATTTGCCTCACACCTCAACACAACACTGTCACATCCCTACTCTACATTACAACCCCTCACATCACCAGTACAAGCAGCATGCAAAGTGCAAAACTCCGGCCTTGGCAGCTTAATGGGCCATACACTAACAATTTGTCTAGACTTTTTCCTGTAGACTTAACCAAACCATATAATAGAAGCTCAAACCTCAACACTTTCAATTTGGATGCAATCAGGCAGGCCCTTGCACTACATAGAAAATGTCAATCGGAAGGATAAAGTCTTCTCTAAATCTTACAGTGTGGATGGCCCTTTTGTCTGTAGGCACCCACACAAAACAAAAAAACACATGTTCAATTCTAATGTATTTATTTATTTGAGAATGACAGCAGAAGGAGGGATGCAGCAAAAGAATATTGTCACTCTCCAGTCCGTGTGCCTTTACAGCGCCAGACCACGATCTTTGCTCCATGGCTACGGGATTCTGATGTCTTCCACAACTTCCGGCAGAGTTCAGAATCCATTCTGCACCTCTACCAGCTCATAGGGGACAGGCATGGCAAGGTTGCTGGGCAGCTTCCAAGCCACTTTCGAAGTTCCAGGGTGTTCATGTTGGTCATTGGCCATGTGCCTTACCAAATATCCACTGACCACAAAAGAAAATGAGTGGAGTCCATCAAGGTGGGTTTCTACCACCTACACCCGCAAGCAGTACCACTCCTGGAAAAATAAAACAAAGGATAAGACATTTCATTATGAAAATCACATCTTAATGCCTGTTTGCTTCATTCTGAACTTCATTTAATTTCGACATCACGAGTGAAATAACACATTTTATGCCAACTTACACAAACCAGAAATCATTAATGTAAACATTTGAATACACACCTGTGACGCCAGACAGCCCATCACCACAGGCTTCCCATGGTACGTGCCATGATTCCAAGATGTTGATGTTCTGGAAAATTACAACACCATAAGATACCAAGCAGCCGTTCATGTTATCAATAACTACACAGGTGGCATAGACACAAATAAACACCTGCCAGCTCTTCTCAGCCCTTTACACTATTCACAATACCAACATGTTTATGGTTAGAGGTGCATGTTTTTGCTCAAGTAACACAATTTTACCAATGTTGACTACACTTTATCTACAATGGCAAGTGTCATTGGCAGATGATAATCACCCTCTGTCTCCCTGTGAGTGGCACCTCTGCTAACTAGCTAATTAATACACATGCCCTATCTTGACCGGTTACAGTACTTACATGTAAAGTGGCTAGCAACCAGGGTATTCCGGGTGGCCATACCGGCAGCGGTGCTCCGCCGCCTGGGGGCCGCCGGCTGACGGACCTCTGGCTCCCTCTCCTCCGTCAGCTCCCAAGAATCATCCCGGGCAACGCACATGTTGTGCAACACGCAGCACGCCAGGATGATCTTGGAAGCCTTTGTAGGAGAGTACAGGAGTTCACCCCCAGGCCGGGCCAAGCAGAGAAACCGGGACTTGAGAAGACCTATGGTCAACTCAATGATACTCCGGCTTCTCCGCAAGGCCCTGTTGTAATTCCTCTCTGCTGGGCCCTGGGGGTACCTGATTGGAGCCATCAGCCACGTCAGCTGCGGGTAACCAGCATCCCCTGAAAAATAAGAAAAATATACATTAGTTATTCATATCATGTGACTTTAGATGACTCCTCAAAATGGGAGACAATTAGGCATTTTACTAAACAACCTGCTCGTCTGTTTGCAAAAAATCATATGAAACATCTCAACTCTGTCTAACTGCCTAAATCACTAATACAAATGGGAAAAAGGACACACAAAGTGGTGGGTTTCTCTTGCAAGTTACAACTTGGCCCCTATTCTGTTCCTATTACATTAGCCTAGGTCTTACTTCTGGAATATATCTGCAACTAGAGTGAGGAAACCAATATTGACTCACTTATGCAAAGTACTTTGGGGATATGGCAATACCATTGGAATCATTTGTAGGTTTTCTTTGGGTGGCTAGAGGACACCATTTACACATTGGTTAACCACCTTCATTGGACTCAAAGACAACTTTGCAAATCTTTCTTTTGTGAGCTGCTAAGCTGCTGATCTGGTTGTGTGTGAACAGCCTGACAACTAATAACACATCCATTTTAGGTAGGCTTTGCTTAAATCAGGGTGTACACCGATGTAGCTTATTCCTATGTCTATGTAATCTTACAGTTTATGTTGTTAAGACAAAATACTTTACCAATAAGCCACCCTTCGGGCATTTGTCCACTTTCAAACACCTCGTACAGAGTACTTGTTCTTAACATACTGGAATCATGGCACGACCCTGGGTGACCAGTGTTGACACTCATGATGCGCTGTTTGGCGTCACACACTAATTGGACGTTCACAGAGTGGTACTGCTTGCGGTTCCGGTATTCACTTTCGTGGCTCCTTGGGGGCCTAATGGCTATGTGGGTGCCATCGATTGCCCCTAGGATTTGCGGCATGTGTGCCCGCCGGTAGAAACCCAACTTGACTTCATTCCACTCATTTTCATTCTGTGGCCAGTGGATAAAATTGGGCACTATATCCACTATGGCATTAATGACCAACATGAACACCCTTGAAACTGTGGGCTGGCTAATGCCCATGATACTTCCCGAAGTGGCTTGGAAGCTGCCACGCCCTAAAATATACAAAGTGGCCAGCAATCTGGCCATGCCGGGCACCGCATGGCCGCGCTGTGTGTCCGGGTCAATTTTCTCTGCTATGAGCTGGTAGAGGTGTAGAATAGTTCCTCGCTCGAGCCGGAACTTCCTCCTGACATCAGAATCCCGCAGCTTGTCCAAATAGATCCTTGGAGCAAAAATGCGTGGCTGGCGAGGTAAGGGCACACGGACTGGAGGTGCTGCTGCTGAAGGTGCTGCTGCTGCTGCTGCTGCAGCTTCCCCACCTTCTGCTGCCTCCTGTGCCAGGGCCTCCTCAAACAAGGCACCAATAAATGCCAGCATTGCACCATCTAATGCGTCTGGGATATCGTCCTCCATTTTGAACGCGCAAATTCGCGAATGCGCAGATATATATAGAAACGGCCGCTAATTATCACACCTGTGAGCCAGCTATAAAAGGAGCACATGGCCAATATGGCTGCTGGATGTTATAGATCGATGTTTCTTATGTGCTAGCAAGACCCTGTGACCCACAACCTACATTATCTGGAGGTAAGACAATTGTATCTCTCTCTCCCAAAAAAAAGGAAGGAGACAATTTGTACTTATCTTGGGTGTGCTTAAGTTGTCTATGGTGAATCCCCTCCAACCCACAATAGCTTGGGAACCCCTCAAGTGTCTTTTAATCATTGGCAGTTGGCCCCATGTGCATGTGGTTTGGACATGTGTTTTCTCATGTTTGTTAAAGGTGTGCAGTCTAGATTTGGCATCTAAACCTGCCCCCTTACCTTCCCAGCTTCCAAAGACACCATTTTTGCTTTCCTGATAACTGTAATTTATTATGTGCACGTATGTAGGTCATGCGATTTCTCATGTATGTTTAATGTTTGCAGCCTCCTTTTGCCTATAAAGGATTACACCACCACCACCACCACCACCACTGTGTTTGTGACATTAGGTAAGTGTTTGGAGGGCCTCGTGTGATTTGTACCCCTATGCGTTTTCTTATGTGTTTTTTTTTTACATTTCTTTGCAGCCTCTTCTGCTCTTTAACACCACCACCACCACCACCACCACCACCACCACCACCACCACCACTGTGTTTGTGCCATTAGGTAAGTGTTTGGAGGGCCTCGTGTGATTTGTACCCCTATGAGTTTTCTTATGTGTTTTTTTTTTACATTTCTTTGCAGCCTCTTCTGCTCTTTGCCACCACCACCACCACCACCACTGTGTTTGTGCCATTAGGTAAGTGTTTGGAGGGCCTCGTGTGATTTGTACCCCTATGAGTTTTCTTATGTGTTTTTTTTTTTACATTTCTTTGCAGCCTCTTCTGCTCTTTGCCACCACCACCACCACCACCACCACTGTGTTTGTGCCATTAGGTAAGTGTTTGGAGGGCCTCGTGTGATTTGTACCCCTATGAGTTTTCTTATGTGTTTTTTTTTTACATTTCTTTGCAGCCTCTTCTGCTCTTTGCCACCACCACCACCACCACCACCACCACCACCACCACCACCACCACTGTGTTTGTGCCATTAGGTAAGTGTTTGGAGGGCCTCGTGTGATTTGTACCCCTATGCGTTTTCTTATGTGTTTTTTTTGTACATTTCTTTGCAACCTCTTCTGCTTTTTTTGCCACCACCACCACCACCACCGTGTTTGTGCCATTAGGTAAGTGTTTGGAGGGCCTCGTGTGATTTGTACCCATATGCGTTTTCTTATGTGTTTTTTTTTTTTCCTTTTCTTTGCAGCCTCTTCTGCTCTTTGCCACCACCACCACCACCACCACCACCACCACCACCACCACTGTGTTTGTGCCATTAGGTAAGTGTTTGGAGGGCCTCGTGTGATTTGTACCCCTATGAGTTTTCTTATGTGTTTTTTTTTTACATTTCTTTGCAGCCTCTTCTGCTCTTTGCCACCACCACCACCACCACCACCACCACCACTGTGTTTGTGCCATTAGGTAAGTGTTTGGAGGGCCTCGTGTGATTTGTACCCCTATGCGTTTTCTTATGTGTTTTTTTTGTACATTTCTTTGCAACCTCTTCTGCTTTTTTTGCCACCACCACCACCACCACCGTGTTTGTGCCATTAGGTAAGTGTTTGGAGGGCCTCGTGTGATTTGTACCCATATGCGTTTTCTTATGTGTTTTTTTTTTTTCCTTTTCTTTGCAGCCTCTTCTGCTCTTTGCCACCACCACCACCACCACCACCACCACCACCACCACCACTGTGTTTGTGCCATTAGGTAAGTGTTTGGAGGGCCTCGTGTGATTTGTACCCCTATGCGTTTTCTTATGTGTTTTTTTTGTACATTTCTTTGCAACCTCTTCTGCTTTTTTTGCCACCACCACCACCACCACCGTGTTTGTGCCATTAGGTAAGTGTTTGGAGGGCCTCGTGTGATTTGTACCCCTATGAGTTTTCTTATGTGTTTTTTTTTTACATTTCTTTGCAGCCTCTTCTGCTCTTTGCCACCACCACCACCACCACCACCACCACCACCACCACCACCACTGTGTTTGTGCCATTAGGTAAGTGTTTGGAGGGCCTCGTGTGATTTGTACCCCTATGCGTTTTCTTATGTGTTTTTTTTGTACATTTCTTTGCAACCTCTTCTGCTTTTTTTGCCACCACCACCACCACCACCGTGTTTGTGCCATTAGGTAAGTGTTTGGAGGGCCTCGTGTGATTTGTACCCATATGCGTTTTCTTATGTGTTTTTTTTTTTTCCTTTTCTTTGCAGCCTCTTCTGCTCTTTGCCCACTACTACCACCACCACCACGACCAAGTCTGTTTGTGCCATTAGGTAAGTGTGTTCTGTAACTGTTCACTAATTATACTGTATATGAAGAGCAATCTGCAAATCCTGTTTTTTCTGTTTTCTCTTTTGTCATTTCAGATTTAGGAGTTTGGGGCTCTTTGCTGCTGCTGGACAGCCAGATTCTCTGCCCACCTCGTGCTCCCATGGCCCCACCCACTGGAAGGATGAGAAGGGCCAGGGGGGCCAGGGGGGCCAGGGGGGCCAGGGGGGCCAGGGGGGCCAGGGGGGGCAGGGGGGGCAGGGTGGGCAGATCGTCTGGCTCTGGTGTGAGGGAGGCTCCAGCTGTATCCATGAGGGAGTCCACCATCCCCATCCCGGAGGAGGAAGCCGGGGGAGGTGTTAACACACCAAGTGGACAAGCTGGCTCTTCTGACAGTAGTCCTGGAGAGGGTCCGTCCACCAGAGTCAGCTTGTCCACATTAACCCGGCTTCCCCGTTTCACCCACAATCAGTGCTGTGCCCTGGTCCACGCCTATATGGCCAGATATCAGGCGATACATGGGACCAGGGCCGCGTCTTACTCAGTAACAGAGAAGAACAGATTGTGGGATGAAATCCGGGATGCTGTAAATGCACTGGGTGAAGCACCTCGCCACCGTGACAGTGTGCGGAAGAAGGTCAACGACATCTGTGGGTCCGTTCGGAAGAAGCTAATTGCATGGGCTGCGGAGGGTCTTTATGACCGTCAAGGTCGGCTGGATGAACGTGCACGAAGTTCTCTCTGGGATTATCAATTACCTTTCTTGAACATCATAGGACCCGATACCATCTTTACCAGAGAGGACTTAGATTCGGATGCTTTGCACCGAGGTAGGATATTATCTTGGATGTCAATTGTGTGAGTTGTTTGGAAAAGATTAACTACTATCCTATGTGTGACATTAAGAGAATGTGATACTTGCCCTTCCAATTGTCCTTTTTTTGTTTTCCCCAACCTGCAATTTGTTCATCTGTAGCACGGATCTCAGCCCCTCCACAGCCCATGCAGCTTGGCGAACCAGACGGACTCACAGGTGTTGACATCAGTGCTGACCCTCCTCCTGGTAGGTCCAATATCATACTGTGCCAAACAATGTAGATGTTTTTTTTTGGCCAAGATAGCTCATATTGCTATGTCCTTTACAGAAGATCCGCAGCAGGGAACACACCCAGTGCAGCTAGGCCTGGAGGAAGGTGTTGGTATGTCTAGTCAAATAATGTTTTTTTGAATCTTATTAACCCCATTAACACACATGTTTTTTCTTAGGAAAGAGTGTTGCCTTTTAGATGTTTACCCTGCAAAACACAGTTGACAGCATTAATGGGTGCCGTCATTAGTAGGCAGACCAAGCCTTCTTAACCTTTGGGAGGGTTTAGCAAGTGTCCTATGAGCCCAGGAAAGCACTTTTGAATGTTTGGCCTCAATGCTTCATTCATGAAGCTAGGAGGGCAATCTGGCCATAATCATTACTGACTAAGGTTATGTACTAAACATGTTTTTTTTTTTTTTTTTTAAAAGAACATCAGGCCCCTCTTGACGTTGCAGCTGGAGTTGGATCAGGAGCTGGCGACGATTCTGCATCCAGTGCTGTGGTATGTGATATAAGGGAACAAGGTGCACATGTAACATTTCAATGGTAGCATTGATTTTGGACTAGATGTGGCTTACATTGTGTGTGTTAAATTAGTGCTATGACATTCTGACGATGCACCAGCACAACAAGAGTTCTATCTTGAACATCAGGGAATTATGTTATAATTTGGTGTGCCACTAATGTTCCAAAAACATCCAGGATCTTTAAAGTCCGGCCCGTCTTTGATTTTCCAGGTCCAAATTCATGGGTATCGTTTGGTTGGGTTGTCCTCTAGCCGATTGATGGCAAGATTTTAGACAACATACGTAGATGTATAAAGTCATTGGTGTAGTAACAGATTTACCAAAAGCATAAACAACCTACCACACCAGGGTTAATTGGGAACACCTTCATGTTGAATCTTTTTTGCCTTTGTCATATTAGTCCTACCAATATAATATGTACCCATTATCAGAAGTGTTGCTAGCTTGGATAATCTTACAATGAACAAGTACTCATTAGAAGCACATCAAACTTTTCAACGTTCTGCTTGGGGTGTTAAGTTGTCAAACTAATCTGAAATATTTAGTCATGATGTTTGATAATGATTTGGTCTATTTCTTCTGCTTTCAGGTAGCCTTAGATGCAGAGGGATTGTCACCTACCCAACTTCGTCCATCTATGCTGGATGTAGCCGAGAGGCTGCTTGATGAGTATCAGGTCCAAAATGAGTTAAGGAGGCGTACTCAGCAATCTACTGAGGCAGTACGTCTGCTCGGGCTCATACAGGAATCTGTAGCAACAATGGTACAGGTTCACCAGGATATGTTACAGGTTCAACAGGATATGCGTAACAGCTTGGTAAGTTTAGCAGACCAGCATCAACGGGATCGGCAAAGTGTTGACACTCAGGTGCTGGCCACACGCCAATGCCTGTTTGGATCTGAAGATGCCCCATTGGCAGAGCCCTCCCAAACATCTCACTCACCTGCCACTGCAGGTTGTGGTAGTGGGAGGGTAATGCCAGTGTTGGCCACTTGTCAGGCAGCTGGGGATGGGACAATTCCTCCTGTAGCCACTCCTAGCACTTCACACTCCGTTCGGACTCCCACACCCCTCAATGAGCAATCCTCCTGCACAACCTCAATGCGCACTGGTTCCACAGTACCCCTTCCACCTGACTACATTCCCTCCACACCTTTATCACTTCACTCCTCCCCAGGCCGTTCTTCTTTTTTGTCACCAATGCGACATGTCGTTTGCCCCCGCACCGTGGACCACAACAACCAATCAACCACCACTCCCCACACATCTTCACAACCCTTGCACCACCAGCAGCATCAAATAGCCTTGGAGCAGCAACGATCCCATCTCATGGTAATGGCACACGTTACCCAAATTCTTAGGCTGAGCACAGAGCAGATGGGACTATTGGCACAAGATCTTCAGTCTGGGACATTTCCAGGGTTCAACACCCTGCATCAGCAGCAGCCTCAGACACAAGATCTGATTCTAATGGGCCACTTTACCAGAACTCTAAGGCTAACCCCAGAGCAGATGGGACTATTGGCCCACCATTTGATGGCAGGAACCTTTCCATTGCTCACCACACTGCTTCAGTCACCACCACCACCACCAACTTAATTTCTTTTTTTTTTTTTTTTTTGGTTTTGTTAATGATTGTTACATTGGCCAATTTGTGGGGCCATTTTTTTTTTAAATTTGAGGGTGGCACAATATGATTTCTTATAGTGCTTTTTTTGGGGATGAAATAAAATTTTATGCAAAATGATTAGTTTGTGTTTGCTCTTTGGTTTTTTAGGAGTGTTGGTGGCCAAGTAATGGCCCTGGTTAATGTAGGCATTTATACACACGTGCTTCTCGATCTCCAAACATATGATTTCATGTAAATTTAGATAACTCAATGTTCACATAACGACCCAAGAAAAGGTCTCCCTTCAAATGTAGCTTCAAAACAAGTCTCAAGGCTAACATAAACCAAAGCCAACATACTAACAATTACAGACCACACCACTCAAGTAAACAAATACAACACAAAAGACATTCGATGTGTACACCAAAAAGAAAACTTGGGTAATAAAATAAATGTTTTAATAACACATGTGGGTGTCTACCAACTGTAGCGTACAAAAAACATATTACAATATATAATAGAATGAACTAAATTGCCAATGTAACATTTGTGTTGCAAAGAGCAACATACTTAAATTTAATTTAGATAAACATTTTAAACATTTTTTATGTTTTGACATCATTTTTTGGAAGGTTTTCACAAAAACAATTCTTTTTTGTAAACATTTGTGGTTTTGTCGGTTGCCATAAAAACAACAAGGCTTTTTTGTAAACATTTGTGGTTTAGTTTGTTACCAAAAACAACAAGGCTTTTTTGTAAACATTTTTGGTTTTGTCCGTTGCCATAAAAACAACAAGGCTTTTTTGTAAACATTTGTGGTTTTGTCCGTTGCCATAAAAACAACAAGGCTTTTTTGTAAACATTTGTGGTTTTGTCCGTTGCCATAAAAACAACAAGGCTTTTTTGTAAACATTTGTGGTTTTGTCCGTTGCCATAAAAACAACAAGGCTTTTTTGTAAACATTTGTGGTTTTGTCCGTTGCCATAAAAACAACAAGGCTTTTTTGTAAACATTTGTGGTTTTGTCCGTTGCCATAAAAACAACAAGGCTTTTTTGTAAACATTTTTGGTTTTGTCCGTTGCCATAAAAACAACAAGGCTTTTTTGTAAACATTTTTGGTTTTGTCCGTTGCCATAAAAACAACAAGGCTTTTTTGTAAACATTTGTGGTTTTGTCCGTTGCCATAAAAACAACAAGGCTTTTTTGTAAACATTTTTGGTTTTGTCCGTTGCCATAAAAACAACAAGGCTTTTTTGTAAACATTTGTGGTTTTGTCCGTTGCCATAAAAACAACAAGGCTTTTTTGTAAACATTTGTGGTTTTGTCCGTTGCCATAAAAACAACAAGGCTTTTTTGTAAACATTTGTGGTTTTGTCCGTTGCCATAAAAACAACAAGGCTTTTTTGTAAACATTTGTGGTTTTGTCCGTTGCCATAAAAACAACAAGGCTTTTTTGTAAACATTTTTGGTTTTGTCCGTTGCCATAAAAACAACAAGGCTTTTTTGTAAACATTTTTTTTTTGGTTGCCAAAAACAAGGCATTTTTTGTTTTTTTTTGGTTTTTTTGGTTCCCAAAAAAAGGGTTTTTTATAAATTTTTATATTTTTTTTGGTTGCCAAAAACAAGGCTTTTTGTTTTTTTTTTTTTTTTTGGGTCCCCAAAAAAAGGGTTTTTTATAAATTTTTATATTTTTTTTGGTTGCCAAAAACAAGGCTTTTTTTTTTTTTTTTTTTTTTTGGGTCCCAAAAAAAGGGTTTTTTTTTAAACTGTTTTTGATTTTTTTGTTAGATTTTTGTTTATAATGGGCAACAATTACAAATGGGACATTTCTTTGTGTTGCAACGTGCAACATAAGTAAACAAACCACAAAAAAAAAATACTAGGATCTTTTTAAAGGTGTGACATTCCTAACGAATGGCTCCTTAGGGTCTGGATCCACGCCACAAAGGTGTTCCAAATATAGAATTCGGTCTCCGCACCACCTCATATAATCCAGGAGGACCTCGTAGGTGAGGTGGGTGTGCCCTGGGTAGAAAAAAACATGACAATTAGTTTTAGGCAAAATGATCCAAACAAGGATTGTAATTAATGTGCCTCAACAAATATGCTTAGGAGTCTATTGGTTGGCTTTTATCAACACTCTGAAGCAAATATGCTAAATTGCTGTTGTAAACCTTAAACTCAAACTTTCACAGCAAATTGTTCAAAAGGTTACATAAGATGGCTTGGAATGTTAGTAGCAGTTCCACCAAAGCTAAGTAAAATGCTTTTCTGCATGTAAACACAAGCAATCATTTTGAAGAATGTAAGGTGTTTTGGGTTCAATTGGTCAACACGATACATGTGCACACATTTATCTCTATCACCATTGGAATCTGTGGAGCGTTCTCTCTCACTCTTACTGTCTATAGATTGAACCTGACACATAGTAGAGACTCACCCTTAGGAATTTTGAGGGCCAGTTCTGGACGGAGCAGATGTGTCTGCTCCCCTGATCTCCTTTCCGCCATCCCAGCTGTGTTAAGAGAGAAGAAAAAGTTTATCAACAAATGGACTCACGCTAACTGTAGGTTACGCAGTCATGAAAACGCTCTAACACCCACTCATTACCCCTCCACATTTCCCTGAAAGTTTTATTTAGACATTGATATGGTGGTGATGCAGATTTGTACAGTGCAAGCGTCATTCTTCTGGGTGAAGCTTGTAGCGTTAAGGATACGTACTCCCTGCTTTTGTGCTGATTGTGTTTTTCTGATGTTTTTGGTGCCTCAGCCCTGCCTGTTCTAAGTGTTGGAAACATATCATTTTGGGAGGGCTGCGGAAAACTAATCAGGTTAGACTTACACTCTCTAGGTTTTTGGGGACAAGAGAAATAACAATCCTCCTTTTTACATGGCCCCTGTACACACCTCTAGGCACCTCCCTCCTGTTGTTTGACCCCACAGCAGGCAGCTTGCTATGGAGGCACATGAGATGAAGCCAAGCACCCTGTGCCTGTTCAGGCACTAGGCTGTGAGCCAGCCTTGCCCCCCTCCCTTCCATTGGTCTCAATGATTAGGAGTGACAGCATCAGGAGGCAATATTGGCATGCTGTCACCTCAGTTAAGGAGGAGGGGGAGTCTGTTCCAGACAAGTATTAGTGCAAACATTTGGACCGTAAAAAATGGTCCCAGTAAGTCTTAGGGGGAATATGCACACCTATCACTTGGAATACTAATGCATAGAATGCATTCACATAAAGAACCCGCTGCCTTTAGAACAACTTGAAGCCTGAGCGGGGACATACACAGTTAGCATTTCTCCACTTACTAAGTAGACACATTACTGGAAAAGCACACAACTTACCATCATCAGGTTTTTTTGGGGCCCCTGAAGTGGATGGCGTGGCTGGCTCTGGAGAAACTGCACAAAAAGAACACAAATTGTGAACTGGAATGTGGTACATTACCGAGGAAGAGTATTTATGAAAGATTGACAAACACACATTTTCAGTGTTGACTAAATCAGGACATGATTAAATTACAATGTCCCCTAAAAATTTACAAGTACAAAGCACACCATTTCCAATGTAGAGAAACTAACACCAATTTAGAATAGGGTGGCTTGAGATAACTTACAAAAGATAACATGTCCTGTAAAGCTCCCCAAAACCACCTTTCAAACATGAAGGTTAAGCAAGAGTGTTTCATGACCAACCTTCCTGTCACATATAGCAAAACTACACTTGCTTTGACTCCAACTTAGATTATCCTAGATACACATCATCCTAGCACACACAATTCATGTGAGAATCTAATTTTAGGTACTTACAGACTAGTTCAGGGGAGCCTGGAGTGGGGGAGGATGGGGGAGACCCTACATGGGGGGATGGTGTCCCTTCATGGGGGGATGGCGTTGTATCTCCTAGAAACACAAAGACACAAATACAATCCTTGAACAAAAGCTATTTGATAAAGGCACACAGAAAGTAGTCTGGAAACATTGAAGGTAGTAGTTACAGTGGACTGGGTAAGCAGTGGCCCCTCTTCCCCAGTCCTCCACAACAAACATCCTCAATGTCAGCTGCTACAAAACCCCAATGTCAAAATATATATATTACAGCCCTTATATTTACCAGGACACATTGAACACACAAACACATGTAGAATACTTACTTCCCCTTTGAGGAGAGCCCAGGTCCTCATCCGAGTCGGACCAATTGGCCTCTTCTTGGCCAACAGTTTGTTCCTGGCCCGGATCCAGGCGACTCGGCCCTGCCTGAGGCTCCTCTCTTGCTGAAGTTACATCAACCACAAAAGAAAACAAAACAAACAATCATTCCTCCAAGTTCGACCTAATACACAACACACCAGCACATCCACATTACTTACAGGGGGCCTGAGAAGGCTGAGCCGCAACATCCTGATCACTGGTTTCTAAAATAAAAGAAATACATTATATATTATTTATGGACACAAATAGGCAGTAACCTCTCATCATGCTAGCACCATACTCAATGCCCCTACAATTCAGAACATAGAAGTGCACTTACACCAATGAGATGCATTGACCATGTTTTAAAACAGGAGGGCACCATGCAAATTAAGCGGGCGCCTAAGGCCTCGCACCTACAGGGGCCTTGCGGCCAGTGGCGGAGCACCAACATTTCGAAGGGCGCAGTCAGGGAAATCTCCCAAGTAAAAGATTGCTTTCAATCCTCGGATCAAAAAGTTGCAGCAGTGTGCTGCAGTCCCTTCACTGCGTCTGCCAGGTGTCTGTTGTCCGCTGACACTTACTCCTCCTTCTCTGCCTGGGGATTGGCCGTCTGATCATGTTATCCTAAGATGTGGAGGAATCGGTAGGTGTGTACCTGCACCAGTAGGAAGTGACTGGCCGGTCAACTCACTCTGCTATCATCAGTTGTTGCTCTGGGAGGAGAGCTCCGCCCTGGACCCGGAACATACAGGTAACCAGGCCCAGACTTGATATTTTGCAGGCTGGTCATAGATTTGTTGTGTCCACTATGCAAAGTGGTTGAGTAGCCCCAGGGAAGTTGGAAGAGTCTGAAAATGGTTGGTGGAGGAGGAGGAGAAGAAGGCCCTGGGTGGCTGGGGGACAAGGAGAGGGCCCCTGGGGGTTTTCTAGAGGAGGAAAGATCCACAATGACGCCAGAGTCAATTGCCAAGGAAGAGAGTGGAGCTGAGCAAGTCCTGCCTATCTGACATGAAAGCCAAACATGGTGTAGATGGAGCCCTTTGCCCTACACAATGACAGCACCAGAGGTGGAAGGTGAGTGGTAGCGGGTCTTTGACATTATAGAGCATATGGACTCTGTCCATTATTGGTAGTTTTGTTTGGAGTTGTCCTTTAGATGTTTAACTGTGTTGTTTTTGACCCGAGCTGTGAGGGACTGAGGTATGACAGCCCACTATGCTGAGACTTATAGTGCCCTAGAATGTTGAGGACTGAGGAATCCTTAGTCCCTAACAGAGGGCACTACAAGTCTTAGCATAGCAGGCAGTATTTCCTCATTCCCCTACAGAGAGGATTACAAGTCCAAGCAGGTAGCCTTCTGCAGTGGGACTTGTTGTGCCCTTGACTGTGGTGGACTGAGGAAGGGAAGTGTAAGAGGGTCTCTGTAAGCTCAGATGTATGGGGGAGCTTTGGGGAACACAGAGTTCCCTTTTACACCAGAGTCCCCAGCTTCCCCCCTCAAATAATGGTTCCCAAACTCTCCTTATATCAGAGTCTTCACACTTCCCTCTTACAGTGTAGTAAGTCTGGAGACTCCGATGTAAAGGGGGCTCTGTAAAATGTGATTAGAGATTAGAAATTTCTAACATTTTTATTTTCTACTTACGATCCACAATTTTCAGCTGCTCAAATGGCTCGCTGCCTCTGACTGCATATTGGAGTGTGGCCGTCCTCCTCCTCCCCTTCTTCACCAAAATCACAAGAGGGTGCCGTCCGTCCGCTTTGGCTAGAAGCAGAAGAAAAAAAAAAACATAAAAAATACGAATGTACATAGTAGTATTAAAGGTTGTGAAGAGACACTTGATGGAGGTAGGAAAGGTAGGAGCGAGAGGGAGGGGGGGGGGGGGGGTGTTGGTATTAGTGTTGTTGCATAGCTAAACACATGTCCACCTACCCAAAAAATTGTAACCTATCTGGTCACATGTAATGTATATTTTTACTTACCGGAGATTTGCTCCACAGCCTTTAGCAGGAGCCTGGGTGAGCGCCTTTTGGCATCACTCCAGGCCCGCTGCAGATCCACTATATCAGCCTGGAACTGAAATCTCCACTGCAGCCTCATCCGGAGACGACACATCATCTTGTGCTTTTGGTGAAGATGCGTATAAACTTTATCATACCCCCAGAGGAGGAGGAGCTGTGGAAAGAGCAGTGTATGTTTGAGTCCAAGTATGTCCAAAATAGTACAGTCTTCAAATAACATGCTAGGTCGTCTTTGAGATATTGTAGAACAAAGAATTCCATTTCTGGTGATACATATACATCGATGTCCAAATCTACCTCCATGACATAGGTTGCCCCACACTGGTGATTTCCTCTACATGATATAGCCATTTTCTCAATTGGCCTTTCATGACACACCCAGGGCCGCCATCAGGGGGGACAGGCAGTCACTGTATTTACAACCTTATTGCTGTCCATTTAGCAGGGTGCAAGTAACTTTACACACATGTAGCATAGGTATCAACTTTTGTCACCATGTTAAAAGGACAGCAGTATGGGTAGCATTACAGTGACTGTTATTAGTCCAGGCTCACTAAACTAGCCAATGCTTGGAAAAGCAAGCCATGCAGATTGCTTTTCAGGTCCCTTTTAACACGAGCTGTCTGATTGGGTGTGGCTGTTAATTTTTGACGCAGACCTGATAAGCCCCTCAATTCTCCTTTATGGAGTGTTATATGTAAATGGGATTGCTTCATTTGAGATGCAGATTTAAACTGTGTATGGCCAGGCTGAAGGTACCCAAGTTGATTGGTCGATCACCTGGAGGACAACGTACAACCAGTCTGTCAGATTTTACACACACTTATCGCTAGCATCTCTTGTAGCCACTAGCAATAATCACTGTGTTTTCCTGGCAGGGGCAGCACCAGGAGAACACAATGGCTCCGCAGGAGGGTTTCCCCTGTCTGTGTTGATGGTGGAATCAAGGCAAAATGTTTTTCCTGCAAGCCACGGGACAAACAAAGATATTTTTTTAATGAATCCATGATTTTGCCAAAATGGAAAAAAAAAGATGTTTGCTTTGTATATTCTTAAGTTTGCTACATAACTAGAACATGTAACAGTGTTATATCATTGCAGGAGATTTCCCTTCACTTCCTGTCTTGGTGTCACCAGGACAGGAAGTGAGGGAATCTCCCGTGGGGATACAGCCAGCATTTCTTTCCTTTTATATATACTATGGACATTATAAGGCAACAATTGCAAGCTATTTCCCCACAGTGATATTCCCCTCACTTCCTGTCTTGGTGACACTAAGACAGGAAGTGAGGGAAAATCTCATGCAATGATATCACCCTACTAGAAATTGTAGTTCCGTCTAAAAAGTATACATAAAGTAAGCACTTGGTTTCCAAAGTGGCAAAATTATGGAGGAGTTAAAACCCCATAGTGTGATCGGGTAATCTGACGGTGTGTTCCTACACTCCTCAATGTGTCTGTTCATTAAGCTGTGCTGAATTATCCTTGATTCACAATTCCTGCAAGAGTTGCACATGGTATGTGGGAGATGCAAATTTAAGGTGGCATAATTATCCACACAATCACACATAATCCTTTTTAAAGGTCACCAGCAGAATTTGATGGCATAGTGGTTCACAGCAGTGCCATCAGATTCCAGTTAGATCTGTAAATTAACAAAGCAATGGGATCTGGGGGTGTATTTAACTTGCAATGGACACCCCCATTCATTATCATATGGCAGTGTGAGATGGGTCTGTTGGGAATGTGATCCATTGAGACAAGTGATTATACACTCATGTGTTTCTTTTAGAGGTGATTTGTTCAAGGCAATCCTTTGAAGACATGACCATTCCAGATTTTTGTGATCACTGATTCCATCTCAGGTGAACCAATTAGCTGCTGTGTGCAGATCCAGCTTATGATGGTAAGAGTGTCAGACAAGACAAACGGGGCCGAGCTTGCAGTGTGTATGGATGTATGTAAGGCAATAATTTTTTGCATTATGCATTTAGGGAATATAATGTTTCTAATCTTGCATATATGAAAAGGGTCAATACATTTGTCTTTATCTAGATAGATTCCAAAGCGTCAGAGCAATCTGTCACAGATAATTGGGTTTCATTTTGTGTAAAAGTTGAAACGAATCAAATCTATCTATATACAGGCATAGCCCACTTTAAGTACACAATGGGACCAGGGCATGTATGGAAACTGAAAATGTACTTAAAGTGAAGCAATCCCTTTTTTCTTTTCTCGATGCATGAAAATACACCAGCTCCATTGTAAATTTTGGCCACATTGACATAGCCTTACTCCCAAACCATGTGGGAGCATGTTAAGGGGATCCAGGACTATGACATGATAGATTACCTAGGCAAGCTGGCCAGCCACAAAATGGATATGGTGTAGTCCTGGGTACCTGGGTACCCTGTCGTTGCTCCCTAAGTTTGTTATCCCTGTCACTTATGGTTTGTGAGCAGTGTCATGGCAAGCTGAACAAGCTGTGTCCTTACTCACGATTGTATATAAAGTGAGTGTACTTAAAGCAGGGTATGCCTATCTATATCTATATAGAAAGTTCAGAGATGTGAACCTGTTCCCTATTATATACACTAATATATGGTATATAACATTCTATAATGTATCTAATGTATATATATTGTATATAATATATACATAGTATATATATTGTCTAATATATATATTTTTTAGATACACATACATACATCTATATATATACACATAATATATATATATACATATAATATATATACATATATATACATATAATATATATATATATATACATATTAATATATATATATATATATATACATATAATATATATTAATATATATATATATATACATATAATATATATATATATATATATATATATATATATACATATAATATATATATATATATATATACATATAATATATATATATATATATATATATATATACACATATAATATATATATATACACATATAATATATATATATACACATATAATATATATATATACACATATAATATATATATATATATATATACACATAATATATATATATATATATATATATACACATATAATATATATATATATATATATACACATATAATATATATATATATATATATATACACATATAATATATATATATATATATATATACACATATAATATATATATATATATATACATATAATATATATATATATATATATATATATATATATATATACACATATATATATATATACACACATACATATATATATATATATATATATATATATAGGGAACAGGTTCACATCTAGGAAGTTTCTATAACAGGAAGCTTCTAGATCACGTCTAATAGGCAGAAAGTGCATGCGCAGATCAGCAGACCAAAAGTTTCTTGCACACCCGCTAGATAAGCGACCCACCCTGCCACCATCCCCCATCCCCCATCCCGCACCCTGCACACTCACACCCCCTCCTTACCTTACACACAAATGCCACGATTTCGTCTGTAAACAGTGCAGGAGCCATGATGCACACTTACGACAGGGCCTGGACAATTTCCGGAAACGTGTGCACGCAGCAAAAGTTTCGTTTCCGGTTTCATGTATAAATGTGAGAACGCGGTTTTGTATATTCGCGAATTCGCGAATAGTGAACATACACAACCATTAAGCAGATTTAACTTAGAAAAAGAAATACAAATACATACATTTGTGGACACCAGAAAACTTTATTTAGACACATGAAGACATTTTAAAAAAAAAATTGGAAACATGCTGTTTATTACATTTGTATTTTTCAAACCAAAACAACCTTTGTACAACATTTAGACCATATACATCGACAAAGAGCCCATAATCAACAGATGCATGTGCAGATTGACAGAATTATGTTAACAGCAATAAATACTTACAGAGAGTCAACACACAACACAGCCAAATCTCACCTCCATAAATAACAAAGGGCCAAAAATGTTACCCATAAAACATGTGACACACAAATATATTGGACCTCTTCGTAGGTCAAATCTTTCCTGATGTCTGAGTGAGCTATATATAATCCAAGCAAACACACCCAGAATGGTAACGCCCAGTCCAAAAATTAACTGTGTGTATCCTGTGTGTTTTGGAGCATGCTCAGTTGCCAAAACAAGGGAAATAGAAATGAGGAATAGAAATGTATGTAGGTGTGTATAGTATATGTGAATTGAAAAAATTCTCTCTTGAAGTTTGCTAGTCATTATTTAGAATGTTTAGATACAGGAATACATACATATATATACAATTACGTGAGAGAGAGAGAAATATATATTTAGGGAAACAATTGAAACACACCTTTTGGGATTTGAGAAGTGAGATTGTGACGATTGACCAGATATGTAAGCCAACAATCTGACTCATCACTCATGAACATCCCTAAATTTGGCGTGGCAATTATATCAGGCGTTCTTATGTGCATTTTGGCTGGCGTTTTCCCAGGCGTTTTGACATGCATTTTTTGGGCAGGCATTGTTATATGAAATCACCTACAAAAGCCCCAAAAACAGACCACAAACACGTACATGTGAACGTAGCCCGTTTGGGGGCGTTTGAGGGGGATTTGTCCAGCTCAAGGATCAGCTCCCAAAACAGGCAAAAAATCCAATCCTATTCAGTTCAATGGCCCCTGTTCCCATGTGAGCATTTTGACGGCATGAGGAAAACACCCAACGCTCACTGAGAAATAGCACAATGATTAGGGAGTCTGCCTTCCTGCTGTAGGTTTGTAAGTTCGAATCCGGAAGGTGCCCTCTGTATGGGCAACACTTGGATATCTCCAATCCTCCAAATGTTGACATCATTAATTTTGTTCATGTTTGAAAAAGGCATGTGTATCAGCAAACTTTTAATCCAAAGACATGAACAAAATACAAAAGATGCCCCATAAAGTCAATATGTAGCAATATTGTGAGCTAAAGCTCTATTTGTTTGTTGGGCATACTTTGCTAATTAGCCAAGTATAAGGGATATATATATATATACCTTCAGTTAAATGTGTAGTAAAATGGTAACACTTGGCCATACCCATATGGAAGAAAAGGTAGTATTTGCAATATATTTCTAAAAACATTCTTTGGAAACACATAAAATATTGTCAAAATTGTGACATTTCCTTGATATGTGTGAAATGCTAATAATCTTTCTTTGAAATATGTTTTACATCTATTTTTTTTCTATCTGACGACCAATTCCCCAATGTAATATTTTGTGGGTTTTTTCAGAGAATGTGGAGGTTCTATATAAACACTGTAGATTTGACTGCTATGATTTCGGAGTTAGCAGGAAAGGTGTATGGAATGTGATGGTGTTTACTAAAGGATCCCTTGTTGGAAGTGTGCATGTTTTTCCAATTCCGCCGGTTTTTGCCATTTTCTATGGGCGAGACAGCGGATTTGCAAGCGGTATTCAAAAAAAAATTGACCCAAAATCGCGCTGGCGAAATTTTTTGAGCCAATTTGACGTTGCGCATGCGCACATTCGCGAGTTCGCAGCTCGCGGCTGGAGGAGCTGTTTAACCTTTCCACACTTTCGCAGATATCTCTCTTTCTAAGTCAGTTTTTGAGATTTTTTAAACGCAAGTCATCTCCAAATTGACTTCCACACCTTCCACAGTGATTTGGGATTTTTGGGGGTACAGGGGAAAATTTGGCTAAACTTTAGTCGAGCTTTTAGCTGGCGTGGTTTTAAGTCGCGCTCTGACCATATTGCATCTTAATGAATCTCACACTAGGCGCTATTTTCCGCCCGCCGTTCTTTGAATGCCAATTTCAGACTTAAATAATCGCCGCTTCGCAAAATCACGCCGAAACGCCAATTCGCCGTACTATGAATCAGGCCCTATGTTTGGCAATGCTTCTCCTACATCACAAACAAGTAAGTAAATGGAGGTCCCCAGATCTCTTGACCTTTAATGATAAAAGGAACTGGAGAGAATTGGTGACGTCCACTTGTACCTGGATGGAAAATTAAATTACTGAGCAAGGACGTACTGGTAGGTTAAATTGGATCCTGTATAAAATTGGCCCTACTATGTATGTATGTATGAATGTGAGTTAGGGACCTTAGATTGTACGCTCCTTGAGGGCAGGGACTGATGTGAATGTGTAGTGTATATGTAAAGCGCTGCTTAAAATTGACAGCGCTATATAAGTACCTGAAATAAATAAATAATAAGTAGGCTGGCTCCCGATATACATTACAGTTGTAGGTTAAAATCACCTTTTAATATTTTATTTTTATGTAGAATTTTTAAATTAAGTTTAGACTGAACAACTCATTGCAGCATCATAATTTAATAATTAACAAACTGCTTTTGTTTCTTTTAGATTATGAGCCAACTCAGAACACAGAGAAGAAAAGGACGGTGTACCAAATGGCACTAAGTAAGGGTTGACTCTCGTTATGCATTCTGTTATCACCTATTAATTAGAAAGTAAGCAAGACAACATTTATATAAGTTCAATATATGAGTCAGTTCATTCTGAAACATTTCTTTCAGTAGGTAACCTGAGACACTGATTTCGGGTCATGCTTTTCATTAGACAAAGTGTGAATTTTCTCTCAGCTGGACCTTTTTTGCATTTCATCTGAGCTGGGAAAATAGAACAAGGTTCTTAACTTGCTTATGGCCCCTACTGTCATCTACTATGAAATCATGGAGAAAGCACCGGCATGCAAAATCTGCATCTGCAGACTATTTACTAAGGGCATATTCCTCTAGAGGAATTGGTCAGCGATAAAGAGGACGGGGTTGGATTCCAGGTAGCAGTGGGGCAAGTGCTTAACTTAGATAACCTTCAGTCTACAAAAAAAAAACAGCAAGCAAAGCTTCAACTAGTAAATACACCTTATCTATGCAGCATCACATAACCTAGCTGGTTTCTGCAACATGGAAAATGTTATGATTATCTCTATCTACACATCTGTGTGCTGATTTTTTGTCTATTTCCTTTTTTTTTAAGAAATATATTTTCTATAAAAATTTGTAAATGAAAGAAGCAATACAAGCCTCCTGTGCCTATTAAATATGGCCCTTGAGATTATGATACATGCAGGAGAGGCAGTAACAGTGGCAGAATGATGCCCCTTCAAAAAAAAAGTAAGTTATTTTGAAATAGAAAATTGAACATTTTTGGATACAGTTGAGAAGGGATAAACCTGTCTCAGGTTTTTTCAGGTGATGACTTTGTCCCCGTTTGGAAATTTCCCCTCACTTCCTGTTACAATAACCCCCTGTCACACCTGATATGCAATGTGTAACCCGGAGAGGAAGTGAAGGGAAAAGTACACAATGGGATCACAGATAACAGTAAGAAGCTGATAGAGGTTCTAACCCTTCCCGGCAAATTTATGTTTTTATTGCTTAGTTTTTAGGAAAGATTTCCCTTGGCTTCTTACTTACTGCAAAGAGGAACAGGAAATTTAGAGAAATTTCCTCAACGGAGACACAGTTTGACACAAAATGGCTACTGGCCATTGTGACAGCCTCAATTACCCAGCAGTCAGCTCAAGGGCACAAATGGTTTCCAGCTTCTTCCATTACCCTAGCACCCTAAATAAAGGGATGCCCTGATCCCCTGAAATGCGGTAACTGTATTTTTTCTTAATTTCCTAGAAATTGGATCCTAAATACAGTCTGTTGCAGTCTTTATTGCTCATCCACTACACACAGTTGTTATATAGCTGATGAACTAATACTCCGACTGATTCCCCCAAGAGTTGAGAAGCCTAGGACCGAACAGTGGACCCTACACTCCACTACCTTTTGAACCCCTCTACCTTGGGTTCAAACTACCCAGCAACACCCACGTAGATCATCCAGTGCCATCCTACACATGAGAGTCTTTAGCAATGGAAACCTGACATGGTGGGCATGTAAGGGAAAATAACAAAGTATGCTTTGCTCAGATTTTTGGAACTAAAATTTGTTTATCCTCATCATCACAGTACGGAGGTATACATACCTATTTACTCAGCACCATGTGCTCTAAGATGCCATTTTGATGTGCTCCTTCGCCTCTGGTCACATGGCTGTCACTAATATCCCTTTCCTTCCCATGCAGACAAGCTGGATGAGATTCTGGCAGCAGCTCAACAAACCATCAGTGTGAATGAGAGTTCGAGCCCAGGTACATTGGCATCACTTGGAACATCACGGAGTGCGGGGAAGAGCTTTTTCTCCTCTGAGGTACAAAACAGTTGAACTACATTTAAGTTTGCATCTTCTAACTTATTTTACAAAATACGTTATTATAGGCATTATTTAACTTAATTGACCATCTCATATGCATGCTTTACCTGTTACAGCTCAGTTCCTAAAGTTGATACAATTTATAGTGCAGTTGAGATATGAGTCAATGGTGTACGTTTATGAAAGGGTGAATTTTTTTCTCTGTTCGCTTCTCTGCAGTTCTCCGGGGAAAATTATCTCCTCTGGCACCCTTTTTATGAAGCGGAGAACTTCAGTTCTCCCAGGGTGATCAGAGGAGAAGTGTTTTCTCGGAGAACTGCAGAGATCTGTGTAGAAGTGAATGGGAGCGCCTGTAATCTCGTGAGACAAAGCGAGATTACCGTAGTATGAAAATCACTGGTGCTCTTTAACAAGCAGTGATACATTATCACTGCTGAGTACACGATCCCCACTAATGTTAATAAATAATAGTCCCCTTACATATATATATATATATATATACACTGAATACACACACGCATACATTATTTATATATATATATATATATATATACACATTAAATATATATCTACATGTATGTGTGTGTATATATATATATATATATATATACATGTGTATATATATATATACATAAATATGGCAGGGGGATATGATTACTGTGTTGAGGGGTCTGAAAGAGGAAGAAGGAAGTCAAAAATCTTCGTTTTTCCCCCTCAGTTCTCCCCCGATTTGGTCTTCACTCCCCGCTTCACAAGCTCCAGGCTGGTGAATCTGGGAGTGTGAATTCTGGCACAGATCGCCAGTGAAGTGCGGAGATCGCAGCTTCATAGCCTGGCTGTTTCTGTGTCAGGCAATGACAGATTCCCGTGTGAAGAGATGATCAGCGAAGAACATGATCTCCGCTGATCATTTCTGTTTCATAAACTGAGAATGATCGGAAATGAACTGTGATCAGCAGGATCACTGCTCATCTCCGTTTCATAAAAGGACACCTTTATCAAGCCCTAACATAGCTCTTCTTTTGCATCTCATCTTCTTTCTAATAACATCCACCGCTCAAGTCCTGAGAAAGAAGGGGGGTTCCGCCAAATTGCATTGGATGACCCTGATGCTCTTAACCACTAAACTTCTCAAAATAAGTGATATGAATTTTTGTACTGTGCATGCCACAATCTTCACCCCAGACTTTTAAATTAATACAGACACTTCCTGAACATAGAAAATGTTAGTTTTCTTTTACCCTTCAAATTCGCCCTTTTTGTATTAACTTTGCTTTGTCCTTCTGGTCTTCTCTACATTTTTCAAGTTTTGCCATTTGCCACAGTGAATATAGACACAAATTGAGTTCCTAAATGATATCACTGCATCCATTGACTAAGGGGTGGATTTACTAAAGGCAAATAGACTGTGCACTTTGCAAGTGCAGTTGCTCCAAAGCTTGGTAAATGAGATGGAGCTTCACTTTGCAAAGAATACCCAATCACATGCAAGAAAAATAAAAACAAAAAGCATTTTTTGCTTGCACATGGTTGGATGTTGGAAGTCAGCAGAGTGTCCCCTCATTTACTAAGCTCTGGAGCAACTACACTTGCAAAGTGCTCAGTCTATTTGCCTTTAGTAAATCCAACCCTATATCTGCCAGTCAAGAATAGTGCAGTTCGCAGAATACCATCATTAGAACAAATTGTAGATACAGAATCAAACATATACAAGAACTAAACTAAAAGAGTTTTAAACTGAAATATCTAAAAAAAAAAAAAAAACATATGTGTGAACCTATTTACATTTTTGCTAGGAAAGGTATAGGTCTACCTGGATTTTTTTGGCCACGTAGTATAAGAACTGGACTCTTACACTTGTCCCAGATGTATGTTGTAGCAGTGTGTTAAACAAATAAAAAAAGGCTTGAGTTTGTACCTCCAGGCTTGTGTAGCATTTAAAACCTGAAGTATATTAAAATCCATCACAAAATATCCTATAAGCTTAAATATATTAAATATATATTACTGTAGAACACATAAAATGTATCGGTTCCAGAGATGACATCTACATCCACATCCTAGAATTAGCCATGAAGAACAAACACAAGGTGACGAGGAGATAAAGATCTCTCACCCATAAAAGTGGACTTTAGAGGATGTAGAGTTATCACGTAAAGATGAACACACCATAGAATAATAATCTACATAAAACATTTAATTTTATTTAATACAAATGGATAAAAAGGTACATCACAAAAACCATCACATCACAGCAGTATACCCCACAGCATCTCCAAGGGCTTGCCATACCATCTAGTACAATCAATGGTTGTTAGTGAATATGGTCAAGAGGTCTAACGCGTTTCACAAACTTGTTCATATAGTGCTTCCTTAGAGACCCTCCCTATTGGCCATATTGGTATTGGTAAGAGCTTGAAAAGCAAGAAAGAAAGAAACAATAAGAAGTTAATGTGTAAATACGGTGTGTGTATATATACAGAATCATATCACACATGTAGGTTAACTAAGAACCCACTATGCTCACCAATGTCGAATAGTGGAAACCTGGACAGTCATTCGATTATATGTGGCATGCAAGGATAAACCGCAGAACCGATCATGGACCAATCGATCAAATGGATAACCACAGACAGAGGCCCATAAAGGGAAGTACCGGACCGTGTTTGCAGTATACCAGCGGGATCAGGTGTATGTAGTGAAAGCAGATGCAGTTGCGGTAAGCAGCTTGGCTCAGGGGGGATCAGATGATTAGTCAAACCTATAAAATTAAAAAGGGATTCATAGCAACTAGAGGTATATATCTGTCCTATTGGTGCATACAAAGGTAGAATAATAGTGGAATGCAGTATTGTATTGCCTGTGGTTTCTTTTCAATACAGGGTCGTGTATAGCGTTCCATCTGGGTTTAGGAATAACCTAACATCCAGAAAAGGAATCCTTGTCATATTGCATTGTAAATTTAAGATTGAATTGGTTATCGACCAGGAACCCCATAAACTGTTGAAGTTCCTCTGGACCCCTAGTCCAAATGACAAAAACATTGTCAATGTATCAACGCCACAATAAAATATGGCGAAGGTACACCGACGCAGGGTCATCTGAAAAAAAGAGATCTTTTTTTACCGCAACTTCATCTGCTTTCACTACATACACCTGATCACGCTGGTATACCACAAACACGGTCTGGTACTTCCCTTTATGGGCCTCCGTCTGGGGTTATCCACTTGATTGGTTGGTCCATGATCTGTTCTGAGGTGTGTCCTTGCATACGGGATATGATCAAATGACTATCCAGATTTCCACTATCACGATATTGGTGAGCATAGTGTGTTCTTAGTTAACACATTGACTTGTTATTGTTTCTTTCTTTCTTGCTTTTCAAGTACTTACTAATAACATGGCCAATATGGAGGGTCTCTGATCATCCATCGATTGTACTAGATGGTACAGCAAGCCCTTGGAGATGATGTGGGGTATACTGCTGTGATGTGATGGTTTTTATGATGTACCTTTTTATCAATTTGTATTAAATAAAATGATTTGTTTTAAGTAGATTATTATTCTATGGTGTATTCAACTTTACGTGATAACTCTACATCCCCTAAAGTCCGCTTTTATGGGTGGGAGATATTTATCTCCTAGTTACCCCGTGTTTTTTATTCAAATATATTACTGTAGTAATTTTCAAACATTTTATTTCTAAACCTTTTATTAAAATAAGGCACTTCCTGTTATGGAGTGACAGCAGTCTCCAAATTGTGCTCCGGAGTTATCACCCTGCTCCTAGTAGAGGTGGCAGTACTGACACACATTGCCCAGGCATTAACCCCCCATTTTTGTTGCCAGCAAGCCGGTCCAGAGCAGTGTTGTGAAGCTAACACTAGAGCGAGTACATATACAGTGCTTTGCGAAAGTATTCGGCCCCCTTGAACTTTTCGACCTTTTGCCACATTTCAGGCTTCAAACATAAAGATATAAAACTGTATTTTTTTGTGAAGAATCAACAACAAGTGGGACACAATCATGAAGTGGAACGAAATTTATTGGATATTTCAAACTTTTTTAACAAATAAAAAACTGAAAAATTGGGCGTGCAAAATTATTCAGTCCCCTTAAGTTAATACTTTGTAGCGCCACCTTTTGCTGCGATTACAGCTGTAAGTCACTTGGGGTATGTCTCTATCGGTTTTGCACATCGAGAGACTGAAATTTTTGCCCATTCCTCCTTGCAAAACAGCTCGAGCTCAGTGAGGTTGGATGGAGAGCGTTTGTGAACAGCATTTTTCAGTTCTTTCCACAGATTCTCGATTGGATTCAGGTCTGGACTTTGACTTGGCCATTCTAACACCTAGATATATTTATTTGTGAACCATTCCATTGTAGATTTTGCTTTATGTTTTGGATCACTGTTTTGGAAGACAAATCACCGTCCCAGTCTCAGGTCTTTTGCAGACTCCATCAGGTTTTCTTCCAGAATGGTTCTGTATTTGGTTCCATCCACCTTCCCATCAATTTTAACCATATTCCCTGTCCCTGCTGAAGAAAAGCAGGCCCAAACCATGATGCTGCCACCACCATGTTTGACAGTGGGGATGGTGTGTTCAGGGTGATGAGCTGTGTTGCTTTTACGCCAAACATAACGTTTTGCATTGTTGCCAAAAAGTTTGATTTTGGTTTCATCTGACCAGAGCATCTTCTTCCACATGTTTGGTGTGTCTCCCAGGTGGCTTGTGGCAAACTTTAAACGACACTTTTTATGGATATCTTTAAGAAATGGCTTTCTTCTTGCCACTCTTCCATAAAGGCCAGATTTGTGCAGTATACGACTGATTGTTGTCCTATGGACAGAGTCTCCCACCTCAGCTGTAGATCTCTGCAGTTCATCCAGAGTGATCATGGGCCTCTTGGCTGCATCTCTGATCAGTCTTCTCCTTGTATGAGCTGAAAGTTTAGAGCAACGGCCAGGTCTTTGTAGATTTGCAGTGGTCTGATACTCCTTCCATTTCTTTTTCTTTTTTTTTTTTTATTTAAAATTTTACAGTATAACAAACCAGTAATGAGTACAGGCAAAGTAAACATAAGCAAAGTACAATGGTGATGATTGCTATGGTACGCGGTAAACCGAACTGGGGAAGGGTAGGGCAGGAGGGGGGGGGGACAGGGTTCAAGGTGTAGGACTAGAATGAGAGAAGGATATCATCAGAAAGTGGTCTTGAGTGGGTCTTGGAAAGTGAATGTGAAGCAGTCCGTAGAGGGGTCCGATGGTTGCCTAATGAACAAGAGTTAGGGGTCCCATTTCTGATGAAAGGATTTTCGTGCAGAGGGGGTAGTGAAATCCGTATTGAGGCGATCAATAGATAGAAGTGTGGTAAGCTCTGATTTAACCCGGGAGATTGAGGGAGGTGTTGTAGATATCCATTGAGCAAGGATCGACCGTCTGGCTACCAGCAGGCAGGTAAGAATCCATAACCGAATTGTAGAGGCCAAAGGACCCGACCATTTTTGCAAACGTTTGTCCCAATACCCAAACAACAGCAGCAGGGGGTCCTTGGGCACTAAGAGTTGTGTCACGTCTTTGATGAGTGTCAATATCTGGTCCCAAAACAAAGAGATGGACGGGCAGGACCAAAATTTGTGACAAAGGGAAGGCTTTTCCGCTGAACAAAGAGGGCATCTATGAGCATCAGGAATCGTCTTGTCCGAGAGGAATGGGATATGGGCCCGGTGAAAATTTTTCAACTGCGTCTCTTTCCATATCGCATTAGGGGTGAGCCCTAGAGTAATGCGGAGACCGCTTATCATGTTGGGTAGGGTGTCCTCCCCAGGAAAGTCCTTCAGCCAATTGGATGCAGTAGAGGTGAAAACAGCAGGGGGGCACATCTTTAGCAGGGGTTTGTAGATACCAGAAATGGGAAAGACAGCAGATTCCAGGAAATTGTCCAGTAAGGATGGTTTGAATCTGTCAGCCGGTCTACTCCTTCCATTTCAATATTATTGCTTGCACAGTGCTCCTTGGGATGTTTAAAGCTTGGGAAATCTTTTTGTATCCAAATCCAGCTTTAAACTTCTCCACAACAGTATCTCGGACCTGCCTGGTGTGTTCCTTGTTCTTCATGATGCTCTCTGCGCTTTAAACGGACCTCTGAGACTATCACAGTGCAGGTGCATTTATACGGAGACTTGATTACACACAGGTGGATTCTATTTATCATCATTAGTCATTTAGGTCAACATTGGATCATTCAGAGATCCTCCCTGAACTTCTGGAGAGAGTTTGCTGCACTGAAAGTAAAGGGGCTGAATAATTTTGCACGCCCAATTTTTCAGTTTTTTATTTGTTAACAAAGTTTGAAATATCCAATAAATTTCGTTCCACTTCATGATTGTGTCCCACTTGTTGTTGATTCTTCACAAAAAATTTTATATTTTTATGTTTGAAGCCTGAAATGTGGCAAAAGGTCGCAAAGTTCAAGGGGGCTGAATACTTTCGCAAGGCACTGTCCCTTAGATATTAAGAAGCTTAATAAGCTGGTGGGAATTAGCAATACTGAGGTGCAGCAAAAGATTTGAAAACAGCATTTTATAGAAAAAAAGTCATGACAAATGCTAATACACAGTGCTTTGGCAAACTAATTGTCACCCAGTTTAGCTTTGCACCTATTTTAACATGCTTTTAGGAACTGCCACATGGTTCAGGTTTGGGCTATGTTCCTTCAGTTAGTTCTCAGTTGCAGACAGTTTCTATTCCATTCTTATGGGCCTTTCAGTGGCTGTTGCCTACCCCTCAGTTGGATTGCCTTTGGACGTCATGACTGTTTCTGCATGAAATTAATTGAGAGACAAAAGACAATAGGCTGGCCAAGAGAAAAACCTACTTATCTCTATATAAAGGGATTTCTACCATTACAGGATACCTCTACATGTCCCAAAACAAATATTTAGTCTACTGTATTTTCTGGGGAAATAACCTTGTAGTAGCTGCTATGAAACATTGTGGACCCATGTTCCGCAGTTCTTATGACTGTCTTCAAAAAGGTTATGTAAACTAGAAATCATTCTGTATCTGGAATAAAAAATAAAAAAGTTGTCCATGTGTGCTGTCGTTTTTGATTTATAATATGTTCATTTATGTGTTTTCATAGCCAAGTTATGGTCAGCATAGAGTCCCAAGTGCGCAGTCTGTCTTTGAGGGTCCATCCTATTTGTCCTCTTCACCTTCCCAGGCAATGATGCTACGACAGAAGTCTATTGGTAAGTACAGTCTAGCAAAAAGTGTTTATTGAACCAAACATTTTTTTTTTAGTTTTGAATAAAGTGGGGAAGTGTTAGAATCCCGGTCAGATCCTCATTAGGCATTTGGTGCTTCAGTGGAAACCAAGTCTTGCTGTAAAAGTGATTGTGGAATACAATGGCAACTCAGGGAGTCTGATTTTTAACTAAAGAGAAGTGATCACTTTGCTGGGCATCCATGTTTACTGAATCATGCTGCTCACTACAATTTGTGTGCATTCCGTGCTGGATGCTCCCCATAATAATGCATGGACAGTGCGCTTGGTGGTTTTATGTGGGGTGAATGACCTGGCAGATGGTCTTACTACTTTCCTAGCAAAATACATTTGAACTGTGATTAAAACTATTGAGATATCTGTTCCTTTATCATTGACCTTAAGTTCTAATTCCATCCAAAATGTTTTAATTTGGCTGTGGATAGATTTGTTGAGAAGCTTCCCCCTCACTTTCTGTCTCTCTGTCACTGGCACAGGAAGAAAGAAAAATGTTTCTTTAGCTGAGAGAAAGAAACAGTGATTAAAAGCCTTTTTCCGGTAGAGTGGTCAGTTTTCCTGACCGTTTTTTGACTGCTGTTCTTAGTGCTGGAATTTCCCTTCAATATTAGGTGACCCATGTATTGGTATGTAATATGGGATTGGTGGGACAAGAAGTGAAGAGAAATCTTCACTGATGGAGACCAGGGCCCGTGCTACCACTAGGCAAACTAGGCAGCCACCTAGGGCGCAGCCATGGCCAGTGCCACATTCCTCTCCTGTCACCTCCTCATCCCCGATGGATGTCACCTCTACAGAGGCGGGCAGTGTGTACAGGAAGGGGGTGTAGGGTTAAAGGGGTGCAGTGTGTATAGGAAGGGGGTGTAGGGTTAAAGGGGATGTAGCATTAAAGGGAGGCAGTGTGTGCAGAAAGGGGGTGTAGCGTTAAAGGGGGGGAAGTGTGAGCAGGGAGGGGGGCAGTGTGAACAGGAAGGGAGGTGTAGGATTAAAGAGGGCAGTGTATTCAGGAAGGGCAGTGTAGGGTTACAGGGGGGGGCATTATGTGCAGGAAGGGGGGGGCAATGTGTACCGTGTTTTTTGGGGGGGGGTGCAAGTAGCTAGTCTTGCCTAGGGCGCAAAATAGTCTAGCACCGGCCCTGATGGAGACATGAACAGCATAAAAGGAGGGTCTATCCCTTATAAGCTCTATCTAAATATAGAAAAACATTTGGTGGGACTTAGGCTTTAAGTTATTTATGACGTGCCAAGTATTCCTCTAATAAAAATGATTTGCAAAACACCAGCATACTGTATGCCACCAATATTAAGTTCTGTCAAGTCCATGTCAACTTCTGACAACCACATGGATTGTGCTTTCTCTAGTATTATCTGTCTTTTCTTTGAGTATTAAAACTTTACATTGGCATTGTTTTTGTAATTGTGTCCAGCCATCTAATTGCTCTTCTCCTTCCAGTTTCTCCAAATATATTTTTTTTTTTCCAATGAGTTTGCTCTTCTCTGGGCTTCTAGTGAATTGTTGGGCTTGATTTCTTGAAGGAGCTGTTTGTTTATTTTCCTTACTCTTCACTAAACTCTTAGAATTCTTCACCAAATTCTTCACCTAAAATTCACCAAATTCTTTACTTAAAGGCATCAATGCTTTCCCATCTTTCTTCTTAATTGTCCAGCTTTCACATTCATAAAGAGTGATTGAAAGTGCCATACCCTGGACATATTTTATCTTTATTTTCGTTAGCACTAGCACTTAAGTTCTTTACTAGGTCTTTCATCCTTGTTCTTCCAAGGATTAGTCTGTGTCACATTTAGTGATTACTGGACCCTTTGTTAATATTTGATCCAAGCTGGTGGAGATTGTTTGTCTCCACCATCAGCACTAAAATGAGCTTATTTCCTGTTGTCTTAACCTATTTTTCTGGATATTTAGCAGATATTTCATCTTTTCACTCTATTTTTATTTCTGTATGAGGCTCTTATTTCTTCTAAATTTTAAGTTGCAGAAGTAGTGTCATCAGTCCTCCATCGCTGCTTCTCTCATTAAATGTTCAGCATACAGATTGAATATGTATGGTGAGAGTATGCAGCCTTTTCTAACTCCTTTGCCAATAGGCCCTAGTCTGTTTTATTTTCTTCCATGGCTATAGCTTCTTGATCAGCATAGTGGTTCTTCATAAGAACAATGAGATTTTCAGTACACCGATTTTCCTGAGGACATTTCCTAGTTTCTCGTGGCTTGCACTGTTGTAGGCATTGAAGTATTAATTGAAGCACATGTTCTGCCTTCTACGGCTTGGCTTCTTGTTTTATCCAGCATGCATCTGCAGTAATGTTTCTTTTTCCTCTGCCTTTCCTAAACCCAACTTGTATGTCTAGTAAGTCTCTTTAGGTTTGTAAACTGCATTGACTAATCTTGCTGATGTGTAATATCAGTGGAATTGTTTAACAGTTTGCACAGTCCTTCAGGTATTGGAATATAACCTGATCTCTTCCTGTTGGTTGCCCATTCTGTTGATTTTCAAACTAACTGGCATACGTTGGTCAGCACTTTGTTTTTTCTTTACTTGCTTGCAGTAATTCTGTTGCAGTGTTAATAGATTATGTGACCTTCCTTTGTGGAAGCAATCTCAGTGCCAGTCTAACTTCACATTCCATCACTGAATGCTCTTTGTGTAGCTGGTCTCATAAAAAATGTCCTTGATTTTAATGTCTTTCCTTTAAAGGTATCCTGTTTATTTTTTCCATATTTTCTTGATCTCTATTCTATCAGTAATTATTTCTCCATGGGCAGCTTAGTGCATACATACTCAGCCCTAATTTTTTTTTCACTTATCTTCTAGAAAGTGATCACAAATGGTATTGTTATATTGGTCCTTATGCTTTTTCCCTGGAATTAACTATATAGTTGTAGTACTATTCAATATTTTGTTTTTCTCTTTCTGCAATTTTATTGTATCTTCTGTCATCCACTTTAATTTCCTTTTAGTTTGTCCACATGTTTTTCTGATTTCAACCTCAACATTCTTTTTAATTCATAGTTTATCTGGTTCTCTCTCAGTTATACAATATGTCTAACATCTGAATTTTTTTCCTGATATTTATTATAAAGATAGAAGGTATGCTATGCAGATAATATCTGATAGTTTTTGTTTTGGTTTTTTCCAAATTTGCTTTCACATTTTAAAAGTTTGTGGTCTGCTCCACAATCTGTTCCAGGTCATGTCTTTGTTATTAAAATGGAGCTATTCCTTTGTTTGCCACAGAATATGTAGCTTTATCTATTTTGATCAACTTTATTTGGGTTTGTCCAGGTGTACAGGTGTATAAGTGTTACTGAGGTTGCCTGAAGAATGCATTAGTAATGAAGAGGTCATTAAAGTCACAGAAGCTTTGTTTCCACAACCACATTGTCTGACAATATTTCCTTCCTTTACATTTATCACCTTAGCATTCCAGTTGCTAATCCTTGGCAATATGTCTTTCTTGTAGGTCTTGTCAATCTCAGCCTGGATTTGATCATAAAACTGTGTAACTTCATCTGCATCAGTTTGCTAATGTCTTTGCTGACCATCAAAGACATACCATTTCACCTTTGTTTTCCGTGACTAACATTGTACATTTTTTGGCGTCTGATTAAATGGGGTAGATTTACTAAAATGGGTGCACTCAGGACTTAGTACAGCTGTGCATGGTAGCCAATCAGCTTCTAACATCAGCTTGTTCAATTAAGCTTTGGCAATAAAACCTGAAAGCTGACTGGTTTCTATGCAGAGTGCACCTGATTTTGCACACTCCAGTTTTAGTAAATAACCCTCAATGTGTTCTAACCCTGTCCATTTGAGTTTACTGTTCCCTAAGACTTTGTGTTTAAATGATCCATTTCCATCTTCGCTGTGTCCAAGTTTACCTTGATTCATGCTCCGCATATTTCAATAATGATCCTGTTTTTACAAACTTGGATTTTTATTTCTCGCATGGCAACATCACGGGCCAGACAGCAAAGGCATTTTAGACTATTTTTGCCTTCCACACCTGCTGTAGTTTGAACCCCCCTCAGTAATATGTTGAGTGCCTTCTGACCTGAGGGGCCCATCTTTTGGTATAGCATAAACATTAATTTTTTTGTTTGTTGATGCATTTGCCATTGTCACTTCTGTAATCATCCATCACCAACATTGTCCTGTATTGCTACTGCTCAGTATACAGTATTTGTTAGGTTTTCCAATATACTGTATGTGGTGGGTTTTTGTCTAGCAACCTGGGTAAAGCCTGTCTGTCGTGGGTGACCCTAATAAAAGGTAAAATTTCAGGCAGCATAGATTTTCCTGATGCACACAAGCCTCCTTGCGTCCACAAGACTCCAAGACTTCAAGTGCAAAGGAAATTATTCCCATCTTGTAAGTGTTTGAGGAAAAAATGATGGTCCCAGGAATTCACAGAAGTTTATACAATGTACAACAGACATATTTTACATTATCTTTTAACTTGTTCTTCTGATGTATAGCAATCTGTGAATCTCTCATTCTCACCTTGTCACATATCTTGTAGGTGCTGGAGATGATGAAAAGCCATTCTTGTCTGCACCCCCAATGAAGTTCAACCGCAGTCTTCCTGTTCCTAGTTCAGAAGATATCCCTCCTCCTCCCACTACTTCTCCTCCAGATCCACCATACAACACTGCCCCTTCATCTTCACCCAGGGTTAGCCCAGTTATGAGATCCAACTTCAATCACAGTGGAGATTCTAAAATTTTCTCCCCTACCATGCGTCAGGAGACGAGTATGTTTGACCAGCAAATGATGGAAGCATCCCAGCGACGGGAGAAACTGCAGCAGCTATACCATCAAGATTCTGAACAAGTAGCAGATGACCAGATTCGAATGGGGACCTCCAACATGAGAAGTTGGAGGTCCCAGGCTCAGGAGATGCGTTATTTCAATCTACCTGCTAGAGCAGCCAGCACTGCAATGTATGTCCCACCCAAAGCAGTGCGTCGAAAAGGTCAGCTAGTGAAACAGGTAAAGGTGGAAAATGAACAACAGCAGCATTTGCAACAGCAGCAGCAGCAGCAGCAGCAATACCAATCACATCACCAGCAACAACAGGCCACCAAATCCCATGAAAAAAGTTCCATTCCCATTCCCACAATCATTATAAAGGCACCATCAACCAGTAGTAGTGGAAGAAGCAGCCAAGGGAGCAGCATGGAAGCTGAAACCCAGCCAGACCCTATCCCTTCTTTGCAGCTGAGAGATAACATTGACTTCACAAGCCAGTTTGGAGCAGCTATTGTCGGTGCAGCACGGCGGGACCGTGAGTGGTTTAATGAAGCCCGTCGAAAGTCTGCTCTCTTTCTGTCTACTGATGAAGATACAGAGCCTACCCCTGCTCCAAGATTGAAGCATTCCAAATCGATTGATGAGGGTATGTTTTCCAGCGAACCATACATGCACTTGAATGTTCCCACCAATTATGTGGCCCCTGTAAATAGGGACATTTCTACTGGATACTCTTACCAGCCCAAATCTGGGAAGGGATATGGACCCAGTACCACTAGCGCATTTAGCACTGTGTGTTCCACTTATTTACCACAGCTACAGTCATGTTCCAGTCATATGACAATGTCCAATGTTAACCCAGTTGGAGGATCCACTCCTCTTATACATCCTTTGACTGGGAAAATACTAGATCCTAGTTCCCCTCTAGGCCTTGCTTTGGCAGCAAGAGAAAGAGCTTTAAAAGAGTCACAGCAGCATACGAGGAATGAAATAGAAGAAAGAAAGTCACGCCCCTCCTCTCCACGGTTTGCTGAGCAAAAGTCACCAATAGAATCTCGAAGCAGCTCACCCCATAGACTCTGGGATTCAGGCCCAGTTAAAAGAAAAGAGATGGATTACAAACCTTCTATGGTTTCCCCAGCTGGAGAAAGAAAATCAGATGAAAGTTCTGGTCATCGGTCCCCAGCCCTCTTGTTACTCCAAGGAGTTGAACATGGTAAAGCTTGGGAGAAGAGGACAGAAGGCCAAGAAAAGATAGAATTACATGTTCGCTTTATGGATAACACCACTCACAAGGATGAACATGAAAATAGTAAGATGTCTATAAGTAAAGATATAAAAAATGAAAGGCCATTAGTCAACACAGCCGTCAACCATGCTCCCTTACCTAATACAAATGTGGAGCCACATGAGATAAACTCCAAAGAGAACGGGCTCCCATTATTAGTTTTGCCTCCCCCAGCACCATCTATTGATATTGATGATGAATTTCTATTTACAGAACCGCTCCCTCCACCATTAGAATTTTCAAATAGTTTTGACAAGCCTGATTCCCCACCAGGTGCATCAGGTGGGGCATCAGTGTTGCCTCCTCCTGTCCCCCCGCCTCCACCTGATTCTAGTAGCACTCCTGCTCTAGATTCTACAACTTCTAGTCTCACTTCTTATGACAGTGAAGTAGCCAATTTAACTCAGACAACACCAGAGCTCAAAGAAACTCATGTCAATTTCTCATCTGTTGTGTCATCAATCCAAATACCAGCTTCAGACACCATAGAGACTGTGACTGATTCTGGTATAGAGGAAATTGATAGTCGAAGTAGCAGTGACCACCATTTGGAGACCATTAGTAGTGTTTCTACTTTGTCAAGTATGTCTGGGCTTTCAGCAGAAGGTACAGAGCTTCTAGACACTTATATCACTTATCTAGATGGACAAGCATTTGCCCAGCCTGAAAAGGCTGTTCTCCAAAATAAAATACGGTCCCGGACTTTCCCAAGCAGAACACCTGGACTACTCAGAGATCCCATTACTGCCACCAGTACCACTATTTCAGTTGCACCATGCACAGACAATGTCTTTACTCTAACACCATCTAAAGGGCCTTCACTCAGTGCTCCTGCAGAGGCAGCCAAGGATTCTCAGCGGAAATCTCCCACTCTGCCTTGGGAGGATTACTCCCAGGAAAAAACCTCTCCGGTCTCTACAGTAAAGGCAAATATGATCACAGAGTTAAGTTCCAAGCTCCAGCATATAAGTGGAGTTTCTTGGTCAAGGCCACCAGAATCCGCAGTATCGTTTACACCAGAGAGACCAACCTCTATACAGAGACATAGGTATGTAAGTTTTTTATGTAAAAATCTGAAAGAACATTGAACAGCATCAGCTTTTTAGGTATGTAACATATGTATTGAGTGAAACTGAACCCATTAGCTCAAAGAGTAACGCAAGTTTTATGTTACCTCTTAAATGAAAAGTATAGTATGTTTTTACTGATTGCACAGTTTTAGTTATTATAGTGTTTACTTTAAAGTAACATTTGATGTGACTTTTACATATTTACCCTATTGTTCTTCCATAGTTGTTTAATTGTATTGAATATAGATGCTTGTTGACTGGTCATTAGAAAGAAACTCTCCATATCTCATTGCAGTTACTGTCTCTCTCTTAACAAGTTGAGAAAAGACTTCAGCCACAGAGGAAGAACATTGTTTAGAATTTGTTGGCTGACTCATGGGGGTTAATTTTACTAAAGACAAATTGGCTGTGTACTTTACATTGGAAGTTTAGCTTAGTGAATGAGGTAACGCTTTTCTGACTTCCATCTTTCAATCATGTACAAGCCCACAAACTGTTTTTTTTTTCATATGATTTGATACATTTTATAAAATGAGTTTTCAATTAATTCCCTTGCAAACTGAACAGCCTGTTTGTCTTTAGTAAATAAAACCCACAGACTCACATTGTGAGAAAATGCACAACCATTGTATATTACTACAAAGCAAGAACCAGAGCTAGTGCATGTACTAGGGAGTTGATTTACTAAATGCAAATAGTCTGGTAATTCTTGCAAAGGAATTTCATCCTAGCATAGTGAATGAGGGGAAGCTCTGCTAACTTCCATCATGTGCAAGCAGGAAAAAAAAAAAAAATATAAATATATATATATATATATATTGCCTGTGATTTGTTATTTTTTGCAAAGTGAATTTTCACCGCATTTACTAAGCTAAGAGAAAATTCCCTTGCAAAGTGAAAATTCTCTTTGCAAAGTGAATAGCCTATTTCCCTTTACTGAATCAACCATCTGTATGTATACAGTGTGTGTGTGTGTGTGTGTATATATATATATATATATATATATATGTATTTTTTTTTAGAACACATGGTCTGGGGCTATTCAAGGCATTGTGCATGTTTCAGATCATTAGTAACCACACAGCCTATTGTTTTTAACCGCTGCAGCACTCAAACCTGTATACCCCTACCGACCAGAGCAATTTTACATTTTAGCTATGGGCTCATTGATTTGGCAATACATTTGCCATTACTTAGGCTAACTATATAATACAAACAGTATTTTTGGGGTTTGGTCGAATGCAAGATCTTCTTTTGGCAATATTTTCTTTGCATTCTAAAGACAAAAAAATGTAACAAAGAAAAAAATCATGCTTTTGCCAGAGTTAGTTTTACAGTTCGTGCTAAGCTGGCCATACATGATTGGTTTTTTTTTTTGGTTTTTTTTTTGGTTAAGTGGGCTGAACAAAAAAAACAGGACCAATTCCCTTATCCACTCTGTTAAGGTGGATGGGGGGAATCTCCCCTGCTGTCAAAATACACAGATCATTGGCTGCAGACACCGATCAAAGGTAAAGGAGAAATGTGGGATCTTGAAAGCATACAAACATGCATACTCACCTCCATGCTGGATCATCATTGTGATGATGCAGCTGTCCCCCACTGATTGGTTAGTTGTCAGTCAGCTGTAGGGCAGAGAGTGGTGACTGTCAGTCACTGGCTCTCTACTCTGCCCTTCCAGCGTTTACTGGAGTGTTGGGCTGGAGGTGGTGGGAGTGGCTGGTTTAGACTCTTATCAGCATGCCAAGAGGCTGAACCAGCTGTTGGTATGTGTACATGTTACGTGATATGCTTTCCTGTGTGATTCAGGTATGAATCAGTCCTCAAGGCAGGTTTGTTAAGATGAAAGGTTCTGACAAAACCACCCACAGTTTGAATTTCAGCCAATTCAGCAGGAGTCAGCTGAAATTTAAGCTAACTTAAATTTCAAGTTGCAACCTTGAGAATATGCAGGGTTAAAATTTAAGTCCATCTTTTCAGAAAACTGAAAAAGTCAACTAAAATCCTACAACCTCCCCACCCCCCCTGGTCCCGGGGAAGAGTATGGATTTCAAATCCCTGAGCCACTACTCCAGCCATGGGGGCAGTGACAGTTTATCACCCATGGAGGTGGATCAAGGACCAGGGGGGGGGGGGGGTGCGTGAAAGGTGTTAGTCCAACTTTTAATTTTATCCTGAAAAGGCAAACTAACCCTTCAACTCTTTTCACTTATGGTGGTCGAGTGTGGTGGGGGGAGTAAAATATTTTGTATTGTGGAGTTAGTGTTAAGGTGCTTTGTCTTTCATGAGCAATACAAAGGGTAACTTTAAGAAAACATTCTTTCTCTTTCGTACATTGACGGACACAGCTCCTGATCTTCTTAACCATTGGGTTATATTGCCCCCTACAGGAGTAGGACTCTAGACAGAAAAAAAGTCTGGCTACGCCTATGGGCAGTCCCAGGGGGTATACTCCTCTCTGCTATAGGTACTCAGTTTTTTTCTGCCTAGTCAGGAGTAAGGACCTAGTTTTTTCTTTTTAGATAGAATTTTTTCTCCTGGTTTTTTCCTGTTTGAGCTTCAATCAACCGCCGGACTGGGTGACGAACTGGATATTCTAGATCCAGTGGTCACCCCAGTCTGGCCAGTGAGCGGGCGCAGACCTGACGGGGGCTGGGGCCAGTGAGTTAAACACCTCGCAAGGTCGCATACGACCGAGTCTCGGCCTGAGTCGCAGCATTGCTCCTGGCCAACAGCCCCCCATTTCGATGGTGAGGTGTTCTGTCTGGAGTGGTGCCCGCCTGGTTCCTGGTATGGTGAGTAGCTGTCCCCCCTTTCCCTGGATGTGGGCCCCTCCTTCGGATGGACTGACCCCCGGGTTCCCCTCCTTCCCATCACACACCCCCTCTTCATCAGTCTCCCCCATTTTATCCCCCTCCACTTATGTTGGGGCTGTGTGGGTGGTCTGGTCCACCTCCTGGGGTGTGGCAGGGTGCTATGCTGGCGATGAGGGTGGGGTGTACCACCGGCGACCAAACAATCAGGTGTGCAGGGGGGGGGGGTTTACCTGATGGTCCTGCATCTGATACTGAATCTGATTCAGCCGCGGCGGATGTGGGTTACCCTGCTGGGTCTGCGACCATGCGCCCAGAATCCTCAGATAGTGAGGATGATTCCTCCATATCTGCATCCGTGCATGAAAAGGTGCTGGTGGAAGCACTAATTGTATCTGTGCATGTGACCTCAAAAATGGAGGACACAGCTGCAATGGAGGCAAAGGTTCCCTTTGACACGCACAAGCCATCCAGAACAGAAAAGGTGTTCCCTTTCCCGCCTGTTTTGACAGAGTTGTCGCTAAAGAGTGGGGACGACCAAAGTGCCCCTTTGAGGTCCTAGGTGATATCCCTATGAGTAGTCCCTTATTAAGAAGTGGACTGTTCCACCAGTGGTGGACCCTCCAGTTTCCGGATTGAAAAAGGCAGCCATGATTCTGATTGAAGAGTCCCAGGCCTTTAAGGATTCGGCTGACAGGAAGGCAGAGGCTGTGGCCCGCAATATGTACACTCTGCCTGATTCGGCACTGAGGCCGGTATTCACCATTGCCCTGGTGTTGCAAACTCTGACTGAGTGGGCTAAGCTTTTACGCCGTGACCTGGAGGGAGAACAGCTCCCCCCTGCCTTTGCTGAGCTGGCATACCAGTTGGTCCAAGGACTGAAGTTTATCTGTGATGAGTCTTTAGATGCGACTCCCCTAGTGGCTCGGCTCTCTGTTTCGGCAGTGGTCCTTTTGGCTCTAATGCTGGTCTGTGCACCAGACTTCGAAGAAGGACTTGACTGATCTTCCCTTTCAAGGAGATCGCCTGTTTGGAGCTACCCTGGATGACATCATTAAAGGTAACAAAGTGGGAAAGAGTATCTTTCTTCCGCTGGCTACTAACAGCAAGGACCCTCATCATAGACGTAGGCCCTCCTTTTTCGCCTCATAAGTTTTTTTCGTCCAGCAGAGTCGACTGACAAGGGCTCAAAGCCTTTCAGGGCGTCCTCTGGAGGATCCAAATAAACCTGGTCTGGCAAACAGAGAGCGGGCTTTTCCAGAACGGCGGACAAGGCTCGTTCAGCATGAAGGTGCACCCTCACCCGTATCGGGGGTGAGGGGATGTGTTCGCAGGTTTCCTGACCCATGGACTTCCCTGGTACAAGACGAGAGGGTCCACAAAGTTATTTGGTTCTGCTGCAAGATCGAGTTTTGCTCTTATTCCTCAGCAAGGTTTTTTCCTTCCAACTTGCGCTTGTCCCCGGACCACTTACAGGTTCTGTTTGGGGTGGTACAAGACCTGTTACTTTAAGGGGTGAAACTAGCCTTGAGTACTATCAAGGGTCAGGTGTTGGTCTTAGCGGTCTTATTTCAACACCCCTTGGCCACATACTCCTTGGTGCGTACTTTTCTGCAGGGAGTTAGGCACTTGACCCCTCCAGTGCAATCTCTGTTGCCACCTTGGGACCTCAACTTTGTGCTCTCAGTCCTCCAGAAGCCTCCTTTTGATAATCTTCGGGAGATTCCCCTGCCTATGCTGTTTTAGAAGGGGGCCTTTTCGGGGGCTTTTACCTTTGCGCGCAGGGTGTCAGAATTGGCGGCGTTACCTTATCATTTAACTTACTTGGTGGTTCACAGTGATAAGGTGGTTCCCATGTCTGACGTTCCTTCCTCAGATTTTCTCTAATTTTCATTTGAATTAAGACATTGTGTTGCCTTTCCTGTGTCCCAGGCCAAAACATCAGAAGGAAATTGCTTTGCATGCTTTGGATGTGGTTCAGGCGATTAGGGTGTACCTGGCAGCTAAGGAGTCTTTTAGGAAGTCAGACTCACTATTTGTGCTTACAGGATGGGCCTCAAAAAGGGTTGTTTGCTTCCTCAGTGACCATTTCCAGATGGATCAGACAGACAATGATTCAGGCCTATTCCATCATCAGTGATCAGCCTTCCGTCATCAGGCGTCAGTGACGCAGGTTTGCAAGGCGGCCACCTGGTCATCAGTGCATATACGTTCACAAAGTTCTATAAAGTGGATGTGTTGGCAACTGTGGATGCTTCCTTTGGCCACAAGGTTTTTCAGGCTGCTTTTTAGAGGAAAATATATATATATATATATATATTGCTGCGCCAAGTAAGCATAAATAGTGAATAAAATCAATATCAATCAGTGATTGTATACATAAACATATAGGTCCAGTGCAAACAAAGATTCAGTGTAAAAAAGTCCAAATCAGATGTTATATTAATAGCAATAAAGTCCCAAAATCATACAGTGCTCAACCGTGATAAATCTCTTCATCCAGTAATAAAAGTGATAAAGGGTGCTTACATGCTCCACTCAAAAACGTGCTCCCTGTGATTGGTGACACACTAGCAGCTCACCTCAAGGCAAGGCTCTTTTACAGAGCCACAACACGCATGTATGTGGTATAATCCAGTAGCCTGGTCCTCTTTACAGCGATCTCCTATTCATCTCTCCAATTACATCAGCCATGATATAAAGAATAGAAAAGAGGAGATCTAGTACTCTCTGCTTGAAAGGGGTTTATTTAGGTAATAAACAGGAGGTGCACTTACATTTCACGGCACTCTTAGCAGTGCGGACTATCAAAACATCAAATAGTGGTCTTTGCCTGTGTCCTTCCGGGTTCCGGCATGATGACGCATAGGCTCCTCCCCCCGTACGCATTACGTAATTAACTTCATCAGCGGGTGGAGCCAAAGCGTCTATCTCGGGTTTAAGTAGCAATGGTAATGCCTTAGCCCTTCCCTACTCAGGGCGGAAGAGACCTCTCAATGCGGCGCCATTGCTGGACTATGTCAGCTTTACACTAGACTACCCCGTCACGCCCCCCTCGGGCGGGAGCGATCCAGTGCGGCGCCGTATCCCTTGTCAGCTTGCATTGTAACCTTTAAACTGCTGGTTTAGACCCATCCATTGCAGATAACAAAAACGGCTCACATACACCAGCCGATCTGCAGGTCTATAAACTATAACATAATAATAATACTAGAAATTGCTTTCATTAGGAGCCTATGGACATCACGCTCCCAAAAGAACACCAGACCAAACAAACATATTGCACCATTTCTATATACAAATATTGCACCATTTCTATAAACATATAATGCCCTCTAAAACCTCCATTAAATTTATCTAAAAACCAACACTTATAAAACAATTGAGGTCGAATTCAATGTTCAATCCTCTAGGGGCTAAAACCTTGGCTTCGTAAATCCAATAGGATTCACGTTTGCTTAATTGTCTAATAAAATTGCCCCCTCTCCAGTGTCTGGTTACCCGTTCAATCCCCCAAAATTTGAGGGATCTTGGGTCTCTATTATGTACTAATCGGAAGTGCTTGGATACATTGTGTTCAATGGAGCCTTTCTTAATATTTTGGACGTGCTCTCCTACCCTCACACTTAGACTCCTGGAGGTCCGACCTATGTATTGCAGACCACATCCGCATTCTAACATGTAGACCACTCCAGTGGTTGCACATGTGATGAGGTCCTTTATAGTATATGTTTTGTTGGTACTATTGGATCTGAACTCTCTCTTCTTTTTCTGATTGGACTTCGCATGTCTACATGCAGGGCATTTCCCACAGGCATGAAATCCCGTAATGAACGAGAACAATCCCACCTTCTTTTGTATGGGTGGGTCTATTGCACCTGGGGCAATCATATCTTTCAATATGGGTGCTCTTCTATAGATAAATCTCGGTACGTCTGGTAATACTGGCCCTAATACCCTATCTTTCCTCAGGATATTCCAATGTCTCTTCACTATTTTTTCAATTTGTTTGTACTGTACATTATAATCCAGAATGATCCTGAATTCATTCTTCATCCGATCATCTCTTTTTTGCACTTTATTTTCTCCTATCAGGGCTTCCCTATCCATTTGTTGGACTTGAGATCTAGCCATCTGGATATCTTCTACTTTGTAGCCTTTCTCTAGGAATCTCTTACCCAGCATTTCTGATTGGACTTCAAAGTCCGATTCCTTTGTGCAGTTCCTTCGCAACCTGACAAATTGTCCCTTGGGTATGTTACAAAGCCACAGCTTGTGGTGACAACTGTCCATTGGGAGATACGAGTTTCTGTTCGTCGGTTTTAAATGATTCCTGGTAAAAAGCTTATTCTGATGTTTAAAAATTTCCAAATCTAAAAACACAATACTTTCATCACTAATGTTCCACGTCAGGTTTATATTCTTGTCATTTCTATCCATTCTGGCTCTAAATCTGTTAAAGGATCTCTGATCTCCTCTCCATACAATCAGAAGATCATCAATAAATCTCCTGTAACAGATGAGCTCTGCCGGGCGGTCTCTTAAAATATACTCCTGTTCCCAATGGGCCATAAAAATGTTGGCGACGCTGGGGGCAAATCTAGCCCCCATAGCGACGCCTTTGATCTGGAGGTAGTAGTGGTGGTCATACCAAAAATAGTTATGCTGGAGACAAAAAGCCAGACATCTCAGCAGGAATTTTCTATGTTTAGGTGTCAGATCCGATTCAGTTAAAGCCCATTTGGTGGATGCTATCGCTTCCTCGTGGCTAATTATAGTATATAAGGACCCTACGTCTGCCGTGGCCCCACCCAGTGCCCCCACACCAAGAGCAATGGGAGGGCCAGGGAGGGGGTATCAGGGAACCCCAAACCAACACCCAGTACAAGCAAGAAGTAACCAGAGTTACCCAGCCCCACCCACTAGGGCCCATGGGAGGGGCAGGAGACCCTCAAGAGGTCGTGCAAATAGAGGAAGGGGATTCAACCCGAATTACAATCCTAATTTTATCCCCAATTTCAATCCTAATTTTAACTCACATTCGAATTCATATTCGAATTTTAATCAGAATTTTAACTCCTATCAACCATGGCAAGGAAACCCTCAACCGCAGTATCCCAGGCAGGGGAACACTCAGCCTCAGCAGCAGCCAGGTATGAGGAGTCCCACAGCCCAAAGAGATGACTATGCGGCTAGAAACAGTGGACAACCGGCTACACCACTATTCAATGTTACGACAGAGAATAGGTTTGTACCACTGAGAGATCAAGAAGGTGAACCCTCCCAGGAAGTTTTTTTAGGGGACCCCAAAGGGCAATGGTCCTATCGAGAACAGGCGGCCAGGGGAGAAAAAAGAAAAGACAGAGAGGAAGAAGAGCAGGCAGAAAATGCCAAAAAAAGAGAACATCAATAGGAGCTGGCATTTTCAATTTGAGCAAGAAAACATTAAATCCGCAGGAAATGAAACTCTTGGATAAAGGACTTAAATTTGCACCCACTAAGAATTTAAGCAAATTCGACACGTACGTTAACTTGCAAAAATTTGTACGTACAGTTAATCAGAAAAAATATTTCTTATCAAAACCGGATAATAGGCCCCCAGTGGTGGAAATGGGATACCATTCCACCCTTAGGAATAAATCGGTCTTTAACCCAGCTAATACTGCAAATCAACACATAGAAGTGTTTCGCAATATGGTTACGGATGACCTGGAAAAGCTGAATGTCAGGAAGACGCCAAATCCTCAATGGATTAAACAAGGCATCAAGGATTTGGAAAAAGATAAAAAAGTCATAATTAGACCGGCGGACAAAGGCGGGGGATTGGTGGTGATGGATAAATCATACTATAAGGGAGAAATGGAGAGACAATTATCAGACACCGAAACCTACCAATGTTTGAATAATAACCCAACATTCGAATTCAAACAGGAATTGGAACAATTGATCAAAGGAGGAGCGAGAAAAGGGATATTAAATAAGAAAGAAGAAACGTATCTTAACCCTTCCGCATGCAGGATTCCTTTGATATATTTTTTACCAAAGATCCATAAGGACTCAAAGAAACCACCGGGGAGGCCCATCATAAATGGGATAGACTCTGTTTGTGCCCGGCTAGGGCAATACATCGACTTCTTCCTTCAGACGTTGGTTAACAAGACGTGGGCCTTCACGAAGGATACTAAACATGTCATTCAGAGTTTGAACCAGTTGAGTGATACGGATGGATGTATACTAGCCACGGCGGACGTAGGGTCCTTATATACTATAATTAGCCACGAGGAAGCGATAGCATCCACCAAATGGGCTTTAACTGAATCGGATCTGACACCTAAACATAGAAAATTCCTGCTGAGATGTCTGGCTTTTTGTCTCCAGCATAACTATTTTTGGTATGACCACCACTACTACCTCCAGATCAAAGGCGTCGCTATGGGGGCTAGATTTGCCCCCAGCGTCGCCAACATTTTTATGGCCCATTGGGAACAGGAGTATATTTTAAGAGACCGCCCGGCAGAGCTCATCTGTTACAGGAGATTTATTGATGATCTTCTGATTGTATGGAGAGGAGATCAGAGATCCTTTAACAGATTTAGAGCCAGAATGGATAGAAATGACAAGAATATAAACCTGACGTGGAACATTAGTGATGAAAGTATTGTGTTTTTAGATTTGGAAATTTTTAAACATCAGAATAAGCTTTTTACCAGGAATCATTTTAAACCGACGGACAGAAACTCGTATCTCCCAACGGACAGTTGTCACCACAAGCTGTGGCTTTGTAACATACCCAAGGGACAATTTGTCAGGTTGCGAAGGAACTGCACAAAGGAATCGGACTTTGAAGCCCAATCAGAAATGCTGGGTAAGAGATTCCTAGAGAAAGGCTACAAAGTAGCAGATATCCAGATGGCTAGATCTCAAGTCCAACAAATGGATAGGGAAGCCCTGATAGGAGAAAATAAAGTTCAAAAAAGAGATGATCGGATGAAGAATGAATTCAGGATCATTCTGGATTATAATGTACAGTACAAACAAATTGAAAAAATAGTGAAGAGACATTGGAATATCCTGAGGAAAGATAGGGTATTAGGGCCAGTATTACCAGACGTACCGAGATTTATCTATAGAAGAGCACCCATATTGAAAGATATGATTGCCCCAGGTGCAATAGACCCACCCATACAAAAGAAGGTGGGATTGTTCTCGTTCATTACGGGGTTTCATGCCTGTGGGAAATGCCCTGCATGTAGACATGCGAAGTCCAATCAGAAAAAGAAGAGAGAGTTCAGATCCAATAGTACCAACAAAACATATCCTATAAAGGACCTCATCACATGTGCGACCACTGGAGTGGTCTACATGTTAGAATGCGGATGTGGTCTGCAATACATAGGTCGGACTTCCAGGAGTCTAAGTGTGAGGGTAGGAGAGCACGTCCAAAATATTAAGAAAGGCTCCATTGAACACAATGTATCCAAGCACTTCCGATTAGTACATAATAGAGACCCAAGATCCCTCAAATTTTGGGGGATTGAACGGGTAACCAGACACTGGAGAGGGGGCAATTTTATTAGACAATTAAGCAAACGTGAATCCTATTGGATTTACGAAGCCAAGGTTTTAGCCCCTAGAGGATTGAACATTGAATTCGACCTCAATTGTTTTATAAGTGATAAGTAATTCCTTTCTGTCTTTATCTTTTAAATAATTTTAATTAAGTCTTGAAATATATGGATTTTATCATTTTAGTAATTTATTTTTAATTTTAAATGTTAATCTTAATCTTATTTATTCTGAGGTAAGATTGATGGGTATATATTAGGATTGATTATTTACATGAGGGAATTATATTGTTTATAATATATTAATAAAATTATATGTTGGTTTTTAGATAAATTTAATGGAGGTTTTAGAGGGCTTTATAGGTTTATAGAAATGGTGCAATATTTGTATATAGAAATGGTGCAATATATGTTTGTTTGGTCTGGTGTTCTTTTGGGAGCGTGATGTCCATAGGCTCCTAATGAAAGCAATTTCTAGTATTATTATTATGTTATAGTTTATAGACCTGCAGATCGGCTGGTGTATGTGAGCCGTTTTTGTTATCTGCAATGGATGGGTCTAAACCAGCAGTTTAAAGGTTACAATGCAAGCTGACAAGGGATACGGCGCCGCACTGGATCGCTCCCGCCCGAGGGGGGCGTGACGGGGTAGTCTAGTGTAAAGCTGACATAGTCCAGCAATGGCGCCGCATTGAGAGGTCTCTTCCGCCCTGAGTAGGGAAGGGCTAAGGCATTACCATTGCTACTTAAACCCGAGATAGACGCTTTGGCTCCTCCCCGCTGATGAAGTTAATTACGTAACGCGTACGGGGGAGGAGCCTATGCGTCATCACGCCGGAACCCGGAAGGACACAGGCAAAGACCACTATTTGATGTATTGATAGTCCGCACTGCTAAGAGTGCCGTGAAATGTAAGTGCACCTCCTGTTTATTACCTAAATAAACCCCTTTCAAGCAGAGAGCACTAGATCTCCTCTTTTCTATTCTTTATATCGTGGCTGATGTAATTGGAGAGATGAATAGGAGATCGCTGTAAAGAGGACCAGGCTACTGGATTATACCACATACATGCGTGTTGTGGCTCTGTAATAGAGCCTAGCCTTGAGGTGAGCTGCTAGTGTGTCACCATTCACAGGGAGCACGTTTTTGAGTGGAGCATGCAAGCACCCTTTATCACTCTTATTACTGGATGAAGAGATTTATCATGGTTGAGCACTGTATGATTTTGGGACTTTATTGCTATTAATATAACATCTGATTTGGACTTTTTTACACTGAATCTTTGTTTGCACTGGACCTATATGTTTATGTATACAATCACTGATTGATATTGATTTTATTCACTATTTATGCTTAATTGGCGCAGCAATATATATATATATATATATACTTCACAGGTGTTTTGTGTTTGGCACTGATTGCTTGCTGCCGGGTACACTTTATTGCATATTTAATTATTTGGTTTGCGCTGATTATTTTCTTTTTAGATTTTGCTTTTTAGAGGACCTGGTCCTCTTTGATGGTGTATTGTTTTTTTCAGGTGAGCTCCAGTTTTGCTTGAGCTCCTGTTTACCTGGTTGGCTATAGTTAGCCTTGGGAATTTATTTTTCGCTGTTCCCACCCCTTATGTTAAAAACTGCTTTGGGATGTCCCAATGGTTAAGATAGAGCAGGAGCTGGGTCCGTCAATAAACGAAAAAGAAAATGAGATTTTTGACTTACTGTAAAGTCAATTTCTCTGATGTTCATTGCCCGACACAGCACCCACCCCTCTGTGGAGTTGTAATTTTTCTGACACTGCTTGGAACAAAACTGAGTACCAATAGCAGAGAGAGGGCATATATCCCCTGGGACTGCCCACTTTTTTTCTGCCTACTCCTGTAGGGGGCAGTATAACCCAATGGTTAAGAAGATCAGGAGTTGTGTCCCTCAATGAACATCAGAGAAATGGATTTCATGGTAAGTCCAAAATCTAATTTTTTAGAAACATATTGCATTCTATGCATTTTTAATGTTTTAGTTTTCAGCTCTGGATCTCAGCCTCTGTGAAAGAAATGCAGAAAGATCAGTTGGAGGATGAGTCACAGTGAAAGATCATTGTATCTGTTCTAATGATAGCATCACCTGGGCTTATGTCAAGAGATTCTGCAGGCCTGAACAGCAGCGGGATACTTGACACAAAACGATTGATTTACAGTCCTTTAAAGGGGAGGATTTTTTGACAATTATTGGCACTGAATACTGATAAATAATTAGGATGTGTTGATTCAGCTGCTGATTTTAATTTATAGGTAGAAATTTGTTAGTTTAATACATATATGTAAACTATCTAGCCTACCAGAAGTCTTTGTAATTTTGTTCTCAGGCTGACAGCACATCCATGTAGGTGACATTGCTTTACTCAACTGCAGTTAAAACGACATTGGGGTTGATTTACTAAAGACAGAAAGGCCCCTTTCACACAGGTGGACCGTTCAGATCCGCCTGTCCATTTTTTGGCGGACCTGAACGGTCCCCCCATGCATCTCTATGGGGGATCGGATGTCAGCGGAGACATGTCCGCTGACATCCAATCCATCAAATCTGGAAGGATGGAAACCCTATTTTCCATCCGTCCACCGGATCGGATGGGATCGGATGAGAATGGACCGACGGTCGATTCCCATTCGATTTCCCCCATAGAGATGCATGGGGAACTGACAGCTGTGTCTCCGCACACAGCGCAGAGACACCGCTGTCATCCTCCTGCTCAGCGGGGGATCGGCGGCTCGATCCCCCGCTGAGAAAAACGGAATCCGTCCAACGGACGGATAGTGTGAAAGGGGCCAAACTGCAGCAGAGCAAGCTAACAATTCCAGTCTTGCCAGCTGTGCTTTGTGGCAGACCTCTGTAAATTTTTAGGACTGGTTGGACAGAACTGCAAGTGGTTTGGTAGGTAAAAGCTCTCATAAATGTGTATTTATGGGTTTGCCTGAAGTTTATCTTTAAGCCTGAACTTGCTTCTGTGTTTCGATCACAAACCAATTAAATTAGCGTTTGGAACTCATATGTTTTAATTTAAAAACCCTTCTCTATGAAGTTTCATAGATTTGTGTTATATTTTCTTTAGTTTCTTCCATTTTACTCATAAATGGTTGACAATTACTTCAACATTTGCATAGTGTTGTCTACTTGCAGTATGGAGAGATTACCTTGTAAACTGCTTTATTTTACTTTATTACAGGATAGTGGATGATTCTTCTGCTTCTTTAATCTCTTCTAAACCTGTGAGCAGTCTATTTCACAACTGGCCTAAATCCCCACAGCCTACTCCAAAACATCCCAAGAGTGTGGATTTTGACATTCGACCAACACTGAGAAGAGCACCAAGTCCCTCAACCTTGCCAACGGAGCACAAGATAAGCCCTACACCACGTCCTTCTTCTTTACCCATCTTGCCTTCTGCCCCTGTTTACACGGGGGTCTTTGACCTGAGGGGCTCCCCCACAGCTGGAGGAGATGCCTTCCCTGGCTTCCAGACGGGCAGTAGGTCCCTATCCCCAACACATTTCATTCTTCCCCCAACAGAAAAACCATTTGCATCTAAGCCCATCCATTTCTGGACAAAGTATGATGTGGCTGATTGGTTGGAGTATTTAAATCTTGGTGAGCACCGAGAACATTTTCTAGACAATGAGATTGATGGGAGCCACTTACCATCACTGACCAAGGAGGATTACATTGACCTGGGAGTTACCAGAGTCGGCCATCGAATGAACATTGACCGAGCTCTGAAATTCTTTTTGGAGAGGTGATTTAAAGTCATTGGGTTCCATAGTTTCAACATCTCGGCATTCATCCCTACAAACCTATAAAGATTTGGTACAAGGTCCCTAGAGTGGAGGATCTGAATGTACTTTGAATCCAAATGAATAGCAAAACAAAAATAAATCTTATAAACTATATAGATTATATACATATATATATATATATGTAACAAAATGCACAGAATTTTCATGAAATGATTAATTCACCAGCTGCTTATTTTACTATGTGGGGGCAATGAAGGCTTTATCTTGAGCCATGATGTATGCTCAGTAGCTGGAGGCACCAATGATTAAGGAGATCACACTAGCACTGCAGTGTTCTATTTTTACTGTGCCCCACTTTATCTGTTTCCTACATCCTAATGGTCAACTCAGAATGTAGTCTGGTAGGCAGAGAGTGAAACTTGTTGGCTAAATGGAAATCTCAGTTGTTACTATTTAATGAGGGGAGGACAAAAATTCACAGAGGCATAAGCAGAGTCTTCCCTAATACTGTGAAAACGCTGTATGTAGAGTCAGAAAATGTTTGAAAACAAAGTTTTTGCCAAATTATAATACAAGAATTTAGATGCCAACCCAACTTGATTTAAATGAAAATGTCATCTAATTGTTGCTATCTGGTATGAAAGTCTGGGGTATTATGCTTCTAAAACTGTAAATGAAGTGGGCACCCAATGATCTTTAGATGGTGTTAAACTGCTTACCTGGGCTAATGGTATCTTGACAACCTATAAATTCTGGGTAACCTCTTCTTTGTACTGTTTTTGGAAGCACTAACATTTTTGAAACGTTTGAATGGTTTACAGAATTCAGCAAAGTTATGGTGGAGATCAACTTTTCTTTTTAGCTGAAAACTGAAAGGATATATTTGCTGGATATTGGGATAGAATATTATCTCTTGTAGGCAGTCATGGTCAAATGTTTTTTTTTTTTTATCAGGACTGAGTCTTTTATTTTCTCTTGGTAAAAGAATGGGTTTGCATAGATGACCTTGTACTAACTAGACTACTGAACATTGAGTTTAGGTGTTTTTGATCATCTGGGAATGGTGTCTTTGTCAAGCACACAGCAAAGCATATGGGGGCTAGACTAATGGTCATGAAAGGGCTTGTTTATCAAGATAACCCCTGACCTGGTCATGTGACTAGTCCCTATCAAGTTTATTTTCACAGATAGGTTTTCCTGTGTGGAGTGATAAATGCACTTTAATTGTTTAAGCTCCCCTGGCTGTCAGCCAACAATTAAGAAGCACATTTTGATAAAAAGTTTAAAGGAACAATACTGCTTGAAAAGAAGTTGGGGATGGTCAAATTTGCTCCTGTTTCGCTCACAGTTTCCAATAGTCAATTCTATGCTAGTAGTAGGCACTGCGCTCTCTCTTGCTCTTTAGCCAAAGCCGAAGGACCACTGTGCTGTTGTGACTGAGACCCTGATTTCTTTAAACTCAGACACAACACTGTCTTAGTTAACTTTGTTGATTTTTTTGTTTATTTATTCATTTACTTTTAAGACTGTGGATAGACTCATCGTGGTCAGGCTTTATATCTAGTTGTTCTCATACTAGCTATGAGAAATTTTGCAGAGTAACAAAATACTTGAGATAATCAATGGATATCTGAGATTTATAGCCTTATTTTATATTTACTTATTATTTATTGGTTATGTATGGTTGTGTGACTCACAGGAGACAATACAGCTGAGCTGAATTCCTCTAGAGCACCATAGAATTATTCTGACATCTATTTTGTAAAATGTCACTTTAACAGGAACTCTACTTCCTGGACAAAAAGTTTACTGTTTTATTAGGTAAAGCATATGTAGTGTGGGTGCATTGGTTTTGTTCCTCATCTACTACAGTATATGGCTTATGCATTTTGTTTGATCAAGTAGAAATGTTTGAGAGTAATGTTTAGATCAAATTATCTGTAAGTTAGAAACCAAGTAGAAGACTGAAGGTAGGGTGTGCATAATTGTCTCCAGATGCCAAAGAGTGTTTTCAAAGTGTGGCATATGGCCTCCCCGAAATTTTGCGCCTATGTGACTTTTACTTGTCGTATGTATCATATGGCACTGAAGTCTACTGGTTTTCTAGTTCATTTCTCTTAAGACTTGGCAAAGGGATGAAGCTGCATCATCATAAACAGTACATAGCAAACTTTCATAAGGTAACCTTCCATATTAGATTAGTTACTGAAGTCATTTGTGTGCCAAATAATTCTAAAGTCTTGACCAACAACAAACTACCAAACCATTTTTGTTTATTGAATGTCTATTTCTATGAAGTGAGATCCTCCAATGCAAAAAATTGTAAGTGTATGTTTAGCCAAAACCCTTTTTCTTAGTTTTGTATAGAGTGGGAAAAGCTTAGAACCTTTGTTGGGTTTATACTGCTATTCGGGACCTCGAAAAATGTACCCATATTCTCGGTCCTGCTTTTACTAGTCAAGAAGTAAAAGGCACTCTCCAACAGCAACACAGACGATAACAATGTTTTTCTTAAATCGAGCAGGGAATTCGCTAGAACCCTTTGAATATTTGTATTTTGTCACTGTTGCAAATTTTCCCTCACTTCCTTTCTGATTTCCTTGTCAGCAGGACAGGGAGTGAAGTTAAATCTCTTTTACAGAACCCCGGATAGCAGCAAACATTTGAAAGAAGCTTTAATTCTTTCAAGATCTATCCAAAACTTTGTAAAACATTTTTGGCTTGATCTGAACTTTGAAATAAATATAACATACACTTTGCCTTGGCCATTTCTTTAAACTATGGCATTATGGGTATTCTTAGGAAAACAAAACCATATGCCATACATATTCTTCATTATACCCATTAAGAGTCATACCTAATGGCCTAGATGATGTAAGGAAATACATCTTAAATTGCTATTCCATTTCATCCAGTAGGAAATTTGTAGTGTGACGTATTTGCCTCCACCCTGGTCTCCACTTTGCCCTAGTGAAAACAAAAGGAAGAAAGTTTCACATTTTCAAATCCTCTGGTTATTCAAGATGTCAGGGATATGATTCATATTGGCACTTTGTAGCTCTCAAGATGCGCTGCTCTTTTATTTCTCCAACAGCCCATTATCCTGTCTTAAGGGCTCAGAATTTTAACATTTTCTATTTTTATCTTTTCTCTCTTTGCCAGTAGAGAATAAGATATTGATGCTACCGAAAAGTATATCATAACAAAATAAACTTTAAGACTGTCTTCCAGATCATAGAGGGCATCAATTTATTTTTTATTTTCTAGCTTGTGCTTTGAATTTTTATAAAAAAAAAAAAAAAAAAAGAAAAGAAAATACAAGTAATTATTTCTGTTTTCTGGTAAATATTCACTTGTTTAGATAACAGCCTTTAGCAAAAAATAGGTTACCGTAAAGAAAGTTTTCATGTGTTACTCAACTGTAATAACCAACAAAGGAAAACAATATGCTAAATTTCCTATAAATATTGGTCATTTATTACATCTAAAAACTGTATGTAAGGAATGTGAGCCATTTTTGTGTGAAATATTAATATTGATTTTTGCAATTATGAAAGCTGCCAAAATGGGTGCATGAAAGTTGTTAGTTGTTAGAGGGTAATTTCATTATTTTAAAAGTCATTTGCAAAATTTGTGATCCAATGAAGTAGAAAGTTAACTGATTGAACATAGTCTTTATTTACCTTGACTAGGGACAGTAAACATATGAACTGAAGTGGAGCTTGTTAAATGCATTTAATGGTATTTACTTGGCCCTCTTGCAAGTAGATGTGCATGACCATGCTAACCAAATCTTATTTTATTTATCAAGCACCTGGTAGCTGCTACATCACATTTTCCATTTATGTCTACATAATCTCCATTTGGGCTTACTAGGAAAACCGCAAATGTTTCCAAAACATATTATCCGTTTGGGGTTTTTTTTTTTTAAGCTGGACTTATGCCAACACTCTTTGCTGTTTGACCAAACTAGCCTTTTAGTGGCTTGATCTTTTCAAGATCTGGCCAACTATAATAAATTAAATGATATAGACATTTATTATAGACACAAATGTGGGGATCACAGACGTTGTACTTCAATTTACCATTTTGCATACCAGATATTTAGTATTCTGTTACTGTTGGTCAGATATTGATTAGTAGTGGATACTGTTTTTATATTGTACCTTGAATTGGTATTTTCAGATTAGGTCCAAAAAAAAAATATAGTGCTATCTTAATTGTTCCTTATTTGAACCACTTCATACTATCCAATCGAAGCCTATCCAACAAGGTCAGGTGTGAAGGAAGATATTAATAACAATCAAATTCCTAATCCCTATTTCTTCAGAATGCAACATACTGGAGAAGAACGGGTAGGAAAAGTTGTAATAAATCTTTTTTATTTTTTTTATTTTGAATCAGGCTTTAAACTGCAGTATCTCTGCCTTTTGTTATGGTATGGAAGTTCTCCTTTTAAGAGCAGTATTTACCTATAAGGTCAGGCTTGGAAATTGTTCTGTAGGGTTCACTGCTGGGAGTAAATTTTTGCATAGCCAAGTGAACCTGTGTTTACTCTGAACACCCAATCATATGGGAATTTAATGCAGAATTGAAAATTATTTTAAAGTAAATACAGCTTTTACTAAGCTAAGTAAAACGTTGCCTTTAGTAACCCAACCTTATTTTTTTTTTTTATCACTATTGTAAGATTAGATCTAATTTATATTTATACATTTACAAAAGCCCACAAAGCTTTTTATTTTGGTTAATGCAGTGGTTATTATGAGCTGTTTTATTATTTGCGTGCAATATTCAATGTATATTTGAAAGACTGTACATCATCAGGTATTGGTATATCAGTTCATGTTCTGCAAAAACAGATGTTGACTTTTAATTTTTTAACCTAAATCTTATGCCGTCCAGGAACACTTGGTTTCAAGTTCAAACTGAGACATATGAAACAATTAGATTTTTTTTTTTTTTTTTTTTTTTTTAGACATTTGAGTGAACACAAGATCTTTCAACTAATGTAAAGCATACGCTTTGTAGTAACATTAGGCACTATGGGGTCTATTTACTAACACTGGAGAATGCAAAATCTGATGCAGCTGTGCATGATAGCCAATCCACTTCTAACTTCAGCTTATTCAATTAAGCTTTGACAAAAAAAAAACCTGGTTGCTATGCAAAGCTGCACCAGATTTTGCACTCTTCAGTTTTGGTAAATCAACCCTGATGTTACATCCCCTTAGTGATAATAGCTCTTTTTCTTTTCGTGTGAGTGTGTTATTAGATATAATTTCCATATTATGACTTCTCACTTTTTAAAGTCCAGCAAATAAATTGTTAATTTTCTCTAAACAAAATTAATTGCCAGTGGAGAAAGTTAGATAACAAAATGATTCCACGTGTACTTTAACATAAAATGGATTGCAATTAATTTATTTTTTATCAAGTACATTTTTGAAATCATTCAAAAATACATTTTATATAATAGGATATTTTATCCATCTATATTTAAATAGGTAGTTCATTTACTTACTTTTTTTGTGTTGTAATAATAGTTGAAGGCAGAAAATAGATCAAAACTTATTTTATGGGTATAAGCTGTATTAAATATGAAGGTATTTTAGTTTTTTCACGCAAACAATGAGGTTAAATAAAAATAAACCTATAATGTGAACTAATGTGTTTACCTAACATGCACTGTAAATTGTTTGAAATGAAACTATATAGAAAAAAGTGTATATTATCTAATAGTTTATTTTTTCATTACCTTAAAACATTTCACCTATCTGAACATGTTTCTGTTTATAAAATAACCCAAATTGAAATATTTATATTCTATACCATATAAAATATTTAATAGATTAATAATTGACTAGTTTAAAGTAAAAAAAAGAGTATAAAATAAATTGAATGCAAAAAAAGTATATAGTAGTATAAAAATCTAATATATTAAATTACATGGAAAAAAAAATCTATGTTACTAATAAAATAACTGTCAAAATGCAGTATTCATCTGTTCAAAGATGTGTTTTCTTTAAAGTTTAATTTTGAATGCTTTTACCTTTTTAAGATAATTTACAAAGAAGGCAGTTTACTTCTGCAAATAGCGCAAATGAAAACAAGTTACATACACATATTTTGCCATTGCGATGTTAGCCCAATTTCATTTAAATATTCCTGCAAGCTGACAAAAACAACATTAAAAAAAAAAAAATTGAAAAAAACCCAGGTTTTGTTGTTTAAAATCCTGCTTCTATGTGTTTCATTAATTTAAAGTGGATTAAGGAAGCCATTGTATGTTAGTCCAGTAAAACTATTATTGCTGAAAGCAGGCAGTAATGTTTCCTGTTAATCTGAATAGAGATTAGAAACACATATAAAATACTACAGTTGAAAATTATTTTTTATCCAAGAAGAAAAACCTGATTTCTTTTGGTTTCTGAAATAAACAGTTTACTTTTATGATGTTTTACTTTGATAGTTGACCAGATTGGACACAATGAAAATAAGTCACACAGACTGATTTACTAAAGGAGTTGATAATCTTCACTCAATAAATAGTGTAAATGCTCACTTAAATTATTCAGTTACTTGAATAGCAAATTCCTGTTTACCTATTTCATCTGCACATGATTGTGTTTCGAAAGTGATTTTTTTATTGGATCAAAAAACTGAAGGGAATAGTCACACAGTTGAATAAATCAGCCTCACTGGTTTCACCAGTTACAAGTAAATGCACTAGCTCACACATAGTTTAGCTCTTGCTTTACAAACAGCATTTTTAAATATTTCCCTATTTTTGCTTTATCATTCAGTTTATGAATTTTGAAGCATCTTAAAATGTTTACTTTCTTTTTTTTTATCAAAAATGACTGCAATAATGTACAAAACTATGTAAAATAAACTAGTGCATGTTATTAAGATATTTAATGTTAACAGGTTGCCAATATAATATCTGCCAGGGATTATGTAATAATGTATACTTGAACCGGTGTGAATGGTTATAATAATTAGAAAAAAAAAGTTCTCACAAAATATATTTAGTACATTTTTTTAATTATAACAAAGTATTATAATCTAAAGAGGAAATTTTCATTAAAATAAAAAAAAAAGTAAGTTTCTACCTAAATATATTTGGGTTATTAAATTCTTGAAGACAGATATGAAACTATGATTAACTATTAATTGTCCTTGTTTATGTATCTATTTAAATTTGTTTTTTTTTTCCAACCATATTTAAGTTTTATTCATTTGGAATTTTTTTCCTCCATTTCTCAGATGTTGATATTTAAAGTCTATGTGGTTATGAATTATGGGTACAATTTTAGCAAGCAACAATATTTAAGTGACCATCCACATTTTCTACACAGTAAATTATTTGAATGCTGTAAATAACCTTGTTACTTTAATGCTTATATTTTCTTTTAAACTATACATACTTATATAAAATGATAGCAAATTAAAAAAAAGGCATTCAAATGAAAAATTTTTCTCATCTCAAAGTTTTATAATTTTATAACAAAGTTAGATTTTTACTTACTGAGGATTACATAAAGTAGTGGGAGTTGAAGAACAGTGTGTGACATAGTAAACTATATATATATAGATATCTATATATATCTATATATATAGATATATATATATATATAGATATATATATCTATCTATCTATCTATATATATATAGATATCCCATTTAAAACTTATTTTATGCACTATTATAGTGGTACATATTTGTTAGCTTGCTGTGTATACCATATATAACGGAAACAAGTAGGTATGCACTAAATAAAAATGTTGCTTTATTTTTAATTGTGCCATTTATTGACACATCATTCTTTCTGTTCAAAGTTAGGAGATTATTTACCAAAGGATGTAATTCTTACAGCAGTTTGACAAACCTTTACTCCACTCACTGTCAGATTAGGAGAATATACAAATTTTAACATTAGGGGTTTATTTAGACATTTTTTCACACAAGAGTCACAACTTTGACAGATAATTTAAACTCTTTTTTCCAATGGAATCCAAATAGAAAAAAATATATGAATCTTGGGTGAAAATGGTGAGGATCTTTTCTGAAAACATTTAAAAATAGACCCCTAATTTTTAAAAAAAAATTCTGGATTTGCATAAAACTGTAGTATGTCTAATCTGTAAACACATTTTTAATTTAATATTGTAACATTTACCTAACAGTAACATTGATAGCATTTTCACGTTTTTTACATGCTTTAATTTACATATTTTTCATTGTCTTCGATAAAAAAATTGTAAATTCACCCCCTAAGTAGTTATCTTTCTATAAAGAAATATCTTTACTATTTCTTCTTAAATGATTGCTGAGATTTGTTCCTTTGATTAGCCTAGAAGAAAACCTAATGTTTTAAGTCTAATCCGATCCAAAGATGTGGTTTGAGAGAGAAAGAGAGGCAGTGAAGCATAATAACTGTGCTTTACTTACTACTAAAAGAAAAAGCAGAACCTTGCATGTGTAATGAACAAATATGTCTGCCCCATTGACAAAAAAATGTTTTTAGAATACTAGTAATCCTTGATAAAATTATTTACATTAATCTGATCAGACTATCATGATTTTCTAGGTCTTCCCAATACCAGATTCATAGGAATCTCATGCATTCTGATGGATTTCTTGTTCAATTTGCATTATGAAGCAGGCAACTATAGCAGGGATAAGCTATTTGTTCCAGACAGAAGAGGAGCACAATATAAGACATGTACAGAAGAACTGGGAGCTACAGTAAGGAAATCATGCTACATATACATTGTGAGGATTGTCGTAAACCATTGCAAATTATTATATGCTCCCTCGAGGTTTTATCTTTTTTTTTTTAAGACCAGTTTCTTTTTTATAATAAGAGAAACACTGGAGCCCTGGTATCCCTATAGATTTGCAGGAACTGGCTACTAAATAGACTTCGTCCTTGGCATTGCTAAGAATGCTTGAAACATTACCCAATTCTGGTCTGACCCCTAAGAGCCAATTATAAAAGCAGCGTGAAAATGTGGGAAGCTCTGACCTCAAATTCGTCCTTGGCATTGCTAAGAATGCTTGAAACATTACCCAATTCTGGTCTGACCCCTAAGAGCCAATTATAAAAGCAGCGTGAAAATGTGGGAAGCTCTGACCTCAAAGTACTGGTTTTTTTTGGCTGTAAAGTCTCATTTTTCCCCCCTAAAAAATAACAAACATTTTATACTTGCCTGCTCTGTGCAGTGGATTTGCACAGAGCAGCCCGCATCCTCCTCTTCTCGGGTCCCTCTTCTGTGCTCCTGGCCCCTCCCTCCTGTTAAGTGCCCCCCCCATAGCAAGCAGCTTGCTATGGGGGCACCAGAGCCGAGTCACAGCTCCCTTTGTCCATTCAGACACGGAGCCCCGACCTCCCACACCCACTCTCTCCTGATTGGCTGGCTGACTTTTATTTACAGCAGAGGCAGCCAATGGCGCCGCTGCTGTGTCTCAGCCAATCAGAAGGGTGAATCTCGGCCGGCTGAGACACTCGTGGACATTGCTGGACAGGGAGGGACCTCAGGTAAGTATTAGGGGGGCTGCTGCACACACAAGGCTTTTTATAATGCATTAAGATTAAAAAAAAAAACTTTCTGACTTTACAACTTCTTTAAGAAAACAAAAGCATTTTTGGTATCTTTTAAAATCCATAATGTCATTAAAGGCATAGTTCACCTTTATCAAAAAAAACCCCAAAAAACTACCTATTCAGATAAGGAACATCTGTAGATAAAAACAAGCTGTGCAACTTTGACCGAAGTTGAATAATGCCCTTGCTGTAGGTCTAGGCCACTGTTTCTCAACTCTGGTCCTCAGGGCACACTAACAGGCCATATTTTAAGTATTGCGGTCCTGTATTTGCATGTGTATATGAACTGAAGAGATGATTCTGCCAAATCCACAGGAGTACAACGAAAATCACCCACAAGACTTTTCAACACAAGCGGGCATGAGCAGTTGAAACATCAATACGGTGTTAATAGGAGGTAGTGTTCGCTTACCAGCTAGCCGGGGGCAAGCGGCATAATAATCCCAATTATCAGTGTAGGAGAACGTTGCCTCTATGCTTCTGCTCCTTGATCCAACTCTCCTGGATTGAAACAGCTGATCCGGAACTTTAGTGCAGTAATCCCCATATTTTTTACCAGCGCATCTTCACAATATAAATATACCAGATTTTAAGTATTGCCTTGAGGAGATGCAGACTAGAATACTGCAATCACTGAGCAGCAAATGAGATCACCTGTGATTTATTTCAGTTTTCTTGCAAACCTGGCCTGTTGATGTGCCCTGAGGACCGGAGTTGAGAAACACTGGTCTAGGCCATTTATGTACCTCATGAAGCCTGACTGGAAAACTTCTAGAACAAAACTAAGAGAAGCCTAGTGTTACTGCTCACCTTCACCATCACAGGAGTGAGCTCCTGCTCTGATTCAAACCCTCCTTAGATACACTTTCTCTGCCTTGATGCAGTTGATCTGAGCTCAGTGTTTGAGAGCTCACTCCTGTGATGGTGAAGATGAGCAGTAACACTAGGTTTCTCATAGCATTGTCTTAACAGTTTCTCAGGCTTTATGAGGTACATAAATTGCCTACCCCAATAGCAAGGTCATTAATTAACTTTAGTCAAAGATGCACAGCTTTTGTATATATATACAGGCATCCCTTATCTGCATAGGCAGTTTTTCGGCAAAGGTGAACTAACCCTTTAAACTTCAAAATGGCTTGTGTAGCAATTATGTTACATTATTTTTTTTACCAATTTATATTTTTTTTACTGGGGTTTTTTGTAATTCAAACCCTGCCTTAGTTGTTTGATGTTTTTGATTAAAACACATTTGCACAGTGAGTATCTAGCAAACATTGTGCCATTTGGGGGCCTGCATCAGCTATACAATACCCATGGTTTGATATTTTCCGAGGGCATGCTTATAGCTGTAAACAGTACTGTACTTGTTTTACATATATAAAACCTAGTCTATCTGTGTATCTTAAAAAAAAATAATAATAATAATCCCTTCCCCTCATTTCATATGTGATATTTGAGAGACGGAGAACCTACTAAAAGGACTCTTCTTTTGCAGCTGTGAAATTAAATAATTTTAGATGAAGAACTGAAAAACAAAAGTTGTACTATATTTTTCTTTATTCAAAGTGCAATATCTTAAAATTTTAGAATATTAAAAAATTATTTTATATAATATTATTTACAGATATAGTCTATTGTATTCTTAATAGCACACTGTTTTTTGCTTTTGCAACACGTTGTGTGATTTTCTTTAAAGAAAACTTTTAAGTTCTGCTGAGGCTTAGGTCTATACCATGTGTTGCACAGAATATATTCATCTTGTGTGAACATGTGCACATAGCTTGCGATAATATAAAATATTTACATTAAGTATCTATAAAATAATGTTATAGTAATGTGTATATGTAAGCTCCATAGCAAATTAAGGCCCTCTTCACACCTGATCGGTTTTCAGCTCGTAAAATGCTCATCTCTGAAGTTCCAAAACGCCCAACAAGCAAAATCTCAATAAGTTCAATGGCCCCTGTTAACATATGAGTGTTAAGTTGCCTAAAGCTCAAAAACTTAAATGAGCTCCTTTTTTGGCAGATTACAAGCATTTTTGTTCAGATGTTAATGCCTGCCTCCAAAGCCCTGCACAAAACACCTAAAAAAGGCCCAAAAAATGCCTAAAAACACCCGAAAAACGCCCCCCAAAAAAACGCCTGAAAACGATACGCTCAGGTGTGAATGGAGCCTAAGTCAATCAGCAACCATCCAATGGCAGACATTTGATCTGTAATGGGATGGTTTTGTTTTATATTTTTTTTATAGTACATAAACACATAGAGAAATCTAAATCACATATTAGTCTTAACCTACAAGTCATTTTATTTGTAGTTTATATATTTAATTAAATGCATGCCAAATGGCAGAACTATAAAGAATTATAAATATACCAACTTTAATTTGTACATAGATTTTCATTACTGAGCATAACCTAAAACGAGTGCCAATATATCTTTGTTAAAGTCTGTATGGTATTCACTATTTCTAACACTGTGTTTCGGATGAACGACTCTGTTGAAAGGATTTTAAAACACTTAATACAAGAAATATTAATAGGATGAAAATTTGTTTTTGTTTGCTTTACCGCTACTTATTTCATATATTGAGATTTCATTTGCATCTACATAGAAACTCTCAATACAGGGCAGGAAAAAAAATTATTAAAAACTGTCACTTAGCGATCTTAAAAAAAATATACTGTATTTATACTGACATTGTTTTTGTTGCACAGTGTCAATTAAAAAATAGCTTTGGTTATAAAATACCCCTGGTCCCACTAATGAATAACATAGGAAACTAATATATAGACTGGTGCTACGTATTGGGAGATCATGGGAGACATTTTGTCTTGGTTCCTCGTTTGGTTCTTTTTCTGTGGTTTGGATAATGTGTTATCTACGTAAACTAGACCTGAGTAGAACTACGTAAACTAGACCTATACAGATTATGCATACATGCATAAACTTAGCCCTATATTTTTTATTTTGGCCATGTGACTATTGTCAATTTGTTAATGAAACCCTCAGCATACTTCAAGAGTAATAAATCCACAAGCCAATTCTGTAATATTTTTGGGTGCATTTTCTGAGGTCTGTCTTATACTTTGGTTAGACAATCTTTACCTGGGATCATTTGAAATGGGGATTTTGCTACTATTGATCTATGCCACTCTATTCAGTGATCCCTATATGTTATCCTAGGGTTTTTACTTGATATTCTAATGTTTTCTTTAAAGACAACAAATAAGTTCTTTAACATCTCACTTAGAGGAACATTTATAATTGAGAGTGCAAATTGCAATGTTAGTCCACTTCACAGCTGGCATTTTATGACTCATTTATAAAATGCATGTTGCACTGTGGAACCTGCAGTGTTCCATGGCAGAGAGAACTTCACGAGTGGAGGAGATGCCAGTTCTATTACTTTAACAAGTCACTTGACCTAACATACTTCAACTTTTTTTTCTTTTTTTTTCCTCTGCTCAATAATTCAAAATAGCACTACACTGGTTTTGTACATCAAATGACTGTGCTCTATAAATGTGTGATATATATATATACATATATTTAAAGCAATGCTATGGCTGCGGTAAGGCCATTAAACTGCTTTATAAAAATCCCCTCTTAGTAATACTACATATGTGGCAAAATTGATTTAACCGTTCATGCTGATATTTACATTTCAAGTTTAATGCTGAGGTTCAGAATAATATATGAGGTTTGTAGCAATTTTACTGTCCAAACAGGTTTAAAGCAAAATCTTACCTCTTTTTTTTTTTAAAGTCTGAATGCAGTAGACTTCGTGTTTACAGCTTTCAATGGCCATGATTTGTTGATCCCCTACCAAACACTGGAATGACCAGATCCTACTTAGCTTTTCAGTCAAGTTCTCATTCTAAAGTGAATTTTCCATATATTGTTTGTAAACACTCCACCATACGGCAGAGACCCAGGAATGCTTTAAGCATGCTTTAGCATTTCTGCTATCCCCCCACCCTTTAATATATGGAAAATTCCCTATGGCAATGATATAGACAACAGCTGTCACTGCTATGCCAACTGTGGGAATGTATCTACCAATTAATACAATGGAGAGATGTAAAGAACCAGTGTTTTTTTATTGGTAGGTTGTTCCACACTTAATGGCTAGAAAAGGTGTTGTAGTAGGAAACATGGAAGAATATTAGTTGATAAAAGGACTTAAAGTTGTGGAAAGCTGAAACGTTTAGGCAATGTGTATAAAAGCTTAATAAGTGACATACAAACCAGTAAGGTGGAATTGTTTGAGGCTTGTAATAAATCTTTTGTTAGACTGCTCTACCAAAATACTGTTCCTTGTCCCCCCTTCAAGTTTGTATTTGCAAATAGGAGCCAACGGGAACAAATAACAGAATGATGGTTCAGCTTACATTGATCTTTCTCATATACCTACCCATCTTTTTTTATTGTTTCTATATGAACAGTGATTGTTTTTAAACTCGTTTGTAAGTATATAGGTTGGAAAGGCATTACTAAGCAAGCCCAGAGCATAAAACTAGTAGGTTTGGACTTAGCATTAGGCTAGTTGACCTAGAGCATATGTGACAAACTAATCAAGCAAATATGACCCTACTCAACATTGAAGGGCCAACACAAGTCTACGATGTGTCACACATTTTGCCCTCTTTAAAGGATTTGATGATGCAGATTATTGTTGTTTCCTGCTAAGATCTCTTCAAACAAGTGTAAATTTTCCCTTGACAGCTGTTTCTATCAAGAAGTGGACTTATTGTCCTAATTTCTAACTGCTTTGACTTAGCTCAAAAGCAAGAAAGTGAGAGTAGTACATTTTATCATATAAATGACAGACCAAGTACAACTTGCTTGCTTCCAGAGTCAGCTTGCCAATTTCAAGGAAAACTTTTCTCTGTCTTATAAAACTCATTGAGATTGATTTACTAAAGGCAAATAGGCTTTTTACTTTGCAAGGGCATTTTCTATTAGATTAGTGAATGGGGTGAAGCTCTGCTGATTTCCATCATTCAATCATTTTTTTTTTTCCTGTATGTTGTTGGGTATTTTTTGCAACTTGAATTTTCACCACATTCACTAAGTAAAAACTTCCTTGCAAAGTGAATATTCAATGTGCAAAGTGAGCATGTTCAAACTCCTTTAATAAATCAACCACATTGTCTTAAAGAAAGAGTGTATCGTGGTGCAGCACCTTAGCTCTTTTAATATATATATATAATATTTATTGTTCTAAAATAATCTTTTAGGAGTCTTGGTTCAAATTTGCTTCCATCTCTTGATAAAGTTGCAGCAGACGCATACAGTAGCTTTCTGCATAATGAGATAATACCATGGCATTTGAGAGATGTACTGGAATCATAAAGGGCTCTGCCTTCTGATAAAAACATCTACAGACACAGAGCTCTCAACATCATCTACAGACAAAGTGCTCTCAACTTATGGCCCTATGACAAAGTAGGCAACTTGGCATTCAGTTAGATGTGCACACACTCGGTGCTTGGTGCACAACTAACTGGCAGAGAAGGTCAGTAAGCATGAACATTAAAGGAATGTTGAGGATGTCTTTTCATATAACATCAGAAAAACATTTCAGCCTTTCTCCTCCCTTCAGCACTTTTATTTTGTATATGTTTTCAAATACGGCCTGGAAGTCATACTTTGTACTATGGTAGGTCCATGCATTAAAACAAACTAGCTAATAACAAGCAAAACCACATTACATTTGTATGTTGCATTTCACGCTTGTTTTAAGAGACATCTTGGCAGAAGGGAAAAAATATGTGCATCTTGGTGTATAAACCCTTAAAATCGGTTCAGGAAATAATATATATACTTTGAATTGGCTTGCTAAGTCCATGGTGGAATTTCTATCTTGATTATGTAAGGCTTTTCTAAAAATATATAGGTACTTAAGAGTTTAGCCTTGTTGCCTTGTGTCTGAGCCAGTACCTCATTTTTTTGAGGATATCACATATCTACTTGAGTGTAAAGATGGGGCCTCCATTGCCAGCTTTTCCTGTGAGTCAATGTATAGGTCATCTTCTAATTCACATTTCTTGGTTACACATCTTAGCTAAAAGACGAGAGACATAAGAGCATGGTGTATTTAAACACTATTTTTATACAAATAAAGAAAATCAAAATCAAAATGATTGCTTAGGTTATCTGTGGGGAGATTTTATAACCTTTAATCTATTGTATGTAACGGGTATTTAAAAACGGTCCTTCTGTGGTTTCTATGGGTTTCGCTTCCCTAAAAGTGGCATGCTGTCCTTATAGACCAATATAGAAAAATACCTAATGATAATTATATATTGATATGCATTTCCTATATGGGCAGTTATTAAGAGTCATAACTAAAAAGGAACGTATAAACTGCTGCTTTTTTTGTGCTAAGTAAGTAGTTTGTCTTCAAAATACGACCCTTTCTTTAATATACCTGACAAAAGACACCTCTACATGAGCCTTAGTGAAAATGAGGTTCAGAGTTTCAGGCCTGTATACAAGGGTAATCTTCATTTTAAAGCCATATCTGCCAAGAGGCAACTTCTATATTTTTAAAGAAAGTAGGAATTTGAGAATGCAGGTGCGTACACTTACAATTGACTGGACTGTTCTCTTTACATTAACGAGCCTGACTTTCGGTTTCTTCATCCTCCTTGTTGGGATTGGTGGTGGAAGACATTGGTATAGGTCCACAGAGCAAGAGTGGGTGGGTAGAGTGGTTGATATATATCCTTATATATTATTAAGAAAGTGGGTGGGTAAAGCTCCTGTGTGTCTGCAAATGAATGTTTATTATAAATGCATAGGGAGGAGATTTTGGATGAATGTAAATCCTCCGCACTTAGTGGGGAAAGACGTTTCTGCTGCCGGGAAGGGCTAATGAGTATAACTCATATATTCCCAGGGAAGGTTGGTAAGTAGCGTTCGTCTACTCCTTGGTACGGTCGCAATGGGTGCCTGTGTTCTCTGATTGTAATAAAAAAATATGTGCCAACCATTTTGTGTCTTGCTTTATTTTTTTAGATTTAAAAAGATTTGGTAAACATTGCAGTGAATTAAAAGTAAAAAAATAAATACATTGCCTTCCAAGTAATCTTGTCTGATATCAGGCATGCACAGTATGAGATCTGTGTAGACATGTTATTGAACAGTAAGCTGCCAAAGAACACGTACGATGCATTTGCAACATTTCTTACAGTGCAAGTTCCATACAAGAGTTAGGGTGGCTTGTTATTGTCTAAAACCAAGTTGCCTAGATCTCAAAGAGTGCAAGCACTGTATGTGATCTCGGATTGGTTGTGCTCAGTAGCATTTTTCCCCCCAGACCTCACACTGTGCATGTGCCAGATCCCCCCCCAGACCTCACACTGTGCATGTGCCAGATCTGGCAGGACATCATTAGTGGGCCAGCACAAAACAAAGTACAATAAGCCAGCCACCAATGGCATAACATGAAATAATGATGGCATCAAACCAAGAAGGGAAGGCCTACTTGAACGGGGGCAAGCCAATAAAGAAAAAAACATGCTTCTACTGGTTAGGTCATTGGTTTGCCTGAATACATTTTTTTGGCATAGGCATTTTAGTAAGGTGGGGAGAGGTCTGCTTTAAAGCTTAGCTGAAGTGTTCTATATTATTACTGTAATGGAGTCAGGTTGCATAAACAGAAATAATTGTGGGCTCCTTTTTATTTTTTTAATACTACTATTTGCTCAACATGGGTTAAAATACCCTGTTTGATCAGCATGCTAAACATTTTGATTGCTGCTCAACACAAAGAGCAGCAGTCTTCATCTCCAACTGTACAACAGGCCCCCTTCCAAGTACAATAGTTAACAGTGCTTATGCAACAGTGGAGCACTGAGAAAGTGTTGTCACACCACTAGAGACCTGGACCATTGCACTCTGTTTACAACTTCCTATGTCTGTGTTTTAGATGTTTTTATGGAGTTGCACTTTAAAACCTACTTCACTCTAAACTAATATTTCAGGTGATACCAGTTAACTTGCATACCATCTTTTTACATCTCTTGGGGACTCCAGTGGTGAGATATTCCCACTAGAATTTCCAATTCTGACAATTTATGCATCTGTTACAAATCTATATTGGTGTTTGCCGCTCCTCCAATAAATTTTTCATAATGTCCGATACACAGTTGGAAAATCCATCTGGGGAAGAAGGCAGAGACAAATTGTGGAAAATCTTAGGCCTGGAATCATGGTAAGTGATTCAACCCACCAAAGTTGACTTTAAATTGAAATATCAGATGTGCAGTATTTAAAGCCTTTTACTTATTTGAAAGTGCCTCACATGAAGAATCTTGTTATTAAGCGTTTGGTTAATAAAGTCTCTAGAGACTTTTTGAGCACATGTCAGCCGAATATTAGCCAATAAATGTTTCATATATTATACAGTATATTCATATCAAGGTAAGGATGTACTGCTACTTTGGTTCCTCTTATTTGGTTGCACGTGTCCTTGTGCTTCTTTTCATCTTGTCTTCTGATTAGCAAGTGCACTATAGTGATGTTGTATGTGTCTCTCCAGTATCTGAAAAGATTTAGCTATGAAGGCTTACCATTACTAACATTTAGTCCTGTTTTAATTAGCGTGTGCTGTGTTTCTATCCTGCTCTGCTATGAACAGGGTGCTCCCAACCACCACTAGAGGGTCCTGTTTGGAGAAAGGAAATGGGGCTAGAAACCCACTTCTGGAAGACATTAGGGCACAATGTCTGAAATAGGAATAATCAAGGCAACCCTTCATTTAGGCTATTTTGAGAGTCTCAAGGGCATGTACCAATGCACAATTCCCATTCAAAGAGCAGTTATACCTTAAAGTACAGCTGTCTCGAGTAAAGTATGGGGCTGCCATTGATGGCCTTCAGAATACTGGAGCAGCATTGCTGTAAAAAAAAAAAAAAAAGTAGCAGAATTCTTTATGTCTATGCTTGTTTCAGGTCAGTGGCTCAGACAATTTTGAAGTCAAAGCATCAGCATGACAGCTAGAGGATGAATAGTTTCAAAAGAAGCATTCAACAATGGCAGACTACAAAATTCTCCTGTGACAGTTGCATTGATAAAAAAAAAAACAAAACTGATATTTCAAGTTGGGGACTAATGAGTTGTGGGTTGATAGGTTCAGATGATGTTTTAAAAAGCACACTCTCCATACAATCATGTTTTAGCTGCAGAGAGCTTTTCACAGATATTCACAGATAGATGCACTAAATGGGGCTGAAGTAATACTGTTACAAACCTGGTTCAGATTTCAGTTCAAACCAAGCATGTGATAAAACAAACAAGCTGAGGTTACCTTTGGTGATGGCAGATGACCAGTAGATCCATACATAGATAGCTATATCACATTTTCATTTAAAAAAAAAAATCAAGCTTTACCCCCTCTTCCACCTTCCCAATCTCTCTGTTAATCCAACAATGTGATGAATGGTCTTACTGACATGTAGGGAGGCACAAGAGATGGAAATTTTGGGAAACGTTGAGATGCATCTGGAAGTTGCCTACATCTCTAGATCTAATGACTGCTTGGACAATCTTGTACTGAACCTCGGCTGATGCTTATTATTTATATATCTTGTCTAGTTTTCCGAAGACAGTAAGTAATTGATAAGATAGTGAACACACCATCTACTGTTGAGGGACGACAAATGTGGTCTGAAAATTGGAAACTAATAAAAATGTGCTTGCAATCCATCCAGAGTTGCCTGCAGCCCCATTTGTGTAGATGGTGAATACCATAAATCCTACCAAAATGTGATGCGCCAGAAATATAATAAAAAAGTGATGACTTTAAATACAATAAATCATATCCAGTTCATAAGGCACATAGCAATGTGTGTGCTTCCAATAAAGTGATATGAAGAGTGTCCCCGTATCCAATTGAAGAAAATCCAGTGATGAAAACAAGTTGTAAACACCAATTAGTGAATCCCTCCACCAGGTGAATTAGCCTCTCACCTTCCTAAAGGACCCAAACGGGCCAGCAATCACATGTATCATGGATCAGACTTCCAGGAAAGAGCCACACTGTATTGCACCTTGAGGGATCCCGGGACATATAAAAAACAGATGAAGAAATCTAGTGCTCTCTGCTTACTAATAAGGGTGTGCTTTATTAGAGAAAGGCAGATCAACTCACATTTGTTGGGCACTCAGCCGTGCCTGCTGCTACCGAGGAAGTCAAAGGAGCATTACGCTCGACGTAACGCGTATAGGGGGACGGAGCGTAAGTGGCCGACGCAGAGTCTCTCTCTGGTAACAGATCGCTGACATCGCTTATACAGCAGGCACGGCTGAGTGCCCAACAAATGTGAGTTGATCTGCCTTTCTCTAATAAAGCACACCCTTATTAGTAAGCAGAGAGCACTAGATTTCTTCATCTGTTTTTTATATGTCCCGGGATCCCTCGAGGTGCAATACAGTGTGGCTCTTTCCTGGAAGTCTGATCCATGATGCATGTGATTGCTGGCCCGTTTGGGTCCTTTAGGAAGGGGAGAGGCTAATTCACCTGGTGGAGGGATTCACTAATTGGTGTTTACAACTTGTTTTCATCACTGGATTTTCTTCAATTGGATACGGGGACACTCTTCATATCACTTTATTGGAAGCACACACATTGCTATGTGCCTTATGAACTGGATATGATTTATTGTATTTAAAGTCATCACTTTTTTATTATATTTCTGGCGCATCACATTTTGGTAGGATTTATAGTTTATTGTGATTTGTGAAACACGATTGGTGTATGCTGCCGGATACCACTTATATACTTTCACACACCTGATTTATGCACAGTGAATTGAGGTTGAGTTATTTTATCACATATATTGGGTTTGCGCTGATAGTTTTTTTGTATTTCATTTGATGGTGAATACCAACCAAAGATATCTGTAAGGAATCACAAAAAGGAAAATGTAATAAATTACATAAAGCTCGACTTGTGCTACTAGTGAATTAGGACCTAACATAACAAATTCCATGCATAATACACTGCTCAAAAAAATTAAAGGAACACTTTGAAAACACATCAGATCTCAATAGGGAAAAATATGCTGAATATCTATACTGATATAGACTGGGTAATGTGCTAGTAACAAAAGGATGCCACATCATTTGATGGAAATGAAAATTATCAACCTACAGAGGGCTGAATTCAAAGACACCCCAAAAATCAAAATGAAAAAATTATGCAGCAGGCTAGTTTATTTCACTGAAATTTGATTGCAGCTACTCAAAATGACACTCAGTAGTTTGTATGGCCGCTACGTGCTTGTATGCATGCCTGACAACATCAGAGAATGCTCCTAATGAGATGACGGATGGCGTCCTGGGGTATTTCTTCCCAGATCTGGACCAGGGCATCACTGAGCTCCTGAAAAGTCTAAGGTGCAAACTGGCAGCTTTGAATGGACCAAAACATAATGTGCCAGAGGTGTTCTATGGGATTTAGGTCAGGCGAGCACGGAGGCCATTCAATGGTATCAATTTCTTCATCCTCCAGGAACTGACTGCATACTCTTGGCACATGAGACCAGTCATTGTCGTGCACCAGGAGGAACCAAGGACCCACTGCACCAGCATAGGATTTAACAATGGGTCCAAGGATTTCATCCTGATACCTAATGGCAGTCAGGGTGCCATTGTCTAGCCTGTAGAGGTCTGTTTGTCCCTCCAAGGTCTGTTTATGCCTCCCCATACCATCCCTGACCCATCACCAAAACTGGTCATGCTGAACGATGTTACCGGCAGCATAACATTCTCCAAGGCTTCTCCAGACGCTTTTACGTCTGTCACATGTGTTCAGGGTGAACCTGCTCTCATCTGTGAAAAGCACAGGGTGCTGGTGGTGGACCTGTGTAACGCTCCTGCGTTTTTAGTATAGGCTGGATTTGCAGCTGCAAAATCTCCACTCAGTAGTCATGTAGAGATGTGTTGAATACCAGATCCAACTCTCCAGGACTCATCACCGTGGGCCTATCAGCTTTAACATACAGATATATACACACTCAATGAGATGTTCCTCGAGTGATAGGATGTATATGATAGTATGAAGGTGATGTGCTGAAGGGACAGGTGTGAACAGTGACAAGGATGGTAATCACTTGATAGGTTTGTATAGGAGAGTTCAAGATGGTATTTAGGAATGCAGATAGGTTAGTATCGAGTATGCTAACAGGTGGTGAGGACAGCAGATGACAAATACAGGATAGACTAACCCAGTGCAAGGATAGATAGTAGTAGACAGGAGAGCTAGCAATCTATGCAGCAGTGCAGATGATAGATGGTAGTAGGCTCAAGAGCTAGCAATCTATGTAACAGTGCAGATGATAGGATAGTATGGATAGGTAGTAACAGTCCTTAATGTGCATAGGTAGATAGTGCAATAAGGTTATGGAGGGTTCCCCTGCGGGGTACTTATCACTTGTAATGTTAGTAGTTTAGAGAGGTCCAGTAGATAAGGAATGATCCGGTAGCGAGATACAGGGATCAGTAGCGAGGTTCCGGTCTGCTCCAGGTAAAGGGAATAGCTGGAGGTTTCGATCGAGAGACAGGCTTGAATGCATGTGGATAACAAGGCAGGTTGAACGAACAATGTGAGTGAGACCGCTGGCGGTTGAAATAGCCGCTCTGCGGCGCTCAGCAGTGACATCATCGTTCTTAAAGGTATATGCGTACCACCTGAAGAGAAAGGTGGGACGCATTACAGAGAAAGTGGTGATTAAGGGTACCGGAGGTACCAGAATCTTACAACCTGCCAATTCTGGTGTTCAATAGCAAATGCCAATCAAGCTCCATGGTGCCGGGCAGTGAGCACAGGGCCCACTAGAGGATGTTGGGCCCTCAGGCCACCCTTATGAAGTCTGTTTCTGATTGCTTGGTCAGAGACATTCACACCAGTGGCCTGCTGGAGGTCATTTTTTAGGGCTCTGGTAGTGCTCATCCTGTTCCTCCTTGCACAAAGGAGCAGATACCAGTCCCGCTGATGGATTAAGGACCTTCTACAGCCCTGTCCAGCTCTTCTAGAATAACTGCCTGTCTCCTGGAATCTCCTCCATGCTGAAAGATACAGCAAACCTTCTGGCAACGGCACATTTTGATGTGCCATCCTGGAGAAGTTGGACTGCATGTGCAACCTCTATAGGGTCCAGGTATCGCCTCATGCTACCAGTAGTGACACCGACCCTAGCAAAATGCAAAAATAGTGAAAAACAGTCAGAAAAGATGAGTAGGGGGAAAAATTTAATTTGCCTCCATCTGTAAAACCATTCCTGTTTTGGAGGTTGTCCTATTGTTGCCCATCTTGTGCACCTGTTTTTATTTCACTAACACCAAAGCAGCTGAAACTGATTAACAACCCCATCTGCTACTTAACTGACCAGATCAATATCCCAGGAGTTTAATTGACTTGATGCTATACTCTGCTTAACAAGTGTTCCTGTAATGTTTTTGAGCAGTGTACAAACAATATTAATAGTGAAAAATGATCATTATTGGAATTAAAGGACATTTTGGGAATTAAAGATGTATTCACACTCCCCTGCTGTGCTTTATAGCTGCATCATAGAAGGTAAAATTGCACTTCAACAAGGCTAAGCACAGATCGCAGTTTTTGATGTTTTGTGATTTTTGTGTGGGGCTGATTACTTTTAGTGCAGAGGCTGCCACTGCAAAATTGGGTAAGTGTTCATCAGAATGTAGGTTACTGTTAGGACATTGTTTAGGGGTTCATTGGTAAAGTAGAAATCCAGGATACTAATCACTTTATCCTTTCCCCCCAACCCTCAAGCAGAGATGGTGTGTTGTGTTTTCATATGTAGCTGGTACATACCTACAAACTTCATGACGATACAGCGCCCCTAAATTCTTAATTCAGGATAGGTGGAAGAAGAGGAATATTGAAGTGCACTGCTGTTCTGGGACTTCATGTCCCATAAGGGAGAGTGACTCACTAGCTGTTGGTACCGAGCAAGCTTGGTAGATCTCCATTCCATAGCTTGTATTGTCCACACACTGCAAAGGCAACATCATGACATGACTCAGTGAACTACAGGGTGCGTGTTTAGGACCGCTTACCCAGAGGGGAAGGACATAGAGATGCTGGTCAACTCATTTCCTAAAAGTAAAGGGGTGGACCTGAATTCTCAATGCAGAGTTTTAAGGCAGGTGGCGAAAGGAAAGGCCTTTTGAAGCAGATGAAGATCCTGGAGTCCTACTTTATGGGCAAAGATTTAGTGATGGAGTTAAGGGAAGGTTAAGTGTTAAGAGTTGGGTTTTTTTTTTTTTTTGGTTGATGAAATGCTGACCAGCTATACCTTTCCTGTTGGTTTTCAACAGCTTTACACTACAACTGTAAACTTCCCCTTGGCAAAGAATACAGATGTATTAAGGCCTTTAACCACTTAAGGACTGCCCCACGTACATGTCCTGCGGCAGGGCGGCCCTTAAGCGTGAAATCACGTACCTGATTTTTTCTATCGCTCTCGGTCGCGTCCAATCACAGCGGGAGCCAATCAGCGGGTCCAGTGGCCTCGATTGCCACCAGCCATCCATGTTCGTTCGAAGGAATGACAGAATGGCGGTAAACAAGGCAGACCCTTGTTCTGTCAGAAAGGAAGAGAGAGATCTTGTGTTCCTACTAATCAGGAACACAGATCTCTTTCTTTCTGCATTCAGTCCATCCCCCACACAGTTAGAAAGCATTCCCTAGGAGCACACTTAGCCTTTTGATCGCCCCTGATAAATCATCCCCTGCCAGTGTCATTTATACAGTGCATTTTATTAGCACTGATCACGGTATTAGTGTCACTGGTCCCCACAAAGTGTCACTTGGGGCCCGTGTCAGATTTATTTGCTGCAATGTAGCAGTCCCGCTAAAAATTGCTGATCGCCACCATTACTAATAAAAACAATAAAAAATAAAAAGTCCATAAATCTATCCCATAGTTTGTAGACTCTATAACTTTTGCGCAAACTAATCAATATACACTTTCTGGGATTTTTTTTTTTTTACCAAAAATATACAGCAGAATACAAATTAGCCTAAACTGATGAAGAAATTTGATTTTTTCATTTTTTTTAATGGTTGTGTTTTAAAGCAGAAAGGAAAAAACTGAAAATTTCCTATCAAATACCATAATTTTCCTTTCTTGATGCCCTCCATGGCAGCCTATGTGTGGGTTAATCCCACCCCCTCTCCAGTGCTAGAGGACCCCACTCCCATAACTTTTAACTCCTGGTCAGAGACTGCGTTATGTAACTAGCCAACTCTTGACCCAAAAAGAAGGGTGGAAACTCCGTCTGCCATGGAGGCCATCAGGAAAGGAAAATGACAGTAAGTAATTGATAGGAAATGTTCTGTTTTCCTCAGTGGCAGCCCATGTAGGGGAAATAACTAGCCACCATTACACGGGCGGGAAAGCTGAACAAAAGAAGAATGTAAATGACCCTGTCCACTGACAGGACTTTGATACCAAAATATACAGAAGCTAAGGAAGCAGGATCCACACAGTAATGCGACATGAAAGTATTAATAGAAGCCCAAGATGCTGCTCTGCAGAAAACTTCCGGAGTCACGTGTCGCGCCACTGCCCAGGAATTCGAGACACCACTATTGGAGTGCGCTGTCATCGCCTCCGGAGGAGTCAAGCCCTTAGCCCTATAAGCCTGCTGGATGACCTGGACAACCCAAGAATCGATAGATCTGGATGAGTTGTGTTTTCGCCTGTTTTTGCCAGAAAAAAGGATAAACAGATGGTCAGATCTTTTAAAGGAATCCATAGCCCGGAGATACCCTTTTAGCGTTTCTCCCATGTCCAGGGGATGAGCTTCGGTAGGACGATCAACTGGATCTCCTTGTAACCGAGGGCCCCAATCACAGAAACTCTTTTGGCCGAAGTAATGGCCACAGGAAAGGCAGATTTGGCAGAGAGATTTATAAAAGATGTCAGACTTTACCCATTCGCTTCTAGTTGCAAGAGTAAGTCGAGGACTAATGGAAGGTCCCATTTGGGGAATCTTGGTTTTCTCTGGGGCCTGAGTCTTGCTGCCCCTCTGAAGAATTGCGGAACTAGAGGATGACGGAACCACCGAACTCCGGAGAAGGCCGATAGTGCCGAGCCTTGGACCCTAAGGGATCCGACTGATAGAGCTAGAATAAGGCCAGACTAAAAAAAATCCAGGATGTCCTGCACCCCCAGGTCCCTGTGAGACCTTCCCGTAGAAGATGAAAAGTCCACAAATTCGGTCCAAATTCTTCCATAGACCTTATTCATACTTGACCCCCTAGAACTCATGAGGGTAGAGACGACTCTTGATGTGCAGCCCTGGGCTTCCAGCCTCTCCCTCTTAAGAACCAAACCATCAGCTCCAGGTGTGCTGGGCATGGGTGCAGCACTGCCCCCTGGGACAGAAGGTCTGGCCTGAGGGGTAGGGGTACTGGGGCCCAGAAGCTGAGCTGTGTTAGTTAGGGGGACCATGGCCTATTCGGGCAGTATAGAGCCACAACCGTTACCTTGACAGCCTCTGCACAGAGCCTCTGTAAGAATCTGAGGATGACTGGGATCAGAGGGAAGGCGTATGTGTGGCTGAAGCTCCACTGATCTGTTGGGGCATCCATCCTGAAGGCTAGAACCTGGACAGAAAGTCTGCCTGGAGGTTCTGGGCTCCGGGAACATAGACTGCTGAGATGTTGGCCAGAATCCTCTGGGCCCATGCCATGATTGGCTCTACCTCCTGAAGAAGACTGGGGTGCAGGAGGTGGGATCTCAGCTGCTTTGGGCAATCTCTGACCTGCAAAGTGCCCCCCAACCTGTATTACTGCCATTGGTCGCGACTATGACCCAGGGAACAGGGGGGATGGAGTGGCAATTGAGCAGGTTCCTATGATGCAGCCACCAGAAGAGGCTGTCCCTCATGCTCAAAGTTATATAAATGAGCTGGTTGCTCATTTCTGGGTCCCATTGCTAAAGAAACCCCTTCTGAAAGGGGTGCATCCTCCAATGGGGTCCATTTGACCATGGAGGCATTAGAGGCCCTTGGACATGAGGAAGACAGGGCCGAGCGCATCCTTTCCTGTATCAAGGGGATCTTCTCCAGGGGCAGGGAGATAGTATTTTTGGCAGAAAGAGGAGAGTTTTGGGACTTTAAATGAGGCGCATGTAAACATACGTCTCCATCCCTGAATATGTAGCAAAAGAAGGGGAATTTATTGGGACTTTAAATGAGACATGTGCGGCATAGAAAAAATAGTCAATGTTAAAAAACAAGAATGGTATTCTCTATGATAATAAATGCATATCAGATTACAATATACATACATAATTTTATATCAATATTCAAAGTTTGTTCTCTTGGATAATAAAAGCATTTCATGTTACAATGTGCATACATAGATCTGTAACCATATTCATAGTGGATTTCAAACCAATATACATGAAAACTTACGGTCACATAAGGGTACATAGCATGATAGATATAAAGCAGTTGTCCTAAATAACATGAGCCACTTCAGCAGCAGAGTATAGTAGTAAAAAAAATTGATGGATAGGGCTTAATGTGCAGTCTAATAGAAAGAACATGGTGCATCAAGTAAGCCCTACGCGTTTCATGGAATCGCTCCACTTCAGGGGTAGATGCAACAAATGACTGTGAAAAGACGTATGAAGCAATATGGTCTCATGTTAAATACCAGACTATAGGAAAGGATTGTATCTAATGGGAGGAAAATAATTCTCCCTTTAAAATACTCACATTTGGGCTGAATATGAGGTAAATGAGCCTGCAGCAGGACAGCCACTCCAGGAGTCTGTCCCGAGAACTGTGGTATAAGGGCCAAGGAACAAGCCGGCATCATACATGTATTTCCCAAGGGAAAAATATATCCAGAAGTGGTGTGAAGGGGCTCCATTCAAAAATTTGAAAAACAGGTAGTGCATACAAGGAATGACTTGGATCATATTACATTGTCATAAAATATGTGAATGGAACCCATAACCAAGTAGAAATAAAGGGTGCAAGAAAGTGTAGGAGGGTAAGTATATCCAAGGGAGACATGGCAATAAGGTGAAAAAGGAATAAAACGTGAAAAAGTGTGTTGAGGGAACCCCAATACTAAGATGGGGATTAGCTCAATGATAAACAGATGATGATGATGATGATAAAAAATCCCTAAAATGGTTACCTTTACATAGGGCCATAATGCAAAAGTAATGTGCAGTGCGCACAGTGGGTGCTGCCAGAGAGCCTGGCTCATGTCAAATGGGGATCTTAAATGCCCCCGGCATTACCAGGGTCCTGCCCAGAGTCACGCTGGCATGCCAGAGGAAGCAGTGGTGTCCCAGCCGGAGCGGCTCAGGCCGCTCTCGAAGGCTGTGAGTACCACCCCTTATTGACAGCCAAGATGGTAAATGAAGCGCGCCGACATTGTGATGCCAAAGGTGCGTCACGTGCACAGCGTGTGTGATTGTGGCGCTGATGCGGATTGAAACCCGCCCGCCCAGTCCCCCGCACCAACTGAAGGTGGGTGAGAGGGGAGGGCGCCCAATGAAGCCAGACGGCAGAGCAGCCCAACTGATATAGATCACGTGTGGCTGCACAGACTTACCATAATTAGGTGGAAATGTTTAATATGGTGTACTGGTGGACTGAGTATATCCTGTGAATGATAGTCCTAGATAAGCAGACCAAGTGGAGGTCCACCATAGACTACAAAGGAATGACACATAAATGATCATAGATTAGATATTAGCCAGCTGCACATGCCTCAATCCCTATCAATATGTAAGAGAGAGGAGAGTTTTGGGACTTTAAATGAGGCGCATGTAAACATACGTCTCCATCCCTGAATCTGTAGCAAAATAAGAGGAATTTATTGGGACTTTAAATGAAGCATGTGCGGCATAGAAAAAAATGGTCGATGTTAACCACTTTAGGACCGCTCACTGTGCTGCTACTGTGGCACAGCGGCTCCCCTGGGTCCAGCGACGTATAGCTCAACGTCGCTGGACTCCTAGTGGTCCCGGTGGCACACGCCATCCAAATCTCCCATCACCTTGGACATGGCTGCCAAGGCCAGGGTGGGATAAAAAGCCATACCGGCCATCACGTAAATCCTTTTAAGATCCAGGCTGAACCTTCTTTCCAAATCATCTTTAGAGGAAACGGCATCTTCGAGAGGCAGGGTGACATGCTTAGCTAGATGCATTACTGCTGTGTCAACTAGCGGAGCAGCCTTCAAGTGCTTTACATCTTCCTCTTTGAAGGGATATAGCCTCATCGCCTTGCTCGCAAGGGAGGTTCTTTTGTCTATCTTCCCCCATTCCTCTGAGATAATGTTTTCAAGTTCTGCTAGTAGTGGAAAGTTGGCTCCTTCCTTCCCCAAGTGCTTAAAGAACTTCCTCTGTTTTCCGGGGGTTTCGCCGATTCCTCCCACCTCAGGGCTTCCTTGATTGCCTTAATTAGGGGAGAGACCAAGGCGAAGTCAATGCCACCAGAGAAATCCTCTCCCTCTAGCTCATTATCCGACGATCCTGCATAACTTGGCTGGAAAGGGCCCAGGTCTTCCTGGGAATCCCCAGCGGGGGGAGCCTGACCTAATGGTGGATTGGCTCTGTGTTTGGGTTGAACCCGATTCTTTCAGGGATTGTTTCACCACAAACATCTTTCCCAAGCCGCCTGGGCAGAGCATGTCTCGCATAGCAATCTGCCCTCGGGGACCTGGGCCCCACATCCCCAGCAGGCTCTTGACCAGGGGGGCTGTCATGGCAATCACTGGGGCTGTATCAAAGCCTGTGTACCCATTGGTCAGATTTCCTCCACTATCCAATATGCCTCCTTTTTGGACCAGTGTGAAACACTCCCTAGACCAGAAAATCACACACTGAGCACTATGAGCAGACCTAACTCCCAGATCCTGCTCTCTGGTAGGAAGAAAGCAATATAGATTTGCCTGCTGCTCCAAAAACTATACTCTCTCACTAGCACCTACCTAGGTGGGTGCTACACTAATCATTTGCACAGGGGCAAAATTATATCTCTCTCTTTACAGTCCATCTTTTAATACAAGAAATGATTGTGCTCACTTGGGAAACCACTGCTTGGCATTGCATGGTATTGTTAAAGCAATATTAAAGGTTAAAAAATATTTCCCTGCCTGGTTTTGCACAGAGTAGACCCAATCTTCCTCCTTTCGGGTCCCCCCTCAACACTCCTGGCTCCTCCTCCTCAGCCAGTGACCTTAATAGCAAGCCGCTTGCTCTGGGGGCACTGGTGCATGCTCGTTCCAGAGCCTGGCCCTATGCGTCCATAAGACACACACAGCCACAGCTTGACCCCGCCCCCACTGTCTCCTAATTGGCTCTCTGGCTATGATTGACTGTAGCAGGAGCCAATGGCTCCCGCTGCTGTCTCAGCCTATGAGGAATGAGAGACCCAGGAGAAGCTCAGCTCTCATGCACACCGCTGGATTGGGAGGGAGCTCAGGTGAGTATAAGGGGGGCGGGGTGCTGCACACACAAGGTTTTTTACCTTCATGCATAGAGTGAATAAAGTTAAAAAGCCTTAAGCCTTTAAAGCCACTTAACGCTTATGATCTACCATTGTACTTGCCCTAGTATGTATGATGCATGCATATTTTACATTTTTCATCATTACCCACTTGCCGACCGCCCACAGTATATTTACTGCGGCAGTCAGCCCCATGCAGGCAAAGCGACGTAGTACTACGTTGCTCGCTCCCGCCGGTCTGGGGCGCGCTCCCGCTGATGACCTGATTGGGTTCAGAACCGATCAGTCATCAGGTCAAGCCAATGATTTTGGCCTGGCCCTGTTGATCGGTCCTGCCCAATCAGATTCTATTCTGAGCCTGTGTAATGTAAACTCAGGCTCAGAAAAGAGTTTGAAGTTATCATCATCTACAGTGCTTAATTATCATCCAAAGATTCAGAGAATCTGGAACAATCTCTGCGCATAAGGGTCAAGGCCGAAAAACCATATTGGATTCCTGTGATCTTCGGGCCCTTAGATGGCACTGCATCACATACAGGAATGCTACTGTAATGGAAATCACAACATGGGCTTAGGAATACTTCCAGAAAACATTGTCGGTGAACACAATCCACCGTGCCATTCGCCGTTGCCAGCTAAAACTCTATAGGCCAAAAAATAAGCCAAATCTAAACATGATCCAGAAGTGCAGGTGTTTATTCTGGGCCAAGGCTCATTTAAAATGGACTGTGGCAAAGTGGAAAACTGTTCTGTGGTCAGACAATTCAAAATTTGAAGTTCTTTTTGGAAAACTGGGACGCCATGTCATCCGGACTAAAGAGGACAAGGACAACCCAAGTTGTTCTCAGTGCTCAGTTCAGAAGCCTGCATCTCTGATGGTATGGGGTTGCATGAGTGCGTGTGGCATGGGCAGCTTACACATCTGGAAAGGCACCATCAATGCTGAAAGGTAAATTCAAGTTCTAGAACAAAATATGCTCCCATCCAGATGTTGTCTCTTGTAGGGAAGACCTTGCATTTTCCAACATGACAATGCCAGACCACATACTGCATCAATTACAACATCATGGCTGCATAGAAGGATCCGGGTACTGAAATGGCCAGCCTGCAGTCCAGATCTTTCACCCATAGAAAACATTTGGTGCATCATAAAGAGGAAGATGTAACAAAGAAGACCTAAGACAGTTGAGCAACTGAAAAACCTGTATTAGACAAGAATGGGGCAACATTCCTATTCCTAAATTTGGGCAACTTGTCTCCTCAGTCCCCAGACGTTTGCAAACTGTTATAAAATGAAGAGGGGATGCCACACAGTGGTAAACATGGCCTTGTCCCAACTTTTTTGAGATGTGTTGATGCCATAAAATTTAAAATCAATTTATTTTTCCCTTAAAATTATACATTTTCTCAGTTTAAACGTATGATATGTCATCTATGTTGTATTCTGAATAAAATATTGAAATTTGAAACTTCATCATCATCATTGCATTCTGTTTTTATTCACAATTTGTAGAGTGTCCCAACTTTTTTGGAATCGGGTTTGTATTTCTCTGTCGCTCATTGACAGATGTAGTCCTCGTTGATTAATAACAACTCGGGTTATACTGCCCTCTACAGGAGTAGGACTAGACAGGAAAGAAAACGTTCTGGCCACACCCTAGGGGCAGTCCCAGAGGGTATATCCTCTCACTTCCTGCTACAGCAAATCAGTTTTTTTCTGTCTAGTTAGGAGTAAGGACCTAGATGCCTTGCTAGGATCTTCGGTCCTGGCAGGATTTTTTTAGAAAGACTTTTTTTAAGACAGCTTTTTTTCTCCAGTGTTCCTGTGAGATCTTCAAGCAAGCATGCTGGAACTGGGCGACGGGCTGGATGTTGAGATCCAGTGGTCACCCCAGTTCAGCCTACAAGCGCGTGCAGGCCATAGCTCCGCGCTGGGTTGGCCGCGACATAGTCCCACTGGACAGGGACTGACCCTGCGAGTTAAACGTCTCGCCTGGTCGCCAATGACCAAAAGAGTCACGGCATCCATATTGGTCGACAGCCCCCCCACCCCGGTGGAGAGGGGTTCTGTCAGGAGTTGGCGCCCGCCTGGTTCCGGTATGGTGAGTAGTATGTTCCCCCTCTCCCCCTGTCGGGTTTGTGGTGGACGCGGGCCCCTCTCTGGGATGGTAGGATGGATCTCCCCTCTATCCTATAATAAGTCACAGATCCCCCAATTTGAGTGTGATTTTTGTGAAAAATAACCAGGAGGCTTGGTTTGGGAGCTAACGATCTAAAGTCATTGTAAGTCTGTAAGGATGACTGAAGTCAGTGGCAGCACTAAAAGGGCGTTACTATTGAAGTAAAAGGTATCCTACCTGTCAGAGGTACACAGGCTGATGCCTGTGCCTGAGTACTGCAGTCCAGATCGTCATTCCTCCAGCTTCCACGGGCTGCACAGCATTGTTTTGTGGCATCTCCCGACGACCCATGGACCGCATGCGGCCCGCCAGGGTCCTGTACCGCCGGCCAGGCTTATCACCATCCAAGGTGAAGGTTGTGGGGCCGATGCACTCCCGCAGGCCGCTAGGCCGAATACAGCATCCCGCAGGCCGCTGCTAAGCCGCCGCTATCCTAACAGGCCGCCGCCATTGTCTTGCAGATCACACGAGGCCGCCATATTGGCGTAGCCTCGTGCCTCCAGCATGGGGGCGGCCATGTTTGAGGTGACCAAACACCTCGTGGAGCCAAAGGGAGGCGCCGGAAGGCGTGTTAAGAGGCGGAGCCGCCTCCTTTACCCAGGAAAAAGGGCCAAAGACTTCCTGTCTGTAACAGGACAGCACTGAGCAAGCTGATAGAAAACTTCTGTGCATCAGGGATGAGCCTTGGGGTCTCTCTCTCTCTGTGGGGTCCAAAAAGGCAGGTAACACTGAGGGGCGCTGTTGCGCTGGGGGATTACAAAAAAAAAAGTTTTGGAGTCTTTGGTATCCCGGGTGGAGGTGGCCTGTCAGGGACGGGGGTCAAGAAGCGACCCCCGCCTACCCCTATTTTTTATCTGATACTTCAGATACGGATTCGGAGCTGGTCAATGCAGCTGCAGGTCCCTCTTATGGGGCTGTTGTCTCAGGTAATGTCTCCTCAGCAGTGAGGAGAATGTTTCTGCCTCCGCCATAGCACAAGAGTGGTGGATGCATTAGTTGTGTCCGTCCGGGAAACCTTTAGTCTTGAGGTTACACCGGCAGAGGTAGCTGAGACTGAGATTCCTTTTTGGTACTTGTTAGCCTACCAAAAGGGCGAAGGATTTTCCTTTACCCAAATGGGGTCGTTTTGAAACAAACCCCTGTTATTTCCACACCGGTTTCCGGATCCATGGCTTGCCAGAACCCCGGACTAAGGGGTTCGCGAGGTCATACGGTCAGGATACAGGATCGAGTTTCGATCACTTCCACCGGTGCGATTCTTCCCTTCTAACATTGAACGATTTCAGGGGTTCTATTCGAACCTGTTCACAATGCCCAGGAAAGAGGGCAAGGTGCGTCCAATTCATGGACTTGGGGAAAGATGGAGTCCATCCGAACAGTGGTGGCCTCCCTGCATCAGGGGGATTTCCTGGCGTCCATAGACATTTAGGATGCCTATCTTTTATATCCCCATCATCGCAGGACATCAGCGTTTTCTTTGCTTTCCCAAAGATCATTCCTGGTTCCCACCAGGAGACTGAACTATCTGGGCCTAATGTTGGATACATCCTGGGCAAGAAAGTTTCTCCTTGCGGAGAAACTCCAGAAGGTTCAGTCAATGATTCGGATGTTGCTGTCCGTCAATTGGCTGGGACTGATGGTGGCCTTCTTAGAGGCAGTACCGTAGACCCAGTCTCATACCCGAAATCTCCTGAAGGAGATTCTTTTCTAATGGAATCAGAATTCCGATTGCCTGGACAATCGGATCCGGTTGAGCGAGCGGACCAGGGAGTCTCCGATGCTCAACCAGGGGAAGTCATTCCTTCCGATAGTATCCAGGTTACCAATAGGGTATCGGAACTGAGAGCGATCAGATTTTGTCTGATTTACTGGACCGAGCAGCTCTAGAGCAGCCCGATTCGGATCCAATCGCACAATGCCACGGTCGTGACTTATGTCAAGAAAGGGGCACTTAGAGTGTCCTGGTGGCCATCGAAACGATTAGCATCTTTCGTTGGACGGAACGGTTTGTTCCGGATCTCCCCGCAGTGTTCACTCCGGGGGTGGGAAATCGGCAGGCAGATTATTTCAGCCATCAGATTCTGGATCAAGGGGTATGGCCTCTTCACTAGCTGTCCCTTCATTGGGGCACCCCGGCTGTGGATCTGTTGGCACCTTGGCTCAACAGGAAGGTGCGGAGGTTTGCAGCTCGCACCCGCGATCCTCTAGCGGACGCAGCAGAAACGCTGATCGCCCCGTGGGGGCAGTATCAGCTACGGCATGCCTTCCATCCTCTCAAGTTACTGCGGGAACTTCTTCGCAGGATAGAGGTGGAGGGAATTCCAGTTATTCTGGAAATTCCGGACTGACTTCGTCGAGCCTGGTACGCCGACTTGGTGAGGCTAGTCGTGGACGCTCCTTGGAGACTTCCTCTCAGGGAGGATTTGCGGTCTCAGGGACCGATCTTCCATCTTGATTTACTATCGCTGGCTTAATGGCCTGGCCATTGAGACCCAGGTACTGAAGGACAAGGGAGTGTCAGCTTCAGTTATTCCTACCTCTAGTTAAAGCAAGGAAAGCGACTTCCAGCACATGGAAGTCTTATATTGCGTGGTGTGAATCTCTTGGATTTCCCCCACATACCTCATACATACAAGGGTCAGGTTTCAGCGTTAGCAATCTTCTTTCAGAAACTTTTGGCTAATCATTCCTTGGTGCGGAATTTCATCCAGGGGGTGCGACATCTGGCTCCGCCAGTGCGTGCACCCTTACCGCCTGGGATCTTAATTTAGTGTGGTCGGTTCTTCAGAAACTTCTCTTTGAAGATATTAGGGAGATTCCCTTGCTTACATTATCCTAGAAGGTGGCCTTCTTGGTGGCCATTACTTCTGCACGCAGGGTGTCAGAACTGGCCGCATTATCTTGTCGTTCCCCATATCTGGGGGTTCATAGGGATAAGGTGGTTCTTCATCCGAATCCATTCTTCCTTCCTAAAGTGGTTTTCAGAGTTTTCATCTGAATAAAAATATTGTGTTACCTTCCCCGTGTCCTAAGACTAGCCATCCTTGGGAGTTTGCATTACACTCCTTGGATGGGGTTCAGACAATCAGGGTACACTTGACTACTACGAACTTGTTTCGTAAAACGAACTCACTTTTTGTGATCACGGATAGCCCTAGAAGGGGGTTGCCTGTGTCTGCCGCGACCATATCTAGATGGACCAGTCAGACGGTGGTACAGGCTTATTCTATTATGGGTCGGAATCCTCCGTTCCCTGTTAAGGCGCACTCTACTCGGGCGCCTAGTGTTTCCTGGGTCTTCCGCCATCAGGCGTCAGCGATCCAGGTTTGTCAAGGCGATGACGTGATCGTCGGTTCATACCTTTACATCATTTTATAAAGTTGATGTGATGCCTCTTTTGGCCGCAAGGTTCTGCAGGCCGCAATCTGAGGAGACTGTTGGTCTATCTCAAGGGTTTGTTGGGTTTTTCACTTAGGTCTCATCTTTTTGCTCGATGAGTCCTTGATGCTTCTGGTTGGCTCCGGTTGGGCCTTCTGGATTTTGATTTCTGTTAGCCCACCCCTCATTTGTGGTACTGCTTTGGGACGTCCCGAGTTGTTATTAATCAACGAGGACTACGTCTGTCAATGGAGAAAAATGGATTTTTGTAAAATCTTACCGTAAAATCCTTTTCTCTTAAGCTCATTGACAGACGTAGTACCCGCCCCTCTGTTTTTGAGTTGGGTTAAATTCTCTAAACACTGCTTTGTGACATAACTGATTTGCTGTAGCAGGAAGTGAGAGGATATACCCTCTGGGACTGCCCCTAGGGTGTGGCCAGAACGTTTTCTTTCCTGTCTAGTCCTACTCCTGTAGAGGGCAGTATAACCCGAGTTGTTATTAATCAACGAGGACTACGTCTGTCAATGAGCTTAAGAGAAAAGGATTTTACGGTAAGATTTTACAAAAATCCATTTTTGTATTAGTGTGATTGTGACTTGAGTTAGCGCTAGCGAGTTCGTTTCTGTCCCAAGGAGGTTTAGGGTCCCTGCCACCCCCCCCCAATAAAGATTTAACCCCCTGATCCCCCCCTGATCACCCCCAGTTAACCCCTTCATTGCCATGTCACAGTGTCACTTTTATAGTGTAGTTTTTTTTCTGATCACTATTAGTGACACAGGTGACATTAGCTAGTGTTAGCGTCAGTCTAAAATAGCGCAGATCCCCGGCGCATAGTTAGAAATAACCCCTTGATTATCATACACACATCACTTCCATTACTAGCATAGTGTTTGAACAGATCAATATCTGATCAGAACTATACTAGCATCCCCATAGTTTAGGGTTCCCAAAATGCGGTGTTTGCACGATCAGCACTGATTCCTGCCAGCACCTGTGTTTAACCCCTCCCAGCCCACCCCACCCAGGCAATTGTAGTAATCAATAGATTACTGTCACTTAAAAAAACACAACACAAAAAACTGCTGTGTTAGCAGAGTCAGGTCTGATCCCTGCTAACATTATCATTTTTTTTGGTAGCGGTTGAAATAGTCCTTGACAACCAGGTGCTTTTATTACCTACTTTAGTCACACTACTGTACCGGTAAATTTAGTTACTAAAATGTCCAAACGTTGGTACAGTAGTGCAGAGGCTTACAGTATAGTGACCATGTCAGATGAGAGAGATGGGGAAGCCTCACTGGCAGAATCAGGGTCAGTATACGAACCTGATGACAGCAGTTGCTCCCTGACAGATAGCTCCAACGACAGATGGGTCCCTTTTAGACCCAGGTGTAACCGACCCCATTCTGGAGTTGTTGAGATGCAGGAATCGCAGGGTGCTCGTATGGAGCAGAGTGTCGGTACTAGTGCTGCTCATCCTTCTGGTGGCCTGGCAAGCGCCAGCGGCCTAGTACACCCTGGACCTAGTACAACCAGCACTGCAGTAACACTTGGTGACGTGGCGAGTCCAATAAGTGCAGTTGAAGCTGGTGCGGTGGCTAGCACGAGTAGTGGCCCTCAGCCACCGCGTATTCGTAGACAGGCCCGTAGAGGCCATAGTGCCCTCCCTGATGCGCTGGCATATCACAATTGGCAACCCACTGATTCTACAGCTCCAGTACTTTCCCCATTCACTGCCCAACCTGGAATCCATGTGGAGACAGCTCGTTTTATGCCCCAGAACTTTTTTGAGCTGTTCTTCACGGAAGATCTTTTCGGATCTATTGTGGATCAATCAAATTTATATGCACAACAATTCATCGCCGCCAACCCAAATTCGCCCCTTGCCAGACAATTCGCCTGGAAACCGATAACTGTCCCCAATTTTAAAATCTTTCTGGGCCATTCCCTGAATATGGGCATAACCAAAAAGAGTGAATTGCGGCTATATTGGTCTACTAGCCCACTTCACCATATGCGCATGTATTCTGCCTCCATGTCCAGGGCCAGATACGAGCAAATTCTGCGATTTATGCATTTTAACGACAATGAAATCTGTTGTCCTCTGGGAGACCCTGAATACGATCGGCTCCACAAAATACGGCCCCTCATAGACCACTTCAATCAGCGGTTTGCAGCCTTGTTTACCCCTGAAAAAGTTGTCTGCGTTGACGAGTCCCTGATTAACAGTACCTCCCCAGCAAGCGTGCCAAGTATGGGGTCAAGCTGTACAAGTTCTGTGACAGGGCCACAGGCTATACAGTTAGTTTCCGGGTCTATGAGGGAAAAGATAGCTGTGTGGAGCCCCCCAACTGCCCAGACTACATAGGGAGCAGCGGCAAGATAGTTTGGGACTTGGTGTCACCCTTATCTGGAAAGGGGTACCATTTGTACGTGGACAACTTTTACACAAGCGTGCCACTATTTAGTCACCTTCTCGATCTACAAATTGGCGCATGTGGCACCGTGCGACCTAATCGCTGGGGCTTCCCCCAACGGCTTGTAAAATCCCTGTCTTAGTCGGGGGGAGAGAGCCTGCTTGAAAACGGACAATTGCTTGCAGTGAAGTGGAGGGATACACGGGATGTTTTCGTTCTGTCCTCCCTTCACCCAGACACAACGATCCAAATTTCTACAGCAACTGTCGTTATGGAGAAACCCCTCTGTGTCCACGAATATAACCTTAATATGGGAGGGGTGGACCTTAACGACCAGCTTTTGGCGTCGTATTTAGTTGCCCGTAAAGTCAGACGCTGGTACAAAAAAGTGTCTGTTTATTTATTCCAATTGGCTATGCTGAACGCCTTTGTCCTATACAGGGTGTCAGGACGAAATGGATCCTTCCGGGAATTCCAGGAAGAGATCATCGAAGTCTACCTGTACCCAGGAGGTGTTCCTGTCCAACTTCCCTTTCCAGATGCAGTGAGCCGGCTGCATGAGAGGCACTTTCCACAAGTCCTCCCACGTACCCCTACCCAAAGACACCCCAAAAGAAGATGTCGTGTCTGTAGCAGGCGCGGATGTAGGCGTGACACCCGCTATTATTGTCCAAACTGTACTGGCCAACCTGGTTTCTGCATCGGGAAATGAAATATTCAATGAGCTCAACATGCCTCTCAGGACATTCCTTAGGATGTCTACTTTCCAAAAAGTGGTAATTGGGGGGGGGGGGGGGGGGGGGTTTTACTGCCCTGCCATTTTAGCCCTTCATGAAATGAGATAGACAGTCAGAAATTAAAGCTGTGTAAATTCCAGTATTTACACCATAGTTTGTAGACGCTATAACTTTTGCGCAAACCAATAAAAATACGTTCATTGAGATTTTTTTTTGTCAAAGACATGTAGCTAAACACATTTTGAACAAAATATGACATAAATTGAGTATATTGGATATTTTTTAAAAGACAAAGTTGAAAATGTAATTTTTTTCTCAAACATTTCGCTCTTTTTTTATTAATATCGCAAAAAATGAAAAGCACAGAGGTAATCAAATACCACCAAAAGAAAGCTCTGTTTGTGGGAAAAAAAGGACGTAAATTTTGTTTGGGTACAGCATTGCATGACCGCGCAATTGTCAGTTAAAGTCACGCAGTGCCAAGTTGAAAAAAGGAGTCTGGTCTTTGAGCAGGAAAATCCTCCGGGGGCTTAAATGGTTAAACCTCATTTGCCACACACTTTAATAGCTGAACAATTTAAAAATATATTAAAAAATCAAGGACGCATGACAAGTCACAGCCCATTGATTTCATGTGTACCCGTTCGAATCTATGTAACTAAGAAAAGGTTCCTGTGCTACTTTGATGTGACTTTCTTGAAACTTGAATGCCAGAGAGTGTAAAGTTGCATGAAAGTTACATCGAAGTTGCAAGTGGGAACCGAGCCTGAGGGGTAGGATCAGAGGAGTAGGAGACTTAAATCAGTTCAAGCACACATTATTGGATGGCATGCTCAGCACTGCTAACCTGTGACTGGGCACATTATCTTGGTAAATGAATACCCTGCTCTTGGTACTTATTATGCAAATTCTGGTTAAGTGTTCCTATTTTGGTCCCTCACAAGATAATCCACAAATACCATCCCCTTCAAATTCCAGAAAACTGTAGTCATCACTTCTCCAGCAGAAGACTTCTCTTACTTTGGAGTGTGTGAGGCTGCATGCTTCCATTGTTTTATTTCAAACCTGGGTCAGTGGTGTTTCATCCATTTTTAGGATCTTTTTTTACATTTTTTTCTGGATTACCATGACAATTTTGTCCCTCCATTTGTTCCATATAATTAGCTATTGATAAGGCTGGGTTCACACTGCCGCATGGAGCAGATTGCAGTAGGGGTCCAGTGCGTCCATGTTCACCGTTTCAGATCTGATTTCACTCCGAAGTTTTGACGGAATTGCAATTCGCACCAGAGCCGCTCCAGAGATCTGTGAACCGGCTCCATAGAGAGCCAGTCACAATCTCCTGACATACAAATTGGATGTGGGAGAACCCGCATCCATTTCACAATAGTGTGAACCCAACCTAAGGGACCAGGAGCTTTGGCATACAGTGGGCAGTAACCCTTGTTATATACACACGGTTGCGCAAGCAAAAAGCATAGAAAACTAATAAATATTCCATAGGCCATATAGGCTGCCCTGAGAGTCCTTGTGGTGTAAGAGGAAACAGTCTTTGAACTCAGAGCCAGCCTAGTGGGGAGCGGAAGCAATCTCCAAACATGTAAGAAAACAAAAGAAGCACACGCTGGTATTCTATTGCATGCTCCGAAACGCGTCGTCAGCACGACGGAAGATTCCAGACGGCAACGGTGCGGCTCACCCTGCGGTCCATGCCTTGGACTCATTCCACAACGCCATCTCATTTCCTTCTGGGCAGGAACTGGAAACACAGCGAGTGCAGTCGACCCGCAGTAGTGGCCCCATGCCGATCCCGGACACAGGATGATCCACATACCTGTATTTACTTACCATGATGTACGTTTTTAATGTACCTTGCTAAATTTAATGCTACAGTCCTTACAGTTTACTCTTGTTATTGCTAGATATTCTTTTAGAACGTAATCCCAAGTTGTGGCACGTTGCAAATAAATCAACAGCAGAAGTTAGAACCTGCTACCAGTTATTGGGTTCAGTATTCATTTATGAATCATGTTATCCATGTTTTTTCTTTGAAAAGGACAGAAACAAAACACCATCCCTCCAGGGGTACATAACCTAACCACCTAAGGACCGGGCCTATTTTTGACACTTGTTGTTTACAAGTTAAAATCTGTTTTTTTTGCTAGTAAATTACTTAGAACCCCCAAACATTATATATATATATATATATATATATATATATATATATATATATATATATTTAGCAGGGACCCTAGAGATTAAAATTGAGGTTGTTGCAATATTTTTTTATCACACTATATTTGCGTAGCGGTCTTACAAACAAATTTTTTTGGGAAAAAATACACTTTTTTTAATTAAAAATAAAAAAAACGTAAAGTTAGCCCAATTTTTTTCTATAATGTGAAATATAATGTTATGCTGAGTAAATAGATACCCAACATGTCATGCTTCAAAACTGCGCACGCTCGTGGAATGGTGACAAACATTGGTACTTAAAAATCTCCATAGGCGACGTTTTAAAAATTTCTACAGGTTACCAGTTTAGAGTTACAGAGGAGCTCTAGGGCTAGAATTATTTCACTCGCTCTAATTATCGTGGCAATACCTCACATGTGGGGTTTGAACACCATTTAAATGTGTGAGCACGACTTGCAAATGCGTTCGCTTCTGTGTGCAAGCTAACAGGGATGGGGGCGCTTCAATTTTTTTTTCTATTTATTTTATCTTTTATTTTTTATTTTTACACTGTCCCTTAAAAAAAAAAAAAAAAAATGAAAAATGATCACTTTTATTCCTATTACAAGGAATGTAAACCTCCCTTGTAATAGAAAAAAGCAGGACAGGTCCTCTTTAATGTGAGATCTGGGGTCAAAAAGACCTCGGATCCCACATCTACACTAAAAAGCAAAAAAAATTAAATGATGAAATAAAAAAAAAAATGGGCCCTTTAAGGCCGTTGGGAGGAAGTAACGTATGACACCAGAAAGAGGGGCCAATTCAAACCCTCAGAAAGGGGCATTCCACCCACTGAGCCTAATTTAACCCACAAAAGACTCGCAGAAAGGGGCCTTATTCCACCCACAGAACACCCACAGGAAGGGGTACTATTCCACCCACAGAAAGTTGACACTATTCAACAAGCAGTGGACACACAAAAATGTGGAATTATACATCACAAGTTATTTTTTTAATTAAATCAAAAGGGCATGATATGCAGGGCAAATTAAATGCTAATATTGGCTGAAATTTAATTTCAAGAACTTAAAAGAAAAAGAAAAATACTTTTCTTTTTAAAGTAAGCGTTTACAAAAGTGCAACAATGGAGTATGTCAGCCATGACAATTACTCCAGCTAGAAGTGACCTCTTGAAGTGGTCAATGTAATACTTTCGATTATATACACCATTACAACGAGTTAAACTTGGATAGGAACATGAAACATAAATAAAAATTATTAAAAAAAAATATATAAATAGAATATAGTTCAGTTATCTTTAGTTTCCACAATATAAAGCATAGGCAGCAGCAAAAAATTGGGCCACAAACATAGAAAAGAGCACTTTCAACAACTCTAGCAGGCCATACATTTAACACCCCCCCATCTCCAATGAAGAGGAGGGAAGTATAATGGGGCCCGAAATGTGCCTCAAAAAAGAAAGTTATATATACTAAAAAAATAAATATCACAAATCTTTATATTAGGTGACCTGTGACATGCACAAGGATTATTGACAATCATGTGACAAAGAGGAGCGTTAGGGGATCAACGTGTATCGCGATAATTTTGCTTCCTCAGGATCCAAGCCTTTTTTCTTAGAGGACTATAAAGAAAATTGCATTTATTATGAACATTTATTATACATCATCAAAGTATTGATGTAACATCAAAAAATATTAACATATATATAAACAAAGACAGATAAACAATTGTGCGATGAGTGGAGGGAGTGTCGATAATCCTTGTGCATGTCACCTGTCCAAAAAGTATATTTAAAAATATATATTCAAGTTTATATTGTTTTGATAAATAAATAATTTGCCTAAAATTATGAAAAAACTTGGTTTTTAATTTTTTTTTTTGGCGGGGGGGGGAATGTTATATAGCAGAAAGTGAAAATTATTGTTTTTTTTTTTTTCAGAATTGTCGCTCTTTTTTTGTTTATAGTGCAAAAAAAAAAATCGCACAGGTGATCAAATACCACCAAAAGAAAGCTCTATTTCTGGGGAAAAAAAGACATCAATTTTATTTAGGCACAGCGTCGCACGACTGCGCAATTGTCCGGTAAAGTAACGCAGTGCCGTATCGCAAAATATGGCCTGGTCATTAAAGGGGCAAATCCTTCTGGTCCAGAAGTGGTTAGAGTGTTAAAGCGGAGTTCCGGCCACAAAAACATTTTTAACATAAAAATACCCCCCTAATTCTAATTCTAACCCCACATTACAGTGCATTACAGTTATGGAATAAAGATAAATTCTTACCTTTAAAATTGATTGCAGAGCGCGGCCATCTCTGGTGTGGGCATCTGAAGCCACTGTGTCCCTATTCCTGGTTCCTGGCTACCCAGAATGCGCATGCTCGAGATTGTGATCGGCAATCAGAGTAGCGACCGGCCATTCCCATTGCATACTGGGATTGATGACGCTCATCTCCCAGGACACAATGCAAAGGAAGTGACATCTGGGGCCGTGGCCGCATAAAGAGGAAGGTAAGTTAATTTTCATTAAAAACAAGTGGAACAAAAAAAATATATTAATTATCAGATTCTTTTTCAGGTTTTTTTTACTCTAACTGATGCTGCAAAGTTAATTTTTAGGGTGGAACTCCGTTTTAACCACTTAAGCCCCGGAAGATTTTACCCCATTCCTGACCAGGGGGTTTTTTGCGATTTTTTACTGCGTGATTTTAACGGACAATTGCGCGGTCGTGCGACGCTGTACCTAAACGAATTTCACATCCTTTTTTTCCCACAAACAGAGCTTTCTTTTGGTGGTATTTGATCACCTGTGCAATTTTTTGATCATGCGCTATAAACAAAAAAAAGAGCGTACATTTTGCAAAAATAACAATATTTTTCACTTTTTTCTATATGAAATTCCCCCCCAAAAAAATGTAAAAATCAAACTTTTTTAACATTTTCGGCCAATTTGTTTTCTGCTACATATGTTTGGTAAAAAAAAATTGCAAAAAGCGTATTTTGATTGGTTTGCGCAAAAGTTATCGCGTTTACTAACAAAGGGAAAGATTTTTGTTATTTTTGGTGTTTTTTTTTTTAATGAGTAATGGCGGCGATCTGCGATTTTTTTTTTGCGGTACTGCGACATTGCGGCGGACAGATCGGACCCTTGACTGACATTTTTGACACTTTTGGGTGTACCAGTGACATTACTGCAGTAATCAGTGCTATACATATGCACTGTTACTGCAAAAATGACACTGGCAGGGAAGGAGTTAACTGTATTGGACAGGGAGGGGTTAAGTATGTCCTAGGGGCGTGATTCTAAATGTAGTGGGACATGGCTACTAGTGTAAAAACAGAGATCAACGGTCCTACATAGTAGAACCGTCTGATCTCCATTTTTACACAGGGAGAATGACAGGCGGCTTGTTTACATAACCCGCTCCGCCTTTCTCCCGCTCTACCGACGATCGTAGTGTGACCGGCGGACATCGGGTCCGCCGGTCACACGCCCGCACTCCTCCGTGAACAAGCCGAAGCGGGCGTGTGCCTCAGCGGGCGCGCGCTCGCCCGCTATTGGCTCCAAACCCGGTGACAGGCGAGCGACGTAGATCTACGTCACTCTGCCTGGCCGGGGCTGACTGCCGCAGTAAATATACTGTGCGCAGTCGGCAACTGGTTAATAAACCCGCAACTGTAAAATCAGTCTGTAAATGCAGTAATGCATGCTAGTTATACTCACTGTAGAACCTAAGGGGTTAATCCTCTGCAATGTGTAAAAAGGCTGTTTGATCCTGTCTTCTCTGATCACCCCCTTCTTCCACAGGCCCCAATTCATCTGCTGACAATACAGAGCCTTGGGGGCACTCTGTACATGCTCAGTTGGGTGTGGATTGCTAGAGAATTTTCTTTTCTTTTTTTGGGGAGGGTGCATGTGATCAGCACAGGCCCAATCAGCACTGTCCAGACAGAGGGTCAGGGGTCATGCAGTCTCATGGGACAGTCAGAGCAGCATGAAAACTCCTCCTACAAGCTTTAACCAGACACTGAGAGAAGTCACAAGACTGCTATATACTGTACTGCTAATGAGAAAATTGTATTAAGCAGTTTATATTTACTAAAATAATTGCATTTCCATGTTCTGTGTAGTGTGGGAGGAAAGATATAGTGAATGCAGGCTCCTGGGTTAAGTAACAATTTAATATGCTTTGTGTTATGCTTTTATAGCACTGCTCCCTTAAGGGATTGCTGGTTAATGGGTGTTCTTCAGCACTACTGTAACCCCATAAACCGTCCAGCCCACCTGACACTCTCGGTTCAGACATTGTGTGTACACATCATTTCCCCCATAATGCTCCGCTCTCCCTCTAGCCTCCTGGGAAGATATTTCCCTTGGTTATCCAAACAATGATCAGCTCTCTGTCAGAAACGACAGCTCCCACAATCCCAATCTTCCACTTCCTGCCAGAGGACGATTCCATTTGAAATCAGCATTAGAGGGGCACAGGAACAATTCCAACAACAAAGATAAACCTGTATATTTATAATAGTAGTCCGATCCCGGCTACACTTTTAACTTTAACTACTTCTGGACTGGAAGGATTTGCCCCCTTAATGACCAGGCCGTATTTTACGATTCGGCACTACGCTATTTTAACGGACAATTGCGCAGTCGTGCGATGCTGTACCTAAATAAAATCGATGTTCTTTTCTTTCCCACAAATAGAGCTTTCTTTTGGTGGTATTTGATCACCTGTGCAATTTTTATTTTTTGGGCTATAAATAAAAAAGAGTGACAATTCTGAAATAAAAAATTATATTTTTCACATTCTGCTATATAACATTCCCCCCAAAAAAATGTAAAAATCTAAATTTTTTAACATTTTAGGCCAATTTGTTTTCTGCTACATATTTTTGGTAAAAAAAATTGCAAAAAACGTATTTTGATTGGTTGGTGTAAAAGTTATCGCGTCTACTAACTACGGGAAAGATTAATGTAATTTTTATTGTTTTGCTTTTTTACTAGTAATGGTGGCAATCTGCGATTTTTTACGGGACTGCCACATTGCGGCGGACAGATCTGACCCCTAGCTGACATTTTTGACACTTTTGGGTGGGGGACCAGTAAAAATGACTACAGTAATCAGTGCTACAAATTTTCACTGTTACTGTAATATTGACATTGGCTGGGAAGGGGTTAATACAGTAAGTGATCAAGGGGTTAAATGTGTACCTAGGTGCGTGTTTCTAACTTTATGGGGCAGGGCTTGTGAAATTATCACAGAGACCTGTTTTCCTATATAGAAGGATCACAGGGGCTCTGTGATCATTCCCGAGAGAAGAACGGTCAGCTGTGTTTACAACCACTGACCATTCTTCACTCTCAGCGGGGAATGATCGCGGGTGTCAGGCAGCAATCTAAGCTGCCTGCCTCGTGCATTGGAGTCCCTGCTGATGAGCGGGGGTGGGAGCGTGCCGCCGTTGGTGCGCGCTCGCCCCCTAGCTGCAGGCGCGCATCCAACGTATACCTATGCCGGTTTTTGGAGGGCCTCCCTGCCACAGTGTAACTGCGGCGGGCGTTCGGTCGGGGAGAGGTTATTAACCGCTTGCCGACCGCCGCAAGTAGATTTACTGCGGCGGTCAGCCCCTGCCAGGCAAAGTGACGTTAATTAACGTCACTAGCCTGGGAGGGTCTGGGAAGCGAGTGCGCGCCCCTGCGCGGTCACGGACCCCCCCCCCGCGCGTGTGACCAGCGGACCCGATGTCCGCCGGCCACTCGGCGATCGTCGGGGGAGAGGGAGAAAGTCAGGCGGCTTGTGTAAACAAGCTGCCTGTCATTCTCCTCGCTGTAAAGACACTGATCACACGGATCTAGTATGTAGATCCGTTGATCAGTGTCCTTACAGCTAGAGCCACAGCCAATCACAGTAAGAATCACGCCCCTAGGGACACACACAGCCCCTCCCTCCCAAATAAAGTTAACCCCTTCACTGCCAGTGTATTTTTACAGTAACAGTGCATATGTATAGCACTGATTACTGTAGAAATGTCACTGGTAACCCCAAAAGTGTCAAAAAAGTCAGGGGTCCGATCTGTCCGCCGCAATGTCGCAGTACCGCAAAAAAAATCGCAGATCGCCGCCATTACGCGTTAAAAAAAAAAACAACAAAAATTACAAAAATCTTTCCCTTTGTTAGTAAACGCGATAACTTTTGCGCAAACCAATCAAAATACGCTTTTTGCGATTTTTTTTTTACCAAACATAGGTAGGATAAAACAAATTGGCCAAAAATGTTAAAAAATTTTGATTTTTACATTTTTTTTTTTGGGGAATTTCATATAAAAAAATGTGAAAAATATTGCTATTTTTGCAAAATTGTCGCTCTTTTTTTGTTTATAGCGCGTGATCAAAAAATCGCACAGGTGATCAAATACCACCAAAAGAAAGCTCTGTTTGTGGGAAAAAAAGGACGTCAAATTCGTTTAGGTACAGCGTTGCACGACCGCGCAATTGTCCGTTAAAGTCACGCAGTGCCGAATCGCAAAATACCCCCTGGTCTTTTAGCAGGAATATCCTCCGGGGCTTAAGTGGTTAAAGATTTGTGATATTTCTTTTTATATGATATGCAACCTCTCTCTTGAGGCACATTGAAAGTACCGTTATACCACCCGCCTCTCCATTGGGTAAGGGGGGGGGGGGCTTCATTTAAAAGATAATTGAGAGATGGTGCCGCTAAGAGAAATTGTAATGTGTAGAATCTGGAGGCTCTACCACTTTTACTATTTTGGTTTAAGCTGCAAAATATTACATTTTTGTTCCTTGGTTTAGATATGCTTGAATGTCAACTTTGGGTGTTTTATACATGCTTGGATATTACCTCATAACAGAGTAACTAATATGTGTTACTTGTCTATTTCTAATTTCTTGATCTTCAGGGTATGTTTAAATTCTTGCAACATTTTTTAGCTTCAAAGCAGCATTGATGTCACATAATGTTTACTGGCTTCTTTTTAATAAGGTCACTTGCTTGATTTTTTTTTACTAAGAAGCTTGCTAAATCATCCAAATTAGTCTGACCTAAATCTTTTTAAAATGATAACCCGGCTAATCAAAACAGCAGAGCAAGCTAAGCCAGTTAAAAAATAATCTGATGGAACAGTGACTACATGCTCTTTAAATTGAAGGCGTTTATGGGAATTAAATTGTGTTCGGGCCTGCACTAGGTAATGATATAAGGCCTATAGGTAAAGAATCTGTGATGTGATAAGCAAGCAATAGTAATTCGCTATCTGACAAGCAGATTTAGCGTAATACCAATACAATAGTTTCTCTTAGCGTAGGACTCCTGATGTGGGTAGAATTTGGGAAGATTTAGTGCTGATACTTTTAATAAAGTAAAAAATGAAAGACAGAAATGACACTATTTTTCTTTTGTTAAAGCTTAACTACTTCCCGCCTGGCTGCCGTAAAATGATGGCGGAGCAGTGTGGTCCTTGTTCTGGGGGGACATTATATGATGGTGCCCAGTTTAGCCGCTGGGTCGCTGTTCCTGGGACACGGCAGGAGCCCATTTTCAGCAAAGAGCTGTGGCCGTGGCTATTTACCCATGTGATCGGCTGTGTCTAATCACAGCCGATCACATGTAAACAAGAAAGTGCCGTTTATTGGCTTTTCCTCTCTCACACTGACAGAGTGTGAGGTGAGGAGAGCTGATAAGCAGCATCTCCTCAAATGGAAGACTTGTAAATGTAATCAAGGCACTGATAATCAGTGCCCCGATTACAATGTAGCCCCAATATTGCCCATCGTCGTTTTATTGGTAGCAGAACATGTTAAAGGCAAATAAGGTTATGCTGTTGTTGCAGATCCAAAAAGCAACATTTACACCCTGAAGAAGGGGGAGTCTCTGTTCCCCCGAAACGAGTTGGCTTTAACATGTTCTGCTACAGATAAAACAATGATCTTTTGATCCAAGTGGGATTCTTATTGCTGATTTTGGGTATTCCTTTAACCAACTACCACTAGAAAATTTGGAAATGACCACTAGGACGTATCTTAACCACATAACGACCGCCCACCGCAGATTTACTGCGGCAGGCAGCCGCTGCTGGGCAAAGTGACGTAGGGGTACGTCACTCGCTCAGCCGTCGGAGGCGCGCTCCCGCCCACGCTCATTCACTGAGATCCCCGCGCGAGTGACCGGCGGCTCTGATGTCCGCCGATCACTCGCAATCTCCCGCAGGAGAGGGAGAAAGACAGACGGCTGATGTAAACACAGCCATCTGTCATTCTACCTGATGTAATGACAGAGGCTGTGTCACTCGCTCAGCCGTCGGAGGCGCGCTCCCGCCCACGCTCGTTCACTGAGATCCCCGCGCGAGTGACCGGCGGCTCTGATGTCCGCCGGTCACTCGCAATCTCCCGCAGGAGAGGGAGAAAGACAGGCGGCTGATGTAAACACAGCCGTCTGTCATTCTACCTGATGTAATGACAGAGGCTATGCGATCCTGCTATGTAGGATGCTATGTCTCTGTGATTACATCACAAGCCATGCCCCCCACAGTTAGAATCACGCCCCTAGGGACACAATTAACCCCTTGATCACCAATAAAGTTGACCCCTTCCCTGCCAGTGTCATTTTGACAGTAACAGTGCATATTTATAGCACTGATTAATGTAGTAATGTCACTGGGACTCCCAAAAGTGTCAAAAATGTCAGTCAGGGGTCCGATCTGTCCGCCGCAATGTCGCAGTCCAGCAAAATCCAGATCACCGTCATTACTAGTAAAAAAAAAAAATAAATCTTTCCCATAGTTAGTAAACGCAATAACCTTTCCGCAAACCAATCAAAATACGCTTCTTGCAATTTTTTTTTTTACCAAGCATATGTAGCAGAAAAGAAATTGGCCTAAAATGTTAAAACATTTTGATTTTTACTTTTTTTTTTTTGAGAATTTCATATAAAAAAATGTGAAAAATGTTATTTTTTCAAAATTGTCGCTCTTTTTTGTTTATAGCGCAAAAAAATAAAAATCGCACAGGTGATCAAATACCACCAAAAGAAAGCTCTTTTTGTGGGTAAAAAAAGGACATCAATTTTGTTTGGGTACAGCATCGCACGACCGCGTAATTGTCTGTTAAATTCACGCAGTGCCGAATCGCAAAGTAGGGCCTGGTCTTTGAGCAGCCAAATCTTCCGGGGCTTAAGTGGTTAAGGTAGCAGCCAAGACCCCTTAACAAGGGTCCACTGCCTTTTTTCATCCAGTCGGGCCTACCAACCACCCACAGATGCTCTATCGAGCAGGTCAGTCCAGCGCAGCCATCAACTTTTCAAGTAAAAACTATAAGTTATGCCAATCAGTGCTGCCTTTCAGTGCCCATCAGTGCCACCTATGAGTGCCACCCATCAGTTCCAAATAGTGCTGCTCATCAGTGCCACCTATCAGTGCCCATAAGTGCCACCTTTTAGTGCTCATCAGTGCTGTATATTAGTGCCACTTATCAGTGCCTCCTCATCAATGCAATTCTATGAGTGCCCTTTAGTGCTGCCTCATCAGTGCCCATCAGAGCCGCCTATCAGTGCCCATCAGTGCAGCCTCATCAGCGCACATTAGTGTAGTAGAAAAATGACTTTTAATTTAAAAAATTAAAAAAAATTGCTGATAGAAACTAAGGGAATTTTTTCACATTTTTGTTTTTGTTCTCCTTTGCCCTTAAAAACATTCAAAACACCAAGATCGGTGTTTTCTAATGCTTTTTAATTTCTAAAAACGGAGCTGGTGTCAACCGAGTAATCCGGAAGTAATATCAGGTCATCGCTTCCAGATTACCATATCCAAAAGCTGATCAAAGCCAGTCAAGGCTTTGTTCTATGCTCTGAACAGCCCCCGAATGTGCTGACTGGTCGTTCAGGTCTCCTAGTGGGACAGGAGAGCTTGAGATAGTTGCGGGAGGTGGGGGGGGGGGGATGTCTCCTGCCTATGCTGGTAAAAGCAATCCAGCAGCTAGCTAGCCATTAGGATTGCTGTTACATGAGAGCCGACTGCCAGATGCATACATCATATTGGTATTCCACTGGAAGTCCAGCGACATATGGGTAAGTTGTTGGTCTGGGCTGTAATTAACCTGGTGTCCATTGTTACTGGGACAAAAAGAGATGGGAAATCCAAAATGTTATGGTTGGTCACTAGAACAATAACAAGAAGGAAGTCTTTTGGTGAAGCCAGCTTGTATGCAGGTTACATTTTCTTCCAAAATTAGCATACAAAGCTTTAAAGTGGTATTAAACACAAAAGCCAACATTTCTCATGTTGCAGTTTACTGTACCAATTCTCAGATGTGATGGCTGCATTCGTTTTCTATTGTTAGGTTTTCTTTATCCTTTATTAGCTGTCCTGCAGATGTAGCAGTTATGTTGAGACAAACCATTTACTACTAACAGGTAAGAATGCTAACAATGGTCAGCTTTTATTTATGTAAAACTTTTATCCCAAAAAGAAAAAAAAAAGATGTTTCTGTAACTGCTTAAAACATGTTAGCTGGAGCGTGGCTTCAATTTGTTAGTGTATCTAAATCTGCTAGTCCATCTAACACTCCCCTTCCACCAGGTTAACAATGCTGCTGTCCAAAGGTGTCCCCTGTGCTCGTTTGCAATGATCAGCTTTTATATATTTATGTAAAACATTTATCCCAAAAGGAAAATAAAACAGTTTGCTGTACCTGCTTCTAAAGTATTAGCTTGAGTTTGGCATAAAATGCGTTAGTGTATTTAAATCTGCTTGTACATCTAACACTCCCCTCCCCCCAGACTGACAATTCTGCTGTCCAAAAGTGCCCCCGCGCTTCTTCATCCAGAGTGGGGGCACTCTAATACAGGAGGTGTGTTGCTGGCCAGATCACCAGGTGAAAACAAAGGAGAAAAAAGCCTGTAAAAAAAAAAATACAGCTACTACTTCTAAGCTGAAAAATATTACATTTTTAGTTTTTTAATACTGCTTTAACACAATGATATAATAATTTATATATATATATATAAGTCAAGAGAAAATACACACTTAAAAGTCTTGTAAAAACCTGTGCAATGGGGCTGATGAACCTGAGTGCTATGGACCTGTTGGTCTACTCAAAAAAGGATGCAAGTGACAATGTAGAACCAAAGAACGACGAGTAACGATGAAAATAGGATAGAAATTGGAATACAGAATGGGAGGAGACGAGCAAAATGGACAGGAGAACAGGAAAAAATAAAAGCATTAGAAAGAAGGGGGAAGAAGAGAAAGGAGGGACCAGAGGATGGAAATGAGGAGGTGAATGGGAAATCGGGAGACTCAAAATTGGGTAGACTTCCTAAGTAAAGGCTCCAGAGTTTATCAGATAGTGAGCAATGTGGGATCAAGGTGTAGAGGCATATAACGCATTATTGATAATGTCCAAACCTTTTAAAATTTAGGCATAGAGTCATGTAATGTTGCAGAAGTGTTTCCCATTTATCAAGTATCAAGACATTAATATACTGTTGGAATAGCAGAAGCCAGTTTCCAAGCTTATGACAACCATGAAGACAAAAGTTTTATATAATTGAATTTTGGATCAAGAATATCCCTCTGGTTTTAGGTTTAACAGAGTGCCCCATGGATCCTTCTAGATGCTTTTCCCCAAAACAGTATACATCACAAGCTACAGTATAGACACCTATTCAACAGCATCTGATTTTGACAATCCCACCAAACATGAAGAAACATGCCCATGTAACCTTGGAAGCAGCAAGAAGAGACCCCATGGGCAAACTTTGCCAACCTCTGGTGCACAATGTACCAGAGCAATAACAGCTTATATTTGGCCTTAATGGTCTTTGAGTTTATGGAGTAGTGGACTAGAGTGTCCCAGATTTGACTCCACTGGGTCTAAATCCCGATTTTGTTCTCTCTCCCAGTATTCTACATAGGGTACACATGTTTGCCCTCCAATAGGAACAGAAATAATATAGCAAAAGGAACCCCTTTTCCCTGGAGTGTGGTGGAGCCTTTGAGGTGGGTGAGAAGTTCTGGGATGTAGTGATGAAGTAAGTTTGAATTTGTAGATATTGAAAGACCTTATAAAGGGGCGGTTATTTATGGGTTTTTTTTGCACAATGGAATATATTTTCAATTTTAGTTAGCATAAGTAGCTGAATCAGTCTTGACTTCTGCCTCCTGTAATCCAATGTAATCTCCTGGAAAAGGAAGAGGTAGCATTAGGAGCCAATCTGGTTTTGCTGAATGAACACGTGTGTTAACAATAGGAGGGAGCAGGTTAGGCAGAGTTGATGCCTGATCATTGTTTTGTTGTTCTATCATTGTTCAATTAGTGGCTGGGGGCGAGGAGATGACACCAGTGTATGAAAGTGTCTTTCTTATGGCTATACTGTGTGGCAGAAGGTAAATGCATTCAAAATTTGTAGCTAAGACTTTCCAATAGGGATGCGTGAATCTGCCTGGGTTAGCTTTGTGGGGAGTTTATCAAATCCTGCTTTAAATCAGCAAAACCTGAAAGTAGTATCAAACCCTAGAAACATGTATATTAAAAAAGAATAGCGCAACCATGCAAAAGAAATGACTATCAAATATGGAGACAATCCATAAATAAAAATGGGGGTTTAGTCCCACCATATGGCCATATCGTGCTCAAGCCCACCACTGCGTCAAAGTACCCCATTATCAGTGGGTCCTACACTATCCATAAAAAAAGGGGTGAATCCAGCCTCTCTTACCCTTGGAGACAACACTCCTTGCTAGTATCAAACCCTACTGGAGACTATGAGGGGGGATTTTGATACTAAATGGGTATTGTAGGAGGCCTGCTACTTATTTACTAAATAAATCTCACTTACTCAATTGGATAAATAAAGGCTGCGGCTTTATTATTGGTTTTCACCAAAATTACAATCAAAACATTTAAACATGCTACTGAATACTTTATTAATTCATCTCAAAATTCTGAAACTTCAAAACATGGCCTAGCCACTATGGCTTGAGCCTAACATCTTAAACTTTAAACAAGATTATGAATTATCGCTCCTCTTCCTATTCTTATTGAAAAGGGGGGTCCCACCATTTAACAAGCCGTGACGAGGGATGGGGGGGCGGGGAGTTGTCCTGGGAAATCCTCCTGACTGACCAAAAATTGCGCCAAAAAAGTGCCTTTTATAGACAAATCCCTGTATTCCAGAATATTCCAAGGGTCCGGTGACCCAGTGGATCAACCCTGGGTCACCTTTCCCAAAATCTGGAATATTCCTAGACCACCTGACTCCACTGACGAATCAGAAAACAAGTACCTCATATAGGGCTCTTTCACACAGCCGCTCCGCTTGTCCGCAAATCATCCTATTTTTTTGCGGATGATTTGCGGACATAATGTAAGTCAATGGCATTGCGGATGTCAGCGGAATACCATCCGCTGACATCCGATTTTCTTCCTTTCAGTTCTGTTCCGTTTTTTGGAATGGAACAGAACCCTATTTTTCCTCCGTTCAAAAAACGGAAAGGAAGGAAAATCGAATGTCAGCGGTGTCATCTGCTGACATCCGCAATGCCCATAGACTTACATTATGTCCGCATATCATCCGCAAACGGATGGGATGATATGCAGACACACAGAGCGGATGACAGAAATGTCATCCGCTCCGTGAAAAAAAAAAGTCCCGCAGCGGAGCTTTCACACGGAGCGGCCGTGTGAAAGAGCCCATACTTTACCTTTCAGGGCAGCTTGAAACTGCCGCTTCCACAATCCCATGAGGAAAAGGGGGGGGGGGCCCTGAAACTTATTTTCCCCCCTTTTTCCTTACATTCTTACCATTTTTATAGTTAATAGGCAAGCCAGTTATATTTTTCTTTATATATATATATATATATATGTTTTATTATAGTCATATAATCTGGGCACTGGAGGCATAGTTGAAGGGGAAAACCTATCGCCTTGGACTGCCTGCCTTTTCAGAACATGGGGGAGGGGTGGGCTCCAGTAAATTGAAGGAGAAAATTCTATGACCAGGGGCCTTAAATCCCTAAATTAGGATTGCCCCCCCCCCCCCCTCAAAAAAAAAGAAAAAGGAAAAAAAACAAAGGCAGGCATAAAAGAAGAGTTAAAGGTGGAGACAGTAGATTATGAGAATTGCAAATTTTCCACTCTTATTCCTTCTCCTCCATTTATCTTTATCCTCCTCCTCTATTTCCTCCAATACTATCCTACACCTTTGTGTGGAACATTATATTTGTCCTAACTACCTTAAATCTTTGTTTACTGCTCAAACATATGGAAGAGGCAGCCTGGAGGCTAACATCCACTGTCATAGACTGAAGGTTCTGTTCTGTTTCTAGCAGGTTGCAGAGGAATCCAGCCACTTGTAGCCTGTTGTATGTATCCAGTGAGTTGTTGGACCTATCTGGCGTAGGACACTGAGTAAAGGCCCGTACACACGTACCGATCGTCGGCATACAAACGTCGGCGGACGAAAGATCTGCCGATTGTACGCTTGTTAGTATGGTGCCTCCGACAGCTGTCTGCGCACATTCTGCGGACAAGAGTCTTTCTTGCAAGCATTTAAATTTTTGTATGCCGACACCAGAACGGACGATTGTTCGCCAGTCAGTACAGAATTCTGCTGACAGACCGCAGATTTGCAAGACTGGGCATGCTCAGAAAAGAAAAAAACACAGGGAAAGTTAACCATTACATGACATCACTTCTGCAGTCGGCTGTAGTCGGCGGACAAAATTCTTGGGCAGTCTTTGCACTTTTCAACAGACACCGACATCCCGGGGAGAAAAGACGAACGTTTGTATGCCGACGATCGGTACGTGTGTACGGGGCTTAAGTGAAGAAAAATGCTCATGGTGCACTGAATAGAGGGGTTAATGTGCCCCTGGATTAAATCTGACAAAACTGCTGCTGCTGAGTCTATCACAAGGATTTTGATGCAATCGCTCAAGAAAACCTTCACTGCAACTCCTTCCATATTTATCGCAAAGTTCCTGGTTGTGTGGCCACCTAGTAAGATTTTAGCAGCCCCTATACACATTTTTTTTTTTACACGTTTTTTTTTTACACATTTTATTATTTATATATTTACACATTTTTAAATTTTATTTTTTTTTCCTTGTAAGGCCATCCCTGCCCTGGTCAAGCAAACAGGGGCAGGGATCTCAATGTGAAGTGTAAAAATATTGGTTCCTGGGAAGGATGCTTCAAAGGCTGACCTGATTGGGTTTTGTGGGTAAAAAAGTAAGGGAAAACACCCAAAAAAAAGTAGCTAAGGTTTTGACGATTAAAAAGCTATCTATCAGTTGCTGCAGACAGATATTGGTCCATAAAGTGGAAGCAAACCCTCTCAATCAACATTAACTATTTTTTAACCTTATGCTGCTAGTCTTAGTAAAAAGATAGGAAAGTATATTATATTTATTCTAAACTTTTTTTTTTTTTTTTTTACACTTCTTTAGTTGCTTTCTGGTTTATGGCCTAGGCTAAAATGATGTCAAACTTCAGTCTTCAGGGGAATTTTTTTTTTTTTTTTCATCTGGAGGTGGGGAGAAGAGGCTTTCTCAGCAAGCAACAATTAATGACATTCTAGGGCACATGTTTCAGTCACAAGGCCTGCAGGCCGAATCCAGACTCTGAATCATGTGGCCCTCACACCCAGGGCTTTTTTTAACCGGAACATGCCAGAACTCTGTTCTGCCACCTCTGGCTCTCGCCCTCCACTCACCACTGCTACTTGTAAACACAGAAGCCTTTTGTGTTTACAAGGACAGCTTTCCTCTCAGTGGCTCTCACAGATCTCTGTTTGCCCTGTACTCATGGCGGGGACAAGGTGGATGTAAGTGCAGTGTGAGATGAGTGAGAGAGGTCATCATATGGTAAGCTGCACTGTGATCCTCATCTGTACTCAGGTACACAGATGCCAACCAATGAGCTTCCTGCAACTGAGAGATAGAGCCGCTTTCACTGCCAGGAGGTACTAGAGCAATGCTGGGCAGGTGAGCTGAGAGAAAGCTTTGGGGGGGATAGATAAGGGCTGTGCTGTGAGTGAAGTTGTTTGCAGAGATGGGGGATGGAGGAGAGTGGTGCAGAAGAGACCTCAACCCTACACAGTATGCATAGCTCACCCCTAAACCCTGCACTTTGTATGTAGCGCACTCCTCAACCCTGCACTCTGTACACTGCGCATCTCTGAACTGTGCACTCTGTGCATAGGGGAACCCCTGAACCCTGCACTATGTACGTAGCACACCCCTGAATTCTGCAATCTGTTTATAGGGCATCCCTGAAACTGAACTCAGTACATAGTGCATCCCTGAACTCCACACATAACACATTCCTTGTATTTATTGCTCTTTTAACTACCTCCCACCCGGGCCATTGTAGATATACGGCCGGGCGGGAGTCTCGTCCTTCTGAATGGACGTTCCGGAACGTCCTTCAGGAGAGAGATCGCGCCGCCGCGGGCACGCGCAGCGGCGCGATCTCGATGTGCCTGTGTCCCTCGGACACAGAGCAACATCATTCGGCAGGAGGGCCCTGTGATTGGCCCTCCTGATCACATGACGGCTGTGTCCAATCACAGCCGTCATGTAATGTAAATAGAGCCGTTGTAACGGCTTCGATCTCTTCTCCTCCTGACAGATCCTGTCAGTTAGGAGAAGAGGGATGATCGGTGCTGCTGCGGGGGTGATCAGTGAGTATTTCTAATTACTCACTGATCACAGGGGGGGTCTGTGCTGGTAATCAGAACATTGATTACCAGTGCAGCCCTGGGGGGGGGGGGGGAGGGGTGCCACTAAGCCACCAGGGAGGCCCACCCATGACCACCAGGGATGCCCACTATGGCCACCAGGGATGGCAAGCAGGGCTCAGAGAGCCCCCCCTATCAGTGTTGCCCACCAATGCCATCTATTAGTGCTGTCCACCAGTGCCATTATTGCCATCTATCAGTGCCGCCCACCAGTGCCCATTATTGTCCACCAGTGCTGCCTATCAGTGCCCATCAGTGCCCCCCATCAGTGCCGATCAGTGCCCCCCATCAGTGCCGATCATTGCCGCCCAACAGTGCCCATCAGTGCTGCCTATCAGTGCCCATCAGCGCTGCCTATCAGTGCCCACCAATGCTGCATATCAGTGCTATCTATCAGTGCCACATATCAGTGCCCATCAGTGCTGCATATCAGTGCTATCTATCAGTGCCCATCAGTGCTGCATATCAGTGCCACCCCATCAGTGCCTGTCAGTGCGGCATCATCAGTGCTCATCAGTGCAGGAAAAACATATCTATTTACAAAATTGTATAACCTAAACAAAAAAACTTTTTTTTTTTTTCAAACTTTTGAGTCTTTTTTTATTTGTGCACCAAAAAAGAAAAAACCTGACGGTGATCAAATACCACCAAAAGAAAGCTCTATTTGTGGGGAAAAAATGACACAAATTTGGTTTAGGTACAGCGTTGCATGACTGCGCAATTGTCATTCAAATTGCAACAGCGCTAAAAGCTGAAAATTGGTCTGGGAAGGAAGGGGGTTTAAGTGCCCTGTATTGAGGTGGTTAAGATTCTTCCACTATTAAAATATGGCCACACCCACTGTTCGATGCAGTTTGGCAGGGGGAGTGGTTGAGTTCCTGCACCTATTCTCAGAGAAAAAAAAAAAGCCCTAGATAATTTAAACAGATACAATTGACCCTTTGAGGGCAACCATAATGATGATGCGACCCATGATGTAACTGAGTTTGACACCCCTGTTCTAGGGCAGTACGTACAACATACACAACATTATTGATTCCTATGGTGTTGGTGGCTGGCCGTCCACACCAAGGCAACTCATAATGCTGATCTAGTGCAGGAAGCATACAGGGCTGCCCCCAGCATTTAGTAGAAAAAATGGAAATCTGACTCCTCCAGACCTTCTCCACCTCTCACTCTCTACCACACTGCTGGAGCCTTGGCTGTGATTTTAAGAGGGGACTGGGTGATTGGGGCACTGTTTGATAGGGGGGAAGGTGAAGGGTGCTCTATAATAAGGGACTCTGATGAGATGTGTGGACTCTAACCTGAAGGGCTGGCTCTGACATGATAGCAGGACCTCTGATGCAATGGGAAGGGGGGCTCTGATGCTATGGGGGGACCTCAAATGCAATGGGAAGGGGAGGCTTTGATGCTATGGGGGGACCTCTGATGTTATGGAGGGCTTTAGATGTAAACTGATTTTCATCAAGGCCATTGTTTGCATCATTCCAGGCTCAGGTTCCTAATTATAAGTAAAATTTATGGGGTGTTTTCTTCTGCACCGAAAGCCCATCTACAAACACAATGCAAGTTGCAACCCATTCTTTAAGGTAAAACAAATACTTTTCCTTTCTCCATGTTTTGGTAATAGCAGTGTAAGCCATTTTCTTAAAACAAAAAAGAGTGCCATATGGCAAAAATTCCTTTTATGACTCCTTACCTTTTTTTCAGCAGTGACAAAGAACAGTACTGGTCTCTAGTGTTGAGCGAACACGGACTGTATTATTCGTGTTCGTACCGAATAATTGGATTTTTTGTACCCGAACACGGACACGGACACTTTACTGTATGTTCGGGTAAAAATCCGTGTTCGGTCGTTTTATTTCCGGGTTTTGCATGCTTTGGCGCTCTTTTCATGGCGGGCTTTCAACAGCCAATCAACAATCGTTTAACTGGTGTGCCTTAAGCCATCCCAGCCATGCCTGCAAATGTCTCAGTAGCTGTGATTGGCCGTCTGAAGCATGTGACCAAGTCTTTATAAGTTCGAGGCAGCCGCAGCGGCGTCATTATGCTGCTTAGATTCAGGGACAGAGCACACATCAACGTGCTGGCTGCTGATTAGGGAAAGATAGGCAGGAAAAAACCATTTGTGTCCGGATAGAATTGAGGGACAGGTCGGAGTGTTTAGGCAGGGCGAGTTGTAGGCATTTTAGGGATAGAGTCTGCTGAATTATATAGGGTCAGTGTCTTCTACAAACTACAATCGATATTGCTGTGTGGGGGGTGGGGTCTGCACTCAATCCTGATCTACGATCTCTTCTCAATCCTGTTAGGGACAGAGTCTGCTGAATTTTAGGGAAACTGTGTTCTACAAACTACAATCGATATTGCTGTGTGGTGTGGGATTGGAGATAGGCAGGTGTCAGTGATCCACATCCATTTTTCTGTGTGTGAGCTGCAGTGAACACAATCTTTTTGGGCTGCAGTGAACACAATCTTTTTGGGCTGCAGTGAACACAATCTTTTTGGGCTGCAGTGAACACAATCTTTTTGGGCTGCAGTGAACACAATCTTTTTGGGCTGCAGTGAACACAATCTTTTTGGGGTGCAGTGAACAAAATCTTTTTGGGGTGCAGTGAACACAATCCTTTTTGGTGTGCAGTGAACACAATCTTTGTGGGGTGCAGTGAACAAAATCCTTTGTGGGGTGCAGTGAACACAATCTTTTTGGGGTGCAGTGAACAAAATCCTTTTTGGGGTGCAGTGAACAACATCCTTTTTGGGGTGCAGTGAACAACATCCTTTTTGGGGTGCAGTGAACACAATCTTTTTGGGGTGCAGTGAACAAAATCCTTTGTGGGGTGCAGTGAACACAATCTTTTTGGGGTGCAGTGAACACAATCTTTTTGGGGTGGAGTGAACAACATCCTTTTTGGGGTGCAGTGAACAAAATCCTTTTTGGGGTGCAGTGAACAAAATCATTTTTGGGGTGCAGTGAACACAATCTTTTTGGGGTGCAGTGAACACAATCTTTGTGGGGTGCAGTGAACACAATCTTTTTGGGGTGGAGTGAACAACATCCTTTTTGGGGTGCAGTGAACAACATCCTTTTTGGGGTGCAGTGAACACAATCTTTTTGGGGTGCAGTGAACACAATCTTTGTGGGGTACAGTGAACAGAATCTTTGTGGGGTGCAGTGAACACAATCTTTGGGGGGTACAGTGAACACAATCTTTGTGAGGTGCAGTGAACACAATCTTTGTGGGGTGCAGTGAACACAATCATTGTGGGGTGCAGTGAACTCAATCTTTGTGGGGTACAGTGAACACAATCTCATACTGAAGGTTTGAGGGTGCTGCCTGTTCCATACTCCCCCTACTCCTCATCTAGCCTTTTAGGGGTACAAACAATAGTAATTGGGGCCTAGTGTGGTTGTGTACATGTGAGATACATACACTTTTTTGGGATCATATTTTCTATTCCGCTATTTAATCAAAAACCTTTGGGGATCAGTTAAATTGGGGGATAGTCTGTGTTGGTACGTGTGAGAGAGATCCACCTTTCCAAGTTGTTGGGGTTCATCTCATACTTCTGAAGGTTTGAGGGTGCTGCCTGTTCCATACTCCCCCTACTCCTAGCCTTTTAGGGGTACAAACAATAGTAATTGGGGCCTAGTGTGGTTGTGTACGTGTGATATACATACACTTTTTTGGGATCATATTTTCTATTCCGCTATTTAATCAAAAACCTTTGGGGATCAGTTAAATTGGGGGATAGTCTGTGTTGGTACGTGTGAGAGAGATCCACCTTTCCAAGTTGTTGGGGTTCATCTCATACTTCTGAAGGTTTGAGGGTGCTGCCTGTTCCATACTCCCCCTACTCCTAGCCTTTTAGGGGTACAAACAATAGTAATTGGGGCCTAGTGTGGTTGTGTACGTGTGATATACATACACTTTTTTGGGATCATATTTTCTATTCCGCTATTTAATCAAAAACCTTTGGGGATCAGTTAAATTGGGGGATAGTCTGTGTTGGTACGTGTGAGAGAGATCCACCTTTCCAAGTTGTTGGGGTTCATCTCATACTTCTGAAGGTTTGAGGGTGCTGCCTGTTCCATACTCCCCCTACTCCTAGCCTTTTAGGGGTACAAACAATAGTAATTGGGGCCTAGTGTGGTTGTGTACGTGTGATATACATACACTTTTTTGGGATCATATTTTCTATTCCGCTATTTAATCAAAAACCTTTGGGGATCAGTTAAATTGGGGGATAGTCTGTGTTGGTACGTGTGAGAGAGATCCACCTTTCCAAGTTGTTGGGGTTCATCTCATACTTCTGAAGGTTTGAGGGTGCTGCCTGTTCCATACTCCCCCTACTCCTAGCCTTTTAGGGGTACAAACAATAGTAATCGGGGCCTAGTGTGGTTGTGTACGTGTGATATACATACACTTTTTTGGGATCATATTTTCTATTCCGCTATTTAATCAAAAACCTTTGGGGATCAGTTAAATTGGGGGATAGTCTGTGTTGGTACGTGTGAGAGAGATCCACCTTTCCAAGTTGTTGAGGTTCATCTCATACTTCTGAAGGTTTGAGGGTGCTGCCTGTTCCATACTCCCCCTACTCCTAGCCTTTTAGGGGTACAAACAATAGTAATTGGGGCCTAGTGTGGTTGTGTACGTGTGATATACATACACTTTTTTGGGATCATATTTTCTATTCCGCTATTTAATCAAAAACCTTTGGGGATCAGTTAAATTGGGGGATAGTCTGTGTTGGTACGTGTGAGAGAGATCCACCTTTCCAAGTTGTTGGGGTTCATCTCATACTTCTGAAGGTTTGAGGGTGCTGCCTGTTCCATACTCCCCCTACTCCTAGCCTTTTAGGGGTACAAACAATAGTAATTGGGGCCTAGTGTGGTTGTGTACGTGTGATATACATACACTTTTTTGGGATCATATTTTCTATTCCGCTATTTAATCAAAAACCTTTGGGGATCAGTTAAATTGGGGGATAGTCTGTGTTGGTACGTGTGAGAGAGATCCACCTTTCCAAGTTGTTGAGGTTCATCTCATACTTCTGAAGGTTTGAGGGTGCTGCCTGTTCCATACTCCCCCTACTCCTAGCCTTTTAGGGGTACAAACAATAGTAATTGGGGCCTAGTGTGGTTGTGTACGTGTGATATACATACACTTTTTTGGGATCATATTTTCTATTCCGCTATTTAATCAAAAACCTTTGGGGATCAGTTAAATTGGGGGATAGTCTGTGTTGGTACGTGTGAGAGAGATCCACCTTTCCAAGTTGTTGAGGTTCATCTCATACTTCTGAAGGTTTGAGGGTGCTGCCTGTTCCATACTCCCCCTACTCCTAGCCTTTTAGGGGTACAAACAATAGTAATTGGGGCCTAGTGTGGTTGTGTACGTGTGATATACATACACTTTTTTGGGATCATATTTTCTATTCCGCTATTTAATCAAAAACCTTTGGGGATCAGTTAAATTGGGGGATAGTCTGTGTTGGTACGTGTGAGAGAGATCCACCTTTCCAAGTTGTTGGGGTTCATCTCATACTTCTGAAGGTTTGAGGGTGCTGCCTGTTCCATACTCCCCCTACTCCTAGCCTTTTAGGGGTACAAACAATAGTAATTGGGGCCTAGTGTGGTTGTGTACGTGTGATATACATACACTTTTTTGGGATCATATTTTCTATTCCGCTATTTAATCAAAAACCTTTGGGGATCAGTTAAATTGGGGGATAGTCTGTGTTGGTACGTGTGAGAGAGATCCACCTTTCCAAGTTGTTGAGGTTCATCTCATACTTCTGAAGGTTTGAGGGTGCTGCCTGTTCCATACTCCCCCTACTCCTAGCCTTTTAGGGGTACAAACAATAGTAATTGGGGCCTAGTGTGGTTGTGTACGTGTGATATACATACACTTTTTTGGGATCATATTTTCTATTCCGCTATTTAATCAAAAACCTTTGGGGATCAGTTAAATTGGGGGATAGTCTGTGTTGGTACGTGTGAGAGAGATCCACCTTTCCAAGTTGTTGGGGTTCATCTCATACTTCTGAAGGTTTGAGGGTGCTGCCTGTTCCATACTCCCCCTACTCCTAGCCTTTTAGGGGTACAAACAATAGTAATTGGGGCCTAGTGTGGTTGTGTACGTGTGATATACATACACTTTTTTGGGATCATATTTTCTATTCCGCTATTTAATCAAAAACCTTTGGGGATCAGTTAAATTGGGGGATAGTCTGTGTTGGTACGTGTGAGAGAGATCCACCTTTCCAAGTTGTTGAGGTTCATCTCATACTTCTGAAGGTTTGAGGGTGCTGCCTGTTCCATACTCCCCCTACTCCTAGCCTTTTAGGGGTACAAACAATAGTAATTGGGGCCTAGTGTGGTTGTGTACGTGTGATATACATACACTTTTTTGGGATCATATTTTCTATTCCGCTATTTAATCAAAAACCTTTGGGGATCAGTTAAATTGGGGGATAGTCTGTGTTGGTACGTGTGAGAGAGATCCACCTTTCCAAGTTGTTGAGGTTCATCTCATACTTCTGAAGGTTTGAGGGTGCTGCCTGTTCCATACTCCCCCTACTCCTAGCCTTTTAGGGGTACAAACAATAGTAATTGGGGCCTAGTGTGGTTGTGTACGTGTGATATACATACACTTTTTTGGGATCATATTTTCTATTCCGCTATTTAATCAAAAACCTTTGGGGATCAGTTAAATTGGGGGATAGTCTGTGTTGGTACGTGTGAGAGAGATCCACCTTTCCAAGTTGTTGGGGTTCATCTCATACTTCTGAAGGTTTGAGGGTGCTGCCTGTTCCATACTCCCCCTACTCCTAGCCTTTTAGGGGTACAAACAATAGTAATTGGGGCCTAGTGTGGTTGTGTACGTGTGATATACATACACTTTTTTGGGATCATATTTTCTATTCCGCTATTTAATCAAAAACCTTTGGGGATCAGTTAAATTGGGGGATAGTCTGTGTTGGTACGTGTGAGAGAGATCCACCTTTCCAAGTTGTTGAGGTTCATCTCATACTTCTGAAGGTTTGAGGGTGCTGCCTGTTCCATACTCCCCCTACTCCTAGCCTTTTAGGGGTACAAACAATAGTAATTGGGGCCTAGTGTGGTTGTGTACGTGTGATATACATACACTTTTTTGGGATCATATTTTCTATTCCGCTATTTAATCAAAAACCTTTGGGGATCAGTTAAATTGGGGGATAGTCTGTGTTGGTACGTGTGAGAGAGATCCACCTTTCCAAGTTGTTGGGGTTCATCTCATACTTCTGAAGGTTTGAGGGTGCTGCCTGTTCCATACTCCCCCTACTCCTAGCCTTTTAGGGGTACAAACAATAGTAATTGGGGCCTAGTGTGGTTGTGTACGTGTGATATACATACACTTTTTTGGGATCATATTTTCTATTCCGCTATTTAATCAAAAACCTTTGGGGATCAGTTAAATTGGGGGATAGTCTGTGTTGGTACGTGTGACAGAGATCCACCTTTCCAAGTTGTTGGGGTTCATCTCATACTTCTGAAGGTTTGAGGGTGCTGCCTGTTCCATACTCCCCCTACTCCTAGCCTTTTAGGGGTACAAACAATAGTAATTGGGGCCTAGTGTGGTTGTGTACGTGTGATATACATACACTTTTTTGGGATCATATTTTCTATTCCGCTATTTAATCAAAAACCTTTGGGGATCAGTTAAATTGGGGGATAGTCTGTGTTGGTACGTGTGAGAGAGATCCACCTTTCCAAGTTGTTGAGGTTCATCTCATACTTCTGAAGGTTTGAGGGTGCTGCCTGTTCCATACTCCCCCTACTCCTAGCCTTTTAGGGGTACAAACAATAGTAATTGGGGCCTAGTGTGGTTGTGTACGTGTGATATACATACACTTTTTTGGGATCATATTTTCTATTCCGCTATTTAATCAAAAACCTTTGGGGATCAGTTAAATTGGGGGATAGTCTGTGTTGGTACGTGTGAGAGAGATCCACCTTTCCAAGTTGTTGGGGTTCATCTCATACTTCTGAAGGTTTGAGGGTGCTGCCTGTTCCATACTCCCCCTACTCCTAGCCTTTTAGGGGTACAAACAATAGTAATTGGGGCCTAGTGTGGTTGTGTACGTGTGATATACATACACTTTTTTGGGATCATATTTTCTATTCCGCTATTTAATCAAAAACCTTTGGGGATCAGTTAAATTGGGGGATAGTCTGTGTTGGTACGTGTGAGAGAGATCCACCTTTCCAAGTTGTTGAGGTTCATCTCATACTTCTGAAGGTTTGAGGGTGCTGCCTGTTCCATACTCCCCCTACTCCTAGCCTTTTAGGGGTACAAACAATAGTAATTGGGGCCTAGTGTGGTTGTGTACGTGTGATATACATACACTTTTTTGGGATCATATTTTCTATTCCGCTATTTAATCAAAAACCTTTGGGGATCAGTTAAATTGGGGGATAGTCTGTGTTGGTACGTGTGAGAGAGATCCACCTTTCCAAGTTGTTGGGGTTCATCTCATACTTCTGAAGGTTTGAGGGTGCTGCCTGTTCCATACTCCCCCTACTCCTAGCCTTTTAGGGGTACAAACAATAGTAATTGGGGCCTAGTGTGGTTGTGTACGTGTGATATACATACACTTTTTTGGGATCATATTTTCTATTCCGCTATTTAATCAAAAACCTTTGGGGATCAGTTAAATTGGGGGATAGTCTGTGTTGGTACGTGTGAGAGAGATCCACCTTTCCAAGTTGTTGAGGTTCATCTCATACTTCTGAAGGTTTGAGGGTGCTGCCTGTTCCATACTCCCCCTACTCCTAGCCTTTTAGGGGTACAAACAATAGTAATTGGGGCCTAGTGTGGTTGTGTACGTGTGATATACATACACTTTTTTGGGATCATATTTTCTATTCCGCTATTTAATCAAAAACCTTTGGGGATCAGTTAAATTGGGGGATAGTCTGTGTTGGTACGTGTGAGAGAGATCCACCTTTCCAAGTTGTTGAGGTTCATCTCATACTTCTGAAGGTTTGAGGGTGCTGCCTGTTCCATACTCCCCCTACTCCTAGCCTTTTAGGGGTACAAACAATAGTAATTGGGGCCTAGTGTGGTTGTGTACGTGTGATATACATACACTTTTTTGGGATCATATTTTCTATTCCGCTATTTAATCAAAAACCTTTGGGGATCAGTTAAATTGGGGGATAGTCTGTGTTGGTACGTGTGAGAGAGATCCACCTTTCCAAGTTGTTGGGGTTCATCTCATACTTCTGAAGGTTTGAGGGTGCTGCCTGTTCCATACTCCCCCTACTCCTAGCCTTTTAGGGGTACAAACAATAGTAATTGGGGCCTAGTGTGGTTGTGTACGTGTGATATACATACACTTTTTTGGGATCATATTTTCTATTCCGCTATTTAATCAAAAACCTTTGGGGATCAGTTAAATTGGGGGATAGTCTGTGTTGGTACGTGTGAGAGAGATCCACCTTTCCAAGTTGTTGGGGTTCATCTCATACTTCTGAAGGTTTGAGGGTGCTGCCTGTTCCATACTCCCCCTACTCCTAGCCTTTTAGGGGTACAAACAATAGTAATTGGGGCCTAGTGTGGTTGTGTACGTGTGATATACATACACTTTTTTGGGATCATATTTTCTATTCCGCTATTTAATCAAAAACCTTTGGGGATCAGTTAAATTGGGGGATAGTCTGTGTTGGTACGTGTGAGAGAGATCCACCTTTCCAAGTTGTTGAGGTTCATCTCATACTTCTGAAGGTTTGAGGGTGCTGCCTGTTCCATACTCCCCCTACTCCTAGCCTTTTAGGGGTACAAACAATAGTAATTGGGGCCTAGTGTGGTTGTGTACGTGTGATATACATACACTTTTTTGGGATCATATTTTCTATTCCGCTATTTAATCAAAAACCTTTGGGGATCAGTTAAATTGGGGGATAGTCTGTGTTGGTACGTGTGAGAGAGATCCACCTTTCCAAGTTGTTGGGGTTCATCTCATACTTCTGAAGGTTTGAGGGTGCTGCCTGTTCCATACTCCCCCTACTCCTAGCCTTTTAGGGGTACAAACAATAGTAATTGGGGCCTAGTGTGGTTGTGTACGTGTGATATACATACACTTTTTTGGGATCATATTTTCTATTCCGCTATTTAATCAAAAACCTTTGGGGATCAGTTAAATTGGGGGATAGTCTGTGTTGGTACGTGTGAGAGAGATCCACCTTTCCAAGTTGTTGAGGTTCATCTCATACTTCTGAAGGTTTGAGGGTGCTGCCTGTTCCATACTCCCCCTACTCCTAGCCTTTTAGGGGTACAAACAATAGTAATTGGGGCCTAGTGTGGTTGTGTACGTGTGATATACATACACTTTTTTGGGATCATATTTTCTATTCCGCTATTTAATCAAAAACCTTTGGGGATCAGTTAAATTGGGGGATAGTCTGTGTTGGTACGTGTGAGAGAGATCCACCTTTCCAAGTTGTTGGGGTTCATCTCATACTTCTGAAGGTTTGAGGGTGCTGCCTGTTCCATACCCCCCCTACTCCTCATCTAGCCTTTTAGGGGTACAAACAATAGTAATTGGGGCCTAGTGTGGTTGTGTACGTGCGAGATACATACACTTTTTTTGATCATATTTCCTATTCCGCTATTCAATAAAAACCTTTGAGGATCAATTGAATTGCGGGATAGTCTGTGTCGGTACGTGTGAGAGAGATCCACCTTTCCAAGTTGTTGGGGTTCATCTCATACTTCTGAAGGTTTGAGGGTGCTGCCTGTTCCATACTCCCCCTACTCCTCATCTAGCCTTTTAGGGGTACAAACAATAGTAATTGGGGCCTAGTGTGGTTGTGTACGTGTGATATACATACACTTTTTTTGGATCATATTTTCTATTCCGCTATTCAATAAAAACCTTTCTAGGGCAAGATCTTAAATTACAGAAATATGAGGAGACCGTCAAATAAGGGCCGTGGCCTGGGTCGTGGTGCTGCTGGTAGAGCTCCTGTTGCAAGGAGAGGACATGGTCGATCTGTGCCAGCTACACGCACAAGTGAAACACCTTCCTCAAGTGTGAGTAGGCGACAGAACCTGCATCAGTATTTGGTAGGGCATCAAACGCCCCTAGAAGTGATGAGGCCAGAACAAGTTGAGGCGATAGTAGATTGGTTTGCTGCTGACAGTGCCTCCAGTTCCTTCACATTGTCTCCCACCCAGTCTACTGCAGAAAGGTCAGAGTTGGCACCTGCAGCCAATGTCCAACCGTCTTTCACCTCACCCCCTTGCAAATCAGGCCAGCAGTCTGAGCCCCAAGCCATACAGCAGTCTCTTATTCTTTTTGAGGACTCTGTCAGCAGGGTTTCCCAGGGCCATCCACCTAGCCCTGCCCCAGAAGTGGAAGAGATTGAGTGCAGCGATGCCCAACCACTTATTTCTCAAGATGAGTACATGCAAGGATCATCGCAGCACGTCTCCGATGATGACGAAACGCAGGTGCCAACTGCTGCGGCGTTCAGCATTGTGGAGACCGACAAGGAGGGCAGGGGTGAAGACTGGGTGGAAGATGATGTGGAGGACGATGAGGTCCTCGACCCCACATGGAATGAACGTCATGCAGGTGAACTGAGTAGTTTGGAGGAAGAGGCGGTGGTCGCACAGAGCCACCAGCACAGCAGAAGAGGGAGCAGGGTGCAGAAGCGGAGCGGCCGTGCCCTAGACACTACGCCCGCTACTGCCCAACGCAGCAAGGGAACGAGCGCACCAAAGTCAGCTCAAAGGAGTTCTCTAGCGTGGAAGTTCTTTAGAAAATGTGCTGATGACAGGACACGAGTGGTTTGCACCCTGTGCAATCAGAGCTTGAAGCGAGGCATGAACCTTCTCAACCTGAGCACAACCTGCATGATCAGGCATCTAAGTGCAAAGCACGAGCTGCAGTGGAGTACACACCTTCAAAACCAAGAAACGTCTCTGGCTCATCCTGCTTCCTCTTCTGCTGCAGTCTCGGCCGCTCCAGCCACATCTGTAGTGATACCGGCACCTGCCACCCCGCAAACAGACGATCTGTCAGCAACACCACCACCTGGGTCACCAACAACCATCTCCACAATGTCCCGTGGAAGCGTTCAGCTTTCCATCTCCCAAACACTTGAGAGGAAGAGGAAGTACCCCCCTACCCACCCGCGATCCCTGGCCCTGAATGCCAGCATTTCAAAATTATTGGCCTTTGAAATGCTGTCATTCCGTCTGGTGGAGACGCACAGTTTTAAAAACCTTATGTCGGTGGCTGTCCCACAGTACGTCGTGCCCAGCCGCCACTACTTTTCCAGGCAAGCCATCCCTTCCCTGCACAACCAAGTGGGGGAAAAAATCAGGTGTGCACTGCGCAACGCCATCTGTGCCAAGGTCCACCTAACTACGGATACGTGGACCAGTAAGCACGGTCAGGGGCGTTATATCTCCCTAACGGCACACTGGGTAAATGCAGTGGCGGATGGGCCTGAGGCGGATAGCAATTTGGCGCATGTCCTTCCACCACCGAGGATTGCAGGGCGCTTCAGTTTGCCTCCTGTTCCTAACTCCTCCTACTCCGCTTCCTCATCCTCTACCGCCTCCTCATCCGGACAGCGTAACACCTTCACCACCAACTTCAGCACGGCCAGGGGTAAACGACAGCAGGCAGTTTTACAACTTGCCTGTTTGGGGGACAAACCACACACCGCGCAGGAGTTGTGGAGGAGCATGGAACAGCAGACAAATGAGTGGTTGCTGCCAGCGAGCCTCAAGCCCGGCCTGGTGGTGTGCGATAACGGGCGAAATCTCATAGCAGCTCTGGGCCTAGCCGGTTTGACGCACATCCCTTGCCTGGCGCATGTGCTGAATTTGGTGGTGCAGAGGTTCCTTAAAAACTACCCCGATATGTCAGAGCTGCTGCAGAAAGTGCGGGCCGTTTGTGCGCACTTTCGGCGTTCTCACCCTGCTGCTGCTCGCCTGGCAGCGCTGCAGCGTAACTTCGGCCTTCCCGCTCACCGCCTCATATGTGACGTGCCCACAAGGTGGAACTCCACCTTGCACATGCTGGAAAGACTGTGCGAGCAGCAGCAGGCCATAGTGGAGTTTCAGCTGCAGCACGCACGCGTGAGTCGCTCTGCGGAACAGCACCACTTCACCACCAATAACTGGGCCTCCATGCGAGACCTGTGTGCCTTGTTGCGCTGTTTTGAGTACTCCACCAACATGGCCAGTGGCAATGACGCCGTTCTCAGCTTAACTATCCCACTTCTATGCCTCCTTGAAAAAACAATTCGGGCGATGATGGAAGAGGATGTGGCACAGGATGAGGAGGAGGAGGAGGATGAAGAGGTAACATTTCCAAGGCTTTCAGGGCAGTCATTCGCAAGGGGCTCCGAGGGTGGGTTCCTGCACACGCAAACGCCAGGGACGCAATTGTCCAGCAGGGGCACAGTTCTGGAGGATGAGGAGGATGAGGAGGAGGAGGAGCTGGAGGAGGAGATGGAACCATGTTCACAGCAGGGTGGCACCCAGGCCAGCTCATGGCCATCACTGGTGCGTGGCTGGGGGGATACAGAGGACACGGACCATACACCTCCCACAGAGGACAGCCTTTCGTTGCCTCTGGGCAGCCTGGCACACATGAGCGATTACATGCTGCAGTGTCTCCACAACGACCGCCGAGTTGCCCACATTCTAACTTGTGCTGATTACTGGGTGGCCACGCTGCTGGATCCCCGTTACAAGGACAACGTACCGTCCTTAATTCACTCACTGGAGCGCGATCGCAAGATGCGCGAGTACAAGCGCACGCTGGTAGACGCCATGCTGCTGGCATTCCCATCTGACAGCGGGGCCACAGTGGAAGCACAAGGCAGAGGAGGAGGAGGAGGAGGTCGCCAACGCAACCAGGGCACCGCCAGCACCTCAGAAGGCAGGGTTAGCATGGCCGAAATGTGGAAAAGCTTTGTCAGCACGCCACAACAAACAGCAGCACCAGCAGCTCAGATGGAACGTCTTAGCAGGAGGCAGCATTTTACCAACATGGTGGAGCAGTATGTGTGCACACGCCTACATGTAGTGAATGACGGGTCTGCCCCCTTCAACTTCTGGGTCTCCAAATTGGGCACATGGCCTGAGCTTGCCCTTTACGCCTTGGAGGTGCTGGCGTGCCCTGCAGCCAGTGTATTATCTGAACGGGTATTTAGCACGGCTGGGGGCGTTATAACAGACAAGCGCAGCCGCCTGTCCAGAGACAATGTGGACAAGCTCACGTTCATTAAAATGAACCAGGCATGGATCCCACGGGACTTTTCCGTACCTTATGCAGAATAGCAATGGATACCGACCTTACCCACCCATTGTTCCATTTTTGCTCTTTCTCACTCTTTTGGGGTGTACCCTCATTTAAAATTTGTGAAAAGAAGCAGTGTTGGCTACCTCGTCCTCCTCCTCAGGGCCAGATTAATGTAGGGGCTATTGGAGCTGCAGCTCCAGGCCCCTACCTTTTATATAGGCCCCGGGTTGGCCATATTCACTGTTACCGCTCTTCTGTCACTTGTAAACACAGAAGTCTGGCTTCTATGCTCGCTTCCCCAGGCAGCACCCTCAGAACCTCCCCACACAGCGTGAAGGCCGAACAAGGAGGGACAGTTGGCGATGCATGGATGTGTTTATGGGCTTCAGAGACAGCATCCCATGTTGAATTAGGCATGCATGGCTGCACCCTTCCTCCTCTGGGTGCATGGCAAGGCACGGCCCTAAGGCCCTTCAAAATCCTCAGCACCAAGCCCATGATGCTGTTAATCCGGCCCTGGTCCTCCTCCACCGCCGCTTCCACCTACACCGCCCATAGGTGTGCGCAGCCTATTGCATTAAGGTGTGCACCCCAAAGTTGAAATACACATGCATGTGTTTGCCAGCAGGGAGAGTAATGTATCGGGGCCATGTACCTGTAGGCAAGGAGAAATAGAGCAGAGCAGGTCCCAGGGAGATCTTTCCCATCTCCTCACTGGCAATGCTATGTGCCCTAGGTGATTAGGGTGTGCCCAGGCACACCCAGCACACCCTGTGCGCACGCCTATGTCACCGCCACATCCACCACCACCTCAACCTCCCTCCTACTCCATATGGGCCTCGTCCTTCAGAGATGAAGAAGAACATTGTTTTATTTTTCTGTTTTTTTTTGTTGTTTTAAGTTATTTCCCTATCCACATTTGTTTGCAGAGCACTTGCCATGCTCTTAATTACGTTTTGCTGCCATTTGCAGCACTCTAGCCCTTTCCTTTGGTGTTTTAGAGCCATTTTAGTGCCTTAAAGTTCGGGTCCCCATTGACTTCAATGGGGTTCGGTGTCCGGGAAAAGTTCGGTAAAAGTCCGGGACACGGACCCGGACTTTTTTTTAAAGTTCGGCCGAACCCGTCGAACACGGACATCTAGGTGTCCGCTCAACCCTACTGGTCTCCATGGCCACACAGTGCACCCAACATGCATTCACCAAGCAATTGTAAAAGTACAGGAGGGAGACTCCACACTGTTCTAGCCCAGTTCCACTCCAGCAAACTATTACACCAACTGACCATTACTTCAGTAGGGCTGGAGGGAAAAGGGCACCACTCATCCTCTTCAGGTGCTACTCTATTGACTTACTGTTTGCCACCATTCCAGCTCATCCTAGAGTACCAGATCCCCAATTTCTTGCCTTACCATTAGGTGTTTTTGGGTGGATGTGCTTGTTTCCCCCCTGTGAGCACAGTATAGCATTCCTTAGGTTACTTTAAAATGAACCTGTGGCCAGGCTATAGATATTCAAACATTTACACAGTCCCAACATGCAGCACATGAGCTTTAAAGCAAGTCCCAAATGACCTCTGAAGCTGCAGGGACCGAGGAGCAAGTTGCCCTCCCTGCAGCAGAAGTACTGAAGTCATTCCATTTTTTTTTTCTCACCAGCTTAGCTCACCCCTGCTCCCATTTCCAGAGCTCCCACTCTGAGCTTAGAAGGCTGCAGAGTCACTGGTGAGAGGAGGAGCTGAACTACAGCTAGAACAACTTGAATGAACGGTTTTCTTTAAAAGTGGAATCTGAATTACCCCGCAGTGTCTGCAGCTACAGTGGTTAGTAAAGGCTTGTTTTAAAGCTCAATTTCTGCTTGTTAAGGTTGTACATTTATTGTGTAATTACTTTAAGGTCCATAGCCTGGCCACAGGTCTATTTAAAGGATTAGTTCACCTTTTGGAATATGTTACATGTTCCAGCAGCTGCAGCCCCCCCCCCCCCCCCCCTCCCTACTTACAGCAGGCAGGCATCCTCTCCAGGCACCCATTGTGACTGCCACAGACCTTTGTGAATGGGAAACTGTAAGTCCCAACAGCCTTTGCAGCTGTTGGCTTGTAAATCCAATGAACTACCATGGCGCTGTTGAGCGTTGTGGTAGTTCATTCATTCTACCTGTCAGTGTGTATCTGCCTGCCCATACGAAGTACGAGCAGACAGATACACTGACAAGTCTGCAGGAGTCCTGAATGACACCCACAATTTGCTGATCACTGGTGCAATGCTTTCTAGGCTCCAACTAAAAAAAATAAAATAAAAAAAAGTAGTTCACATTTTTTTACCTGCAATAAGATGTGCATTTATTTATTTTTCTTTTTTTAAATGTTGCACCCTACAAGGTAGGTGCTAGGTAAAGTATAGTGAGCCTGGGCTGCCTAACAGATTTTCAGCTGGGCTCTCATGTCTCCCAGGTGTGTCTGCTGAGAGGGGAGTCTCCCCACTGGCTCCATGAGAGGATTCTCATTGGGCAGTGGAGGAAACCCAATCAGAGACACATCCAGGCCTATATCTACCCCAGAAGGCAGATTCTGCCGCAAAGGATTCTGGAAGTGGGTATAAGTCTGAGGGAAACGCATGACGCAGCGCCTTTGGTGGGAAGCAGAGTCCCAGGAGGAAGGGTACGGCTGTCTCTCCTCCTGTCAGAAGGATCGGGTGGCTGCCTGAGAGTGCAGAGAGAGCTGAGCTGCAGAGAGGATCCAGTGTGCCGAGGACCAGCGGAGGAAGAGGGGTTCAGTTCCAGGAAAGCCTTCCAAGGTCGTGAGTACTGTGAACTACCCCTAGGGGTCTGCCTAGTGGAGAGGGGACCACTCCAGTGAAGTTCCCTGGGATCCAGGAGTCAGCTAGTGGTAAAGGGGGTGCCTAGTCAGAGGACCCTGAAGTGTTAGAGGGGGTGCCTAGTCAGATGACCCTAAAGTGTAAAGGGGGCACCAGCAGTTGGGCCCTGAAGAGTTAATGTGTACAGTGTACATTGTTGAGAGTTGCAGCAGCACAGGCAGTTACAAGGAGCTACCTCAGTCAGTGAAGGGCTGGAGAGAACTGTTCACCGGACTTTTGAGCTAGACAGAGTGTCAAGAACCAAATGTTACTACATTCCTGGATCTTCTGAGTTAACCAGAGTGTTAAAATCAAAGTTCTAGCATGATTCAGCAATTCAGTGGTTTCAAGCGCCAGGAATCGTTGGTCGGCATTCAGCTGGCATCAAGACAGTGCTAACAGGCATTTTTCTGTACAGTGTCCCAGTTGAACCTAGTTGAGTCAGAGGAGTATCCCACTCATTCCCTTCTCCCATCCCCATTATAAAATAAACAACACAAACCAAAGATGCCGGAATGGTCATTATCTCAGCTCTCACACCTGGGTTCACAACTAAAATGTGTTGGAGGTGTTACCGGTAACAATGGCTGACCCATATCAGGTCCAATGCCTGGAAATATTGCTACATAAAACATGAACTTATCCTTTAAGCTGTCATTAGTTATGCTAGCATGGCTAGCTGTTGCATAGAGGGAAACCAACAGCAACACAAAAACCCTCTGTGCACATAATACCAGCACTGACAATTTGTCAGCAGTGTAATAACACCACTTTTACTATGGGGATGATTTATAAAAAATTGCATGGCCATTTGCCCAGTGAAAGCATGTATACTCATCATTATGTGCAAATAGGAGATACAAGTAATGAAAATAGGATATACCCTGTGCAGTTCAAATGTAAATCATTGATTTTAAACTGAAAATACTGCATTTGGCCACTAGATGGAACAAAGTAGCATTTCCTAGAATACTTAGCATTAGCAGCATCTAGTGGCCATATGTGGTATATTCATATTAAAATCAGTGATTTGCATTTGAACAGCATCGGATATAGCCTATTTACATTTTTTTTTATTTTTTTTGCCCCATTTGCTCAGAACGAATGAACTTTCACTGGGCCAATGGCTATTTCTTAAAAAATCAACTACTTTACAACTTACTAGTTTGTGGAAATGGTTTTTATTTAGAGTAGCTAATGAAAGCTTTTAATGCTCAAATCAACCAGACAGATTCTTTCTTTCTTCCAGTACATCATATGAGATTGAGGTGCTGAGAGATTGCTGTGGGCAACAAAACCTATTCTTTATTTAGACTTTTCTTCTAGGCTTATCCAAAAATCCAGAGCCAAAAGCCAAACCTGCAGAGCAAAGAGCAAGAACCCACAACACCCAGATTTCCTTGTAATGCAAGCAGGTTACAGAACCTTTCTTGTGGTTTACTGAACCAGACTGCTTGATATATAAGGCCCATTGTGTGGGAGGCAAAGCCCTTTACATGCCAGATGACTCTTGCATTGTTTGCACTGTCAAGATTTACCATTTTCTCAGTATAACTTGCACTTATGTGCCAATTATTGCTGAGTCTCATTATATTTCCATTCAAGCTAAGCCAATTGCTACAATTACTACCTATTTTGGGGTCTTCTGAGGATGATTTCTTGGAAGTGACCCAAACCTTTTGTTGTACCTCACAAACAACCAGCCTGATCTGCAGAAAAAGAGCTCAAAAGCTAAGCAGAAGTCACTCATTCTGGTAGTGAGCTGAAAGCGCATTTCCTGAATGCACCACATGAGGGAGCAACAAGTTAAAGAGTGGGATGTAATGGCACTGCAATCAGAGACTATTTATATGTAAATGGAGTTGCTGCATTGTAGCTCTGCTATACACTTTTTATATATAGCATTCCTACGGTATGTGAATCAAAGCCATTATATGCAAAGTGTGCCTTTGCAGAATGCTGCATGTCAGAATCGCCAAACCAACCTCGCTTTTAGAAGTGATGCATCGCTGTAAGTGCTGAACCTTGAGGATGTAATCACTGCTTGACAATGGGAGGTGTGAGCATTTTAAAAAATATGTATGATATAAAAAGAGCAACACTTTATTTCCACGCTGAACTGCATCTGAAATAATTGTTTTATGTGGTCCATTCCTTCCTATATGAACGGACTGCTAAATACTGAATATGTGAATGCATACATATTTTTTTAAATACACACATATGCTATATATATATATATTCTGCTCAACTACAATGCTTAACTAAATGCAGAGCACCATGTGTCATACTGTGAGCAATTTGATGAGCGTCATGAGTGCAATGTGAACATAAACGGGTATATTTATTTAAAAAAATTCACAGCTGTACATCAGTTGAAACTACAAATAAATTTGTTCTGTGCAAATGTTCTCAGGCTTCTCTGTAGATCTAATGTGTGAATGGGGAAAATAATGTATTATGGCCACTAGATGGCTTGAAGTATCAAATAAACATAAAGGAAATAAATATGCTCAGCACCTCCATCTAGTGGCCATAATGTGTTTATTTCTCCATTAGCACATTTAGTCTGCAGAGAATATAGCCTTGGGAAAATGGTGCATTAGGCCCACCCATCTGGGTGGTGAGCATACGTAATGCCATCTAGTGGCCATTATAATTTTTCAAATTCACACATTCGATCTACAAAGAATAAAGCCTAAAAGCATTTGATTTTGCCTTATTTGCACAGAAGGAACATGCAGTTTAAATGTATAAACAGCTGTACAGGGGGAGGGGAGGCAACATTTACCTTATGGATAAAGGACAGTATCAGAACATGTGTCTAGAGATTCTAAACAATCAGGAATGATGTCGGAAAATCCCCGCTGATACGACCGACAGATTCCCAAAAGGGGTGTACTCACTTTTGCTGCCACCGGTTTAGACCAGTGGTTCTCAACTCCGGTCCTCGGGACCCACCAACAGGCCAGGTTTGCAAGATAACTAAATTACATCACAGGTGATCTCATTTGCTGCTCAGTGATTGCAGTATTCTAGTCTGCATCCCCCAAGGTAATACTTAAAATCTGGCCTGTTAGTGGGTCCCGAGGACCGGAATTGAGAACCACTGGTTTAGACAATAATGGCTGTGTGTGAGTTATTTTGAGAAGGCCTGGCTGCAGTCTCCACTCAAATTCATCCCAAAGGATTTCTACTAGGTGGGACTCTGTGCACGTCAGTCAAGTTCCTCTACTCCAAACTCGCTCATTCGTGTCTTTATGAACCTTGCATTGTGCACTGGTCGAAATCATTTGGTGGAGGGGGGATTATGGTTTGGAATTGTTTTTCAGGTGTTGGGCTTGGCCCCTTAGCTCCAGTAAAGGGAACTCTTAAGGAGTCAGCATACCGAAACATTTTGAACAATTTCATGCTCTCAACATTGTGGGTCTTGTAATTTGTTTTTAAAACGCTTCTAAAAAAGAGTTTTAAAAAAAGTGCAGAAACTTTTTGAAGAACCCTCGTATATGTACACTTTTTTTTATTTGCAATATTTTTTTATGAACATGGAGTTACACTTTAACTTTTTGAGATATCGTTGTGACTCATTATGCTTTTTGTAGGAAAAGTTTCATGTTTAGGTCAGGTGTGCTTTAAATCTGACATATTTAAATCAACAACATCTTGAAAGATGAAGCAAGGGCTAAAATATAATGCAAGTGTAGGGATCCATTGCCCTCTACTGTCAGCTGCTAGTATCACACTGTAATGAATATGTATGTTTGTCACATCCTGACTAGAAATGTTGAGAAAAGGTCCTGGAAGGAGGAATTTTAGAGAAAGGTCTCGGCCACATGTCCTGTCCATGCTACTAAAACCAGATCAGAAGAGATGATTATGAAAGTATTGTGGCAGGCGCAGCACTACAAAGTGCCTTATGCGCTGTGGCATTAGAAGAATTGGATCTCTCTGACTTCAGTCTGACCAGACTGTTACTCTATAAATTCCTCTAATACCGTTCTATGGAAAGCAGTAGGTTTAAAGAGCACACCAAACGCTTAAGATATCTTCTTTATTAACTTCAACTTTTCTTCATAGATAACACTGACACTTTTGCAGCAGACAGTCCATGTACAACATGTGCTGAATACAGTATAACAAATGGTGGATATATTTCTCTCTGTATTGCTGTTTGAGTTTGTTTGCTTGGGTTTGTGTTTGATAGTTTGGTTTTGAGTTTGGTGGAACTACAAGTGAACACATAACTAGTTCAGTATACAGCTCTAATCACATTACTAACAATAGAAACATGTATAACTGTTATTTACCTATTTTTGGCCACTTGCTTCCATAAAACTGCTCTGTGGATCTGTGTGTCTATTCAGTTCTCTTCTGTAGTGGAAAATGAGAAGGCTGGCTGAAGCATGAGGCTTCAGAGAAAAAAAATGAGTGTAAGGCTGGCTGTAATTGGCCAAGACTGTTGCTGAGTGTGAGATTGGCTGTGATTGGCCACAAACTCCTTATGGGTAATAAAGTTTAACTCTGTGCTTTCTGGTTTCAACTCTGCTGTGTCTGAGCTTAACTTACATGCATACAAATGAATCTTACAGGCATATTTTTCCTTTGCTTCTGTGAACACAACATACAATTGTTATGTGACATCCAAACATGAAATCACAGTAAATAACTCTGCTTTTGTCTCTCACATATAAACATATGCACTGTATTGAGGTTATTAACAGGTCTAGCTGTATATGCATGTAGGTCATATTCGCAACCTAGGACAGGTTCTAGCTGGCCAGCTACAAGTATTTCTGTGCTCTAATAGTTTTAACTGCAGCTGCCCATAGCTTCTTGAGTGTATTGCTAAATCCTTATGACAAAAAGATATCTCTGTCCCGTTACTGTCTCACATGCACAGTGCCAGATAACTAGGACTGCATTCCAGGCTAGTTTGGTAACGGCTGGAGGGTTTCCTTATCAATGCAGATCTTTTCTTCAGGTCACCAACACAAAGACAGAAGTCGCATCATCTTCAGGGGCCTCCGCAGTGGGACTTTGCTGCAACATTTATCTGGAGGTATGATAGAAGTGTGGATTCATTATTTCCCTAGGTTTTGAAGAAGCATGTTTTCAGCGTGAAACGCGTTAACCTTTCCATGGCCTGTGTTCTTGTCCTGGTGACAGTTTTTTACATGTTTCAATAAATCTATTGGACCAGCAGAGGTGTGCAGCCAATTTCTTTCCCTAATTCAGAACGTTGGGTCAGAATTTGCATAAACATGAAAGCATGGATCCATCCTGCCTTGTATCAATGGTTTCCCACATGGAAGAAAAATATATTTAAAATATATTTTAAAATTTTTTTTTTATTTTTACCAAATATATTGGAAATATATTTGAAATGCTACAATTTTGGCCATATTAAATATATTTCTAATTTTTTTCCCTAAATATATTGGAAATATATTTTTCTTCCATATGGGTTAGCATGGTGTTAGTGGTGTATTGGTGTGGGGGATATTTTCTTGGCACCCTTTGGTCCCCTTATTGTTTTTGACACACTTTGGATTCTTTATCGTTTAAACGCCATGGCCAACCTGAGTATTTTTGCTGACCATGTCCATCCCTTGATAACTACAATGTACCCATCTTCTAAAGGGCTTCTTCCAGCAGGATTATGCACCATGTCAAACATGTCACAATGCTCAAATCATCTCAAACTGCTTTCTTGAACATGACCATGAGGTCACTATACTCCAATGGCCTCCAGATCTCAATCCAATAGATCACCTTTGAAATGTGGTGGAACGGGAGATCTGCATTATGGATGTGCAGCCGATAAGTCTGCAACAACTGTGTGATGCTATCATGTCAATATGGATCAAAAAATTAAGGCAGTTCTGGAGGCAAAAGGGGGTCCAACCCGGTACTAGCAAGGTGTACCTAATAAAGTGGCCAGTGAGTGTATATCAAAGCTTATTGCCCATTTCAGAGACTGAAAGAATGGTGTTATTAAAGTGAAACTGAAGGCAAAACTTTTTCCCATTTTGAATAAAGTAAGGGAGGGTTATAATACCATTCCATTTTTATTTTTATTTTTTTGCCATCTGTGTCTTTTTGGGGTGATTTTTACCCAACTAACTATGTAACAATATAAAGCCATAAACTTTTTTTTTAATTTAACATTGAACAGATAATTGTTAAAATCCCTGTCAGTTTGATTATGCCATCTGTGCCCCATTGGGGAAATTTTCCTTAATTTATAGATAGGCCAGAGAGAGTGAATTACGCTAGTTGGGGCAGAGACAGGAATACAAACTTACAATCCAACAAGAGCAGCATCCAAGAGTCCAACATTTTTATTGATAAAATTGATTCATACCAGAAAAAAAATCCAACACATTTCGGGGCCCAAACACACTCCCAATCAAGGCTTAACACAGAATAAAACTTGAATGGACTTCGAGAACACAGTGACTTGTGGGTTAGGTGCAGCATTGTGTTTCAGGCAGTGAACACAGTCTAAGCTTAGTAACAATGCTGTATTAAAGCAAAGTTCAACAAATACAAACAGGCCCAGCAAGCAGTCATGTCCATCCGGAGCCACTTACCAATACAACAGCAGTGGAACAGCGGTATGAAGATTGGAAGGTGTTGACAGTGTCTGACACGAAGGGTGGAATGCAGCCTGGCCGGTCCACAACCAAAAGGAGGCTTCCTAGAGTGGTAGACAGTCCCGGCACTGCCCCTACTCCTTTGGTAGCTTTCCCTTTATGCACCCCCTCTATGCACTGTCTCTGCCAGAGGGGGAACCTGTCTCTATGCCTGTTAATCGCATAAAGCATGCCAAGCCCAGGATTCTGTGTCCTAAATAGACTCTGAATGACCCAAGATGGCCACCAAAGTAAAATGGGATGCCAGCATCCAATCGGATAGAGGCCCACTGTAACTGAGAAAATCATAGTTTTTTTTTTACTTTGGATCCTGCCAGTAACACATTTACTGTTTTAGGGTGACAATGTTTACCGACCATCTACAGAGGAGCTGCACTGGCATCCAAGGACATATTGTTACTACAGAACATTCTTCTCCTCTCCAAAACATGGTGGGGGGGTGTTTTGTAGTTCATAGAAAGGCCTGGGAACTGATTAGTCATCACAAGTTGAGAGCTTAAAGAAAGATAAGAGCTTGCAAGATTTCTGGCAGGATCAACAGATGTTATTTAGCACAGCTAAGACAGATATAACAAAATACTTTCAATGGTATATGTAACAGACCAAAAGGGAACAAATACAATAAGGTCATTGTTGGAGTTTATATAAACTTCACACCATGGGGCAGCCCACTGCCGGAGCATAGGGGAGTAGAGGAGAGCACCAGCTACTGGGGGGAGCAGAGGATTGTGTAAGTAAAACTGCTTTTTTTTGGATAACGTAGACTGAAACAAGCATTAAACCCTTGCAGTGTGGGGGCACTTCCACTGCATGGAAGGAATTTTCCTTTCCTCAGAGATGGGCTTTAACCTCCCTGGCAGTATTCCTGAGTGTGGCTCAGGGTGGAATTTCAGTGCCATTAGCGATAACCCCGAGCCACACTCGGGGTACCGCCAGAAGGAAATCGCTGGATCCTTGAAGATGTTACTTACCTTGTCCCCGGGATCCCGCAATGTTTTCCAGCAGTGTGCGGCAGCTGGATCTTCGGCCTGATGCTGTGTGCCCCGCCTTCCGTTCCCTGTGTGCGTCGCGTTGCAGGGGGGTGGAACTGGCGGCAAATTCAAAAAGTAAAACACACTGATATATTGTAATCCTACTGGATTACATTACTAAATAAAATAAATTGACCTTAGTTGGCCCCCCAGTGCCCTTGCCTGCAGTTTTACTGTACTTATATATATATATATATATATATATATATATATATTATTATTATTATACAGGATTTATATAGCTAGCGCCAACAGTTTGCGCAGCGCTTTACAATGTGAGGGAAGACAATACAGTTACAATACAATTCAAAACAGGAGGAACTAGAGGGCCCTGCTCGTTAGAACTTACAATCTAGATACTTTAACTTATTTATAGTTATTTATTATATTATAATTCATGATTTCGTGTTTCAAACTCTATCATACCCGAGATGTTATAAAGAAGAACGCACAGTAAAAAAAAATCATATGTAAATAGTTGGTTTGGGCTGCTCGTCATTAAGAATTACATGCAAAATAATGGTACCAGCACCTAAAATCTGAAACAATCATACCGCCAGGGAGGTTAAAGTGAATGTTAACCTCATTCATGAAATTTGACCTGCGCACATATATCTGTAGTGTTTACTTATCTTTCTCCAAAGCCCTAAGTCCGGTGTCTTTCTGCTGTTCTGTTCCTCTGTTATCAGCATGATAACTTCTGACAAGTTCTTCGACACAGGAGATAAAAGATTTGTGTTGGGTAGCGTGCATAGAGAGAGAGATTAGCAGAGAGCTGGTCCATTCATAGCACAGCTGTAAGTTTTTTCCTTCCTTTGCCTACGTGGAGGGGGTGGTGCCTTTCCTTCAATCAGCTCACACACAGTGTATGCTAAGACTCCACACCCAGTGCTGGAAACAGGAAGAACAAATTCTAACATGATGTTCACTTTCTAAACCGTGTAGAAAGCTGAAGACAGCAGATATACATGTAAAACTTCTGTAGGGATAGTTGTCTCATCTCTTTGGTGTCTCACCACTTTAAGATAAAAAGTTTGTTGTATTTGTAGTTTCAGCAGCTATTACATTGTAAGAACATCCTGTTTTTTTCCATCAGGCCAGATCTCTTCTTAGACGTTGAGGACACGGCAGCCAAGACAGAGAACATCACAATCCAATAAGCTGTAGAATGGGGAAGCGTTGCACTAGGTACTGTACAGGCTATTTATACTGCGTAAAAACACAAGCAAAGCTTCCCATGTGGAATGGACCTGATGCTCTTTATTCACTGGGATGCTGGCCAGCTCCTTGTTAAGTGGGATCTTGCCTTGTAGTTTGCATTACATCTTCAGGACTACAGTCATATTTCTAATGACTTAATTATTGTCCTATTTTTACCTATCGACCCTTGCATCTGCAGTTCTTGTCTTTCAAGAGCTTGAAGTATAATGATGATCAGCATTTTCATACTGGCTCCAAGTTTTATTTGATTTCCATTTAGGCCAATAGCAGCAATCTCTGATAAGTAACTTAGGAACCACGTGTTATTTAGTTCCTTCTAAGGTTGCTTGGCTTCTAAGGCGGCCAGTCTGAAATAGAGTTGCCCATCCCATATACTACACAGTAGATTGTACTGCTATCCCATTAACTAGATGTTGGTGATGTAATTATCTGATTATAGTATGGAAAGGTTGTGATAACCTGATCTGTATCTTGCAACCAATCAGGGAGAACTAGCTTGCTCATTACCTGTATAGCCACTCAAGGACCAAGCTGCTGCTCACTAGAATATCTCCTAATTGGTGCATGTTTAGGAGATATTAATTTAACCTACAGATAAGCTTTATTATAGGTTTACTCGTAGGTAAAAATAAAAATGTTGAGTTCTTTACCACTTTCATGACATTTTACCCCCTTCCTGACCAGGGCCTATTTTGCGATTCGGCATGTGACTTTAACGGACAATTGAGCGGTTGTGCGATGCTGCACCCAAATGAAATTGACGTCCTTTTTTTCCCACAAACAGAGCTTTCTTTTGGTGGTATTTGATCACCTGTGCGATTTTTTGATCATGCGTTATAAACAAAAAAAGAGCGACAATTTTGCAAAAATAACAATATTTTTCACATTTTTTTAAATGAAATTCCCCCCAAAAAAATGTAAAAGTCTAAATTTTTTAACATTTTAGGCCAATGTATTTTCTGATACATATGTTTGGTAAAAAAAAAAAATCGCAAAAAGGGTATTTTGATTGGTTTGCGCAAAAGTTATTGCGTTTACTAACTAAGGGAAAGATTTTTGTCATTTTTATTGGTTTTTTTTTTTTAACGAGTAATGGCGGCGATCTGCAATTTTTTTTTTGCGGTACTGCGACATTGCGGCAGACAGATCGGACCCTTGACTGATCTCTGCAGTTACACAGGGGAGAATGACAGGCAGCTTTGTTTACGTTAGCTGCCTGCCTTTCTCCCTCTCCAGCGGGAGATCGCGAGTGACCGGCGGACATCGGAGCCACCGGTCACTCGCGCGTGGATGTTATTGAACGAGCGGGGGCGGGAGCGTGCCTCCGGTGGGGCGCGCTCGCCCCCTAGAGGCTCGTGGGCGAGTGACCTGTAGGGGGCTGACTGCCGCAGTAAATAGTTGTGCGGCGGTCGGCAGGCGGTTAATGGATGACTCACTTCAAGGACCAGGTTAGGTTTAGGGCAAGGGTTGGGTGATTAAGTGTGAAGGAACAAACTAAAGGTTAGGTGCTTCGGTATTAGAGAAGTATGTTTTTTTTTTTTCAGAATCATACTTACCTAGCTGGTTGCAGCTTTAGCCTCGCTGGCTCTGAGACTGAAAACTGAGCAATCTAACACCACTGATCGCTCGGTTCTCAGGGCTTCCTGAGCAGAAAACTGATGCCTGTGAGACATCGCTGTCTTCTCTGCCCCCCACCCCCTCCCTCACTGGAGCACTGGGCTGTGGATGGGGGTGGAAGCGGCCAGCTCAGGCTCTCAGTGGTTTGCTGAGCTTGGTGCTGGTCCAGCTCTGTGATGTCAGCTGACAGCAGGAGAATGTCAGCTGACAGCAGGAGGATGTCAGCTGACAGCAGGAGGATGTCAGCTGACAGCAGAACAAACTGCACTCCTGTGATCCACAGGAGAAGCAAAACAAGCTTTGGTTGTACTTCTCCTGTAACCACATCTCACCCAGCCTATAGCAGAATGGTTTTAGAATTCTGACTGGGCGTCATATGACGTCCAGCAGGAAAACCTGCTTGCGCGCATGACCAACACACCGCTCTGACACACCGCATCTCCGATCTCGATAAAGAGCCTATGACAGCTGATCACATTCTAACAGAGATGTATAGTAACTAAGTAGAACTACTTCACTACTGTACTTAAGTACCGAAAGGCGGTATCTGTACTTTCCTAGAGTAGAATTATTTTCTCCTACTTCCACTTTTACATTTTTTGATGATTTCAATACTTCTACTCCGATATTTTTTTTTTGTGCTGCATAGTTACCCGTTACTATTATAAAAATTACCACTGCCAGAACAGTAGATGGCAGGTCTCATGAAGCTCAAAACATGTGTATTATCAGCGCATAAATAAATGCTACTGTATGTATAAATAAAAGCTGCATTTGAAATAATAAAAAACAATATGATGTTCAAACTTTTGACTTCTTTCTCTAATAACAACATAACACAGTACTTGTACTTTTACTTTCAGTACTTAAGTATTGCAAGTAGATTTTTTTTTAAATTTTGCTACTCAAGTACAAAAAATGGTGAATACTTTAGTACTTCTACTCAAGTCACTTTTTGATAGAGCACTTCCACTTCTACTCAAGTATGGGTTTCGAGTACTTTATACAACTCTGCATTCTAACCAGGAAATGCTGGTTTATCCTCTATTCATGCTTACAGGGTGTAAGTAGAAGAGAGCCCATAAGCGGCTCCCCTGATGGGGGGGGGGGGGGGGTCTGTGCTGAAGTAGCAATTTTCAGGGTTTTTTAACTTTTTTCAGCTCTAGCATTTTTTAGCTTTTTTTTGTAGCAAAACTATACTCCCACAAAAGCTTATGGCTCAAAAACATTGATGAACACAGAATAGCTGCGTTTTTCAGCCTTTTTTAAGTTTTTATCAGAGTTAGAGCATTTTTACAGCTGGAAAAAAGCCTCCTGAAACTCATTAGTTCTGGGGTTTCTTTCCAGCCAGAAAAGGCCCCTGCCAAAAACTGCTGATAACAGCCTATGTGTGCATGGACACATAGGATAACATGCTGGGGAGTTTATTGGCTGCAGAAAAAAATAATGTCTGATGCCAAAATCAGCAGCTGTAAAAACATCCAGTGTGCATGAGGTCTAAAAGTCAAACTCCGGAAAAAATTTTTTTTTAACTTTGGACAGAGTGATCTGAACTTAGCACTTGTTTTCTATTTGTTGCTTATTTTCCTCTTCTTGCAGTTTATCAGAACATTAATACTAATGATGTCTACATTCTTCTCACCTAACGTCCTAGTACTGCCATGTTAACAAAGGTAAATAGGACAGAGTTTAGGCACAAAGATGGGCAATGTTTAAAGGTACATTCCATCCAAGGTTGGAAGCTAAAGCATGAGATGAATACATGGAATACAGTCTGCCTGCTAAATAATGTTTTACCCAGAGATTGCTGTGCTGTGCCAGTCCAAGCCACTTGTTTTGTTCTGTAATCTGCCTGGAACACACCTGCTAGTGATGTTGTGTTTTTAAATGGAATTTTTTTCTTTCATCTGGAGGAGGGGCTTTCTCAGCTAAGCACGCCTTCCTGCTTGCATGCCTGATCTAAGGGCAGATTGACTTCAGGTAATAAATGGTACATAAATCATCTGCCCTTACTTAAGATGGCTGTGGCTAGAAATACTTGCAGGATCTTTTTCAAAGTGATTTCTCAACAAACTAACAGATGGAGACATGGATGGATTGGTGAGTTTGCCTTGAATAATTAACATGAAATAAATAGTCACCATGTAGCAGGAAAAGTATCGCATATGCTGCACATCGCTGCAAGTCCTCTGTGGCAGTCTTAGCCAGGGCTCTAAGCAGGCCACGCCTCCCAATGTGTTTTACTCTGCCCCCCGTGTTTTCAGTTTCTGGTGCTCAAATACCATTAAGCTCCACTTTAGCACATCCCTAAATGCCCAACACCACACAAACCCATAGGAGTCAATTCCAGTTTTGAGTCCAGCTCCACTATTGTATCCCTTTCAGTCACACAAAAATCAGTAAACTAAGATCAATTTCTGACTTTAGCTTAGCTGCAGTGTTTACTGGATGACATTAGTAGCCAATGGAATGCTTTGAAACGTTGCTTAGAGCTACACTTTAAAGTGGTTGTAAACCCTTACATATACCCAGTGAAGTGACTGGCCTCAGGTGGTACACAGAGATGAGACAAATCCTCCTACATAGGTTGTACTGGTATATCTGCAGTCTTCTCTTTTCTACAGCTATTCAAAGTGCAGAATTGTGTTGGTGTTGAGGTATTCACTTTAAGGTCAATGCAGAGGACAAGGGGGCACTCTTTACGTCTAGAGGAAAACAGATTTTGTCTCCAAATATGGAAAGGTTTCTTCACAGTAAGAGCTGTGAAAATGTGGAATAGACTCCCTCCAGAGGTGGTTCTGGCCAGCTCACTAGATTGTCTTAAGAAAGACCTGGATTCTTTCCTGGGTGTGCATAATATAAATGGGTACTAATATTTATAGGTAAAGTTGATCCAGGGAATATACGATTGCCTCTCAGGGGATCAGGAAGGAATGTTTTCCCCTGCTGTAGCAAATTGGATCATGCTTTGCTGGGGTTCTTCTCCTTCCTCTGGATCAACTGCCGGTATAGGATTGTGTAAATGGGATTGTATGGTTGGGTTTTCTTTACTGATTTTTGTTTTTTATGGGTTGAGCCAGATGGACTTGTGTCCTTTTTCAACCTGAATAACTATGTAAGAATTTGTTATGTAACGGTATCAGCCAAATGATCAGACCAGTGGCGATGTGAAAATTCTACTTAACTTAACAATGAAAATCTTGATTACACAGGAGATTATATGAAAAGGGGTTTGCAGTACAAAACGATAATACGAACAGCAAGAAAGCAGGGTTAGAACAAATGAAAACAATTCTACTGCAGTTCTACTAATGGCCACTGGATTGCAGCAGAGTGCTCTGAGTTCAGTTTACTGACAGAGTAGAGAGCTAAAGAAATCTCACGTGTCCAAGATGGCAAGCTGAGGAGATTTCCTGCTGGCACCCACTTCACACTGGCACTGCTGGTGCTGACTTCGGTCAGGAGGCTCCGGGGGCTGTAGATAAGACCACCTCACTGCATGGACAGCTTCTTGGAATGGATTGTAACAGAGTCCTCTCCTGTGACTAGGGCTTGAAAAGACACTGCATGCTCTTGTGCTCACTGCTGGTGGCCCGCACACCAGACTTATCAGATGAGGACCCAGAACCTGGGGACAGCTCACTTGCCCAGTCAAAGGATCTCTCTGAGCACAGGAATCTGGGAGGAGCTGTCATTTATACTCCCTGGGCGTGTCCAGGAGCTCAGGGGATGCTGGAAGCCCAGAGGATTGTGGGGAGTTAAGTTAAAGGGACTTGCACCTAAATCTGGATAAAGGGGCACACCACTACAAATTTACATAGCTTATCTGAGCTTTCAGGAAGCAGGGGCAGGGAGCTGAGGTTACACTCTGCAGATCTCAGTGAAGAGAGCTCTGAGAGCTGATTGGAGGGAAGTGATCCTCCCCACACTTTTCACACAGCACACAGGAACAGAGATGAGTTTGTCAATCACAGGCTGTGTGCTGGAGGTCCCTCCCTTGTCAACTTTTTTCCTCTTGGCATCAGGAAAACTTGCCAGAAGTTATTCCTGCTGAGGAATGAAGTAGCAGACAGAAATTAGTTAGTGCTCTGGATTAAGACAAGTACACACTATAGAGGGATATGGTTTGTTTATATTTCATGCCTGAGATTTACAACCACTTTAACACCACGGCTCTGATATAACCCCAAACTATACCGTGTCAGCACTTTCCTCTCTCATTTCCATTCTTTAGCATGATACCACCTGCTGCGAAGATACACACTTAGTGTATATAAAGGCGTTTCACCTAGGCTAGGCGATCTGAAATACTGCTTTAGTCACGGCCCTACTTTGATGCAGAATGTTTGTCAACCTTTTATGCATGTGTCAGGATTTTCACAATTTAGTATAATGAAACTCAACAACATTGGGTCTTCGGGGAGCGAAGATCCATTTGAGAAAATTGATAATACATAACTGTGAGGAATGTGTGGTCTTCTGCGCCGCATTCAAATAAACCCGAGCGCTCAGCATTCCATTTTAACAACCAATTACAGGAGCATCTCGCGGCTCGGCTGCACCTACTCCGCTAATAATTTAATGTTTATAAAGAGCTTTTTAAAATTCCACAGCATCTCGCTACGACATTAGTAAATGCAGGCTTTTAATATCTATAATTCACTCCGCTTGGCGTTTTGCCATGAAGAACAACTGACAGTCCTGGAAGAATTATTCTGTTCCTTTCGCAAGGCCGGTACTTTTTTTTTTTTATTAGGCTTTGGACTAAACTATCATTTATCCAGATTCAATTGACTCAAAACTAGAGGGAAAGTCAAATGCTTGGCAAGGTGTAAAAAGATGCCTTTTGTAGGTCTTGTCTTACTGACAATCGGAGGTCATGTAGTGTTTATTTTAAAGAGGAACTCTGCTCTAAAGGTAGTTGGTCAGGTTAGAAATAAGTAGACTACTGTTACCAACTTGTTTTTGGAGTTTTGACCTCCAGGGCTGTTATCCATGTGTATCAGGATTCCCCCAACAACTCTGCTTGGTCCTCAGCACACTGGATCCCTCTCTGCAGCTCAGCTCAGCCTTCTGTCCTCTTAGGCCAGCCGCCTAGGACACCCATAAAAAAGAGGGAAAGGGGTTTGTGTTCCACAAAAAGGCCTAAATCAGGGACCCACTGTGAGGAAAAGTGACCCTGTATAATTAACTTTAGTTATAGTTTGTCATGGATCGTGACCGTTGGTCAGACACTGGTCTGCCTCCCACATTTTGGAGTCACATACGGCCTTCTGACTGGCGGAATAACATTTGGGGTCATACAAACGGCTCGGCAAGTCGGTACCCATTTGGTCTGCTTAACCCTCCACCGCGACCATTGTCCTATTGCTGCAGTGCACTTTGGTATTCACGCACATCCCCACCCCCTGGTCACGGACACTGAGGGGACCTACCAACCACGGACCACCTGAGGGTCACCCATTGACTATTTCTCCGGCCCTTAATCCACAGGCTTGGTCCCCTATATTGTTTACCTTACTAAATCTACACATACACATGTGCAGCATACTCTGCCTATAACAATTTTTACAGGCTTACCAGCCCCAGGGTCCATGAGAGCTCTCCGCCAATCATCATTAATATTATTATGAGGTCCTCGCACAGCACTACTCAGGTCATACAGCCTACATTGTATGCTGATGCCTGGCTGGTCCTGTGCAAATTGTGAGATGGGTCTACTGCAATTCTTTGTGCATGTATGATTATTCTATGAATTTTAATGTTGTTTTGTAGTGTCTGGTTTGCCAAACTGATTTTTCTATCTGTTCACATATGTTGCTAAGGCATACGTGCCTAAATAAAATTTGTCTACTTTTTTCAATAAAACTTGTCTGGAGTGCCCTTAGTTGGTATCTGGGGTTGTATTTGTCAGACCTTTGTCTGCCAATTCAATCACTCCCCTTATTTTTTCATACGCCTAGGACACCCGTTCTCTACTGACAGGAGGAGAGACAGCCGTCACCTCCCTCCCGGGTCTCTGCTTCCCGCCAAAGACAATCTGTCATGTGCCCCTCACAGACTTATACCCCCTCCCAGGATGCAATGCAGAATCTGCCCTCTTTGGGATAGATACAAGCCCTGGTGTGCTATTGGTCAAGTTTCCTCCACCGTCCAATGAGAGCCCTCATTGGATGCAGTGGGGAGACTCCCCAACACCACAGTCACACCTGAGAGCACATGATAGCCTAGCTGAATAATTGTACCCTGCTGATAAGCAGACAAGGTCTCCCTTATAGGTTACCTAGCTCCTACCTAGGAGGTAGGGTTGGTTTACCATTAGCAGCTGCAGCATGCACAATTTAACTCTTTACTCCTTGGCCCCATCAATGAACAGTCTAGGGGATGTAGTGGTTTTTATTGTTGTTTTATTTAATTAGGAATGGGAGAAGGAAAGAGTGGAATACTCCAAATTAAACTATTCACAATGGATGAGGACTCTCACTGATGATGCAGCCAGGCTGCAGATTCACCTTGCCACTAGATGAATTTGGGTTAAGTTTCTGTATAAATGACTTGTTTGGGTAGATTATCTTCAGGATATACTCCTAGTATCGCCTTTCACTCAACAAACTGACACCAGTCCTCTGACTATCCTACACTGGGATGGCCCCCATCAGGTCAGGCCCCTAAACAGGATCCCCTGTACTCACGGTACTGTTTTTTCGAGGGTCTCCAGTGTCTCTACCCCTCCAGTCAGTTCTCCTGGACCTCTGGGTTCAGTTCCTTTCCTCTGGTCCCCAGGCCGTCTGCCTGTGACCACGTGCCTCTGCTACAGTGGAGGAGGCAGCTGCCACCCTCCCTCCAGGACTCTGCTCACCAGCCAAAGACCCCGCAGCACATGTACTCCTGACTTTTATACAGTATCCCATAATGCACCAAGACACCCTGTCTCTACCAATCACCGTTACTTTATCAAAGCCTGTGTACCCATTGGTCCGATTTCCTCCCACTGTCCAACATGCCTCCCTATTGGACAAGTGAAACGCTATCTAGACCCAATGAATCACACACTGAGCAGACCTAACTCACAGATCCTGCTCTCTGGTAGGCAGAAATCAATATAGATTTGCCTGCTGCTCCTCTGATAGGCAGACAGAGCCAAAAACTATACTCTCTCCTAGCACCTACCTAGGAGGGTGCCACATGTCTTACATCAGAGACTTTCATACCTCCCAACTTTCTGTGATGGTAAAGAGGGACATCTATTAGCAAAAAGATTGTAGGCAAAAAACACACCCCAGCCTATCCCATTACATGGAGAATTATTACAAAAAAATAATTGGTTGAAGCCGCAAGTGCATTTTTACCACTACTATTCCTTTATACTGGCTTTTGAAATTTCAAATGGCATCAAATAGAAATTAAATGAAAGTTTTACTTTGTCATGTAAGGATGTAAGCTTTAGAAGATGCATATTCAAAAACAAATAAAAAATTGTAGCTCCCATAGCTCTGTACTTAAAGTAAAACTATAGTCAAAACTTTGTTTTAAATTTTGGATAGTGTAAAGGAGCAATATATCCCCTGTCAGATTTTTTTTGCCATCTGTATCCCATTGTGGAGATTTCCCTTTACTTCCTGTCCCATAGCCAAACAGGAAGTGAGAGGAAATCCCTGCAAATTAAGGGAAATCCTTGGGGACCCCCCAGGTCACCAGAACTAGTGTCCCCATTGAAAGATTTCCCCTCTATTACTTTTCTGGGGACAACCAAAAATGTGTGATCTTCTTTTACTTTCACGTTCAATGATAATGGTAAACAGGACAAATAGAGAGGGTGAATCTCCCTAACGGGGGGCACAGACAGCAATAAAAACTGACAGGGGTTCTAATCCCTCTTCACTCTGTTCAAAAATAAAAAAACAAGTTTTGCCTTTAGTTAAACTTTAAAGAGTAACTCCACTTCTGTCGAGAAAAAAACATTCCCCTCTGGGTGATCTCTGTACATTGCAGGGATTTTAACAAACTTTGTTGCAGATTCCTACCTTTTGATAATCTGGATAATTAATTGTTTGCTCCTCTGTGCTGAATGGGTCAAATGGGAGTGGTTTCATAATTACCAACCAGCTGTGGCAGCTGCAGGGCTCTAATGAGGTAAGCTACTAGGCCTGCATCCCTTTAGATCTGTTCCTATTTGGATTATCTCACCAAAAATGAAATTTTTGTTGCAGGGGATGCCAAAAATCTGACTTGTATCATAGGCAGATTTCTGGGAAAATTGGTGAGCCAATCACACAAGCAGGAAATTATGTTTCTGGGGTGTGGTCAGTATACATTCTGTGTACAGAACAGCTCCAAGTAGCCATATTGCATTGCAATTTCAGAAAATTACAGTGGCTGCAGTTTGGAAAGGTAATTTTTTTATAAAATTCAATTACAATATGATTTGTGTCGCAATTGTATACACTATATTGTTTTTTCTTTATTTGCTAATTTTTTTTCCCCACGAAATTGGAGTTACCCTTTAAGTTCAATGCTATAGCAGCTCTTTCCCTTGATAATATACACAGAAACTATTGCCAAGCAGTTACTATTCAGCTTTTAAACAACTTAAACAGCTCCGGTAATTGCCACCGTTTTTCCTCTTTCCTTCCAATGACAGTTACATATTACATCTCTCTACAGATTAGTAGGTATACAAGCAGCCAGAAAAAGTAATGTGAGATTGGCATGTGGATTTTTGACAACATTTTAATTTGCCAGTGCCAGTTGCCTGGTCTTCCCAGTGAATGGGTTGTGCAGGGAGGGTGTGTCAGCACATGTCTGATCAATGGAGGAAAGTGGGCTGAGTTCCCAGCACAGCCAGAAAACTGACCTCTCATCTGAGCTCTCATCCCTAGTATGGTCAGTTTTTAATAGAAAAGCAGAGGGACTGGCAGGAACACCAGGGATTTTACACAAAGGAAGCAAGCAATACCAAGAGAACAGGATACTTTTTCATATAAGTTCTTGGAACAACAGGAATATATTAGGAATACGAAATGTTGGGGTAACATACTCTTTAACAGTAAAACACAGCAAATTTTAAAGGTACCACTGTATTACATGCTTTGAGAAGAATAAATTCAGCACCTGGGACAGCTCCACGCTAATGGTTTCTAATGGACAGCTCTATTCATATTTCCATACCATATTTTTTGCTGAAAGAAAAATTTAAGCCCAACTTCAGCTGTCACTGTCCACACTCTTTCCCCTTTTTCTCAGGCCTTTCTCTTCCCCTCCCGGCAACCCAACTCCCTCCCCCCCCCCTTCACTTGACATTAAAGTTTAACCACTTAAGCCCCGGAGGATTTGGCTGCTAAAGGACCAGGGGTTTTTTTGCGATTTTTTACTGCGTGACTTTAACGGACAATTGCGCGGTCGTGCGACGCTGTACCTAAACGAATTTGACGTCCTTTTTTTCCCACAAACAGAGCTTTCTTTTGGCGGTATTTGATCACCTGTGCGATTTTTTGATCATGCGCTATAAACAAAAAAAGAGCGTAAATTTTGCAAAAATAACAATATTTTTCACATTTTTTTATATGAAATTCCCCAAAAAAAAAAGTAAAAATCAAAATTTTTTAACATTTTTCGGCCAATTTGTTTTATGCTACCTATGTTTGGTAAAAAAAATCGCAAAAAGCGTATTTTGATTGGTTTGCGCAAAAGTTATCGCGTTTACTAACAAAGAGAAAGATTTTTGTCATTTTTGGTGTTTTTTTTTTTAACGCGTAATGGCGGCGATCTGCGATTTTTTTTTCGGTACTGCGACATTGCGGCGGACAGATCGGACCCTTGACTGACATTTTTGACACTTTTGGGGTTACCAGTGACATTACTGCAGTAATCAGTGCTATACATATGCACTGTTACTGCAAAAATGACACTGGCAGGGAAGGGGTTAACTTTATTGGACAGGGAGGGGTTAAGTGTGTCCTAGGGGCGTGCTTTCTACTGTGTAGGGACATTGCTATTGGTGCAAAAGCAAAGATCAACCGTTCTACATAGTAGAACGGTCAGATCTTTACTTTTACACAGGGAGAACTGACAGGCAGCTTGTTTACACAAGCTGCTCTGTCTTTCTCCCTTCACAGGAGCGATCGCAGTGTGACTGGCGGACATCGAGTCCGCCGGTCACACGCACTGACTTGCCTGTGAACGAGCCGCGGCGGGCGCGCGCCTCGGCGGGCGCGCGCCCGCCCGCGATAGGCTCGCAAGTCAGTGACAGGCGAGTGACGTACCGATACGTCACTCTGCCTGGCCGGGGCTGACCGCCGCAGTATATAGTCGTGCGGCGGTCGGCAACCGGTTAACTAGCGGCAATACTTTTTTCCGTTTTTGGATAGAGACGGTCGAGTGATAGACCGATATCGTTTTTTTGTTGCCGATACCATTACTAATATTTTGGCCAATGCATATCAGTATCGGCCGATATTGGCCGATATTTTTGTACATTTAAAAAAAATTATTATTATTTTTTTTTTTTGACAGGTACTTTTGTGGAGCGATCTGGGGTCCTAAAACCCCAAATCCCTCCTCTGCACTTAAAAGCATTCAAAACGCCAAGTTTGGCTGTTTTGAATGCTGTCATTTTTTTTAATCTGGCGCCTGACAGTACCCAGAAGTGATGTCACTCATATTAACCACTTGCCGACCGCTCACATGGAGCGTACTGCGGCAAAGTGGTTCGTTATCGTCCAGCGATGTAGGTGTACGCCGCTGGACTCGTCCCCTTGCGGGCGGCCTGCGCGCGCTGCCGGAGGCTCGCTCCCGCTGTATTCAGACACATCGGGAGTTGGGCCAGGGGAGGAGCGGCGGTGATCACCGCCGCTCTTCCCCGATCGTCGGGGATCGAGTGTGGAGATCTGCCCGCTTGTGTAAACAAAGTGGGCGGATCTCCTAAGTGACAGGCAGGGACAGATTGCAGGATTCAGAATAGCTGAACCTGCGATCTGTGCCCGTGTCACACAATCCCCTCCCCCCACACACGTCAGTAAGCACCAGGCATACATTAACCCCTTGATCACCAATAAAATTTAACCCCTTCCCTGCCAGTGTCATTTTTACAGTAACAGTGCATATTTATAGCACTGATTACTGTAGTAATGTCACTGGTACCCCCAAAAGTGTCAAAAATGTCAGTCAAGGGTCTGATCTGTCCTCCGCAATGTCGCAGTCCCACAAAAAAAATTGCAGATCGCCGCCATTACTAGTTAAAAAAAAAAAACAATAAAAATGACATAAATTTCCCGTAGTTAGTTTTGCGCAAACCAATCAAAATACGCTTATTGCGATTTTTTTTTTTACCAAAAATATGTTGCAGAAAACAAATTGGCCTAAAATGTTACAAAATTTAGATTTTTACATTTTTTTGGGGGGGAATTTCATATAAAAAAATGTGAAAAATATTGTTATTTTTTTTCAAAATTGTCGCTCTGTTTTTTGTTTATAGCGCAAAAAGTAAAAATCACACAGGTGATGAAATACCACCAAAAGAAAGCTCTATTTGTGGGGAAAAAAGGACCTAAATTAATTTGGGTACAGCATCCACACGGCCGCGCAATTGTCCGTTAAAGTAAAGCAGTGCCGAATCGCAAAATATGGCCTGGTCAGGAATGGGGTAAAATCTTCCAGTCTTAAAGCGGTTAAATACGCTCATTGAGAATTTTTTTGTCAAAGACATGTAGCTAAATACGTTTTGGCCTAAATATATGACAAAAATTGAATATATTGGATATTTTTTAACTGTCAAAGTAGAAAAATATTATTTTTTCAAAATTGTCACTTTTTTAATTAAAATCGCAAAAAATAAAAAGCGCAGAGGTGATCAAATACCACCAAAAGAAAGCTCTGTTTCTGGGAAAAAAGGGACGTAAATTTAGTTTGGGTAAGGCGTTGCATGACAGCGAAATTAACAGGCAAAAAATTTGGGGGCGCATACCCATGTATTTCCAAAGCTGCTGCAGCTATGAACCAAAAGACCTGTATATTAAAAAAGAATAGCGCGCAAATGCAAAAGAAATTACTACCAAATCTGAAGAGAGTCCATAAATAAAAATGGGGGTTTGGTCCCACCATATGGCCATATCGTGCTCAAGCCCACTACTGCGTCAAAGTACCCCATTATCAGTGGGTCCTACACTATCCATGAAAAAGAGATGAATCCAGCCTTTCTAACCCTTGGAGATAATACTCCTTGCTGGGAAAAATGTGCTCCCCCAAATTTTTTGCCTGTTTATTATGTATTCGGTCTGACCAGACTATCGAGGTTGAGCAGCCCTCCCCACCCCCCCACATACACCTGTACTCAATCAGTGTCCACCATCAAGTGGATATAGGAGGAGTCCCCTGTAGTGCATTTGCACATTTTTCCCAGCAAGGAGTATTATCTCCAAGGGTTAGAAAGGCTGGATTCATCTCTTTTTCATGGATAGTGTAGGACCCACTGATAATGGGGTACTTTGACGCAGTAGTGGGCTTGAGCACGATATGGCCATATGGTGGGACCAAACCCCCATTTTTATTTATGGACTCTCTTCAGATTTGGTAGTAATTTCTTTTGCATTTGCGCGCTATTCTTTTTTAATATACATGTCTTTTGGTTCATAGCTGCAGCAGCTTTGGAAATACATGGGTATGCTCCCCCAAATTTTTTGCCTGTTTATTATGTATTCGGTCTGACCAGACTATCGAGGTTGAGCAGCCCTCCCCACCCCCCCACATACACCTGTACTCAATCAGTGTCCACCATCAAATGGATATAGGAGGAGTCCCCTGTAGTGCATTTGCACATTTTTCCCAGCAAGGAGTATTATCTCCAAGGGTTAGAAAGGCTGGATTCATCTCTTTTTCATGGATAGTGTAGGACCCACTGATAATGGGGTACTTTGACGCAGTAGTGGGCTTGAGCACGATATGGCCATATGGTGGGACCAAACCCCCATTTTTATTTATGGACTCTCTTCAGATTTGGTAGTAATTTCTTTTGCATTTGCGCGCTATTCTTTTTTAATATACATGACAGCGAAATTGTCAGTTAAAATCGCACAGTGCCGAATCGCAAAAAGTGGCCTGGACGTAAAGCAGGAAAATCCTCCGGTGGTAAAGTGGTTAAAGCTGAAAGTCTGCAGTTAAAGCGCATCTTGTTTGTTTCATTTCAAATCCATTGTGGTGGTGTATAGAGCCAAAAAGATTAGAATTGTGTCGATGTCCCAATATTTATGGACCTGACTGTATTTGTCGTGTTTATCAATATCATTGTGGAAGTGAAAGAAAATCTCACATTTTTGGTTGTTCTCAGAACAGTAATAGAGAAAAAATCTTCCAACTGGGACATTAGATCTGGTGACAGTGGTGATTCTCTAACTTTAGACTGGTTTCCTCTCACTTCTTGTTTTGGCTATGGGACTCTATCCAAAATGAAATAAAGTTTTGCCTTTAGTTTCAAAATTAAAAGCATATTAATTAATTATTAAGAATAGTAATTGGTAATAAAAATAACATTCTGGCAGGGCACATGGCAAGTGTTGTTTCCTTCTTCTGTAGCACCAAGCAGTGTTCAGTGTTGCATAAAATGGTACCCATGTTGTGGCCTTACCCCCCTAGTCCCAAAGCTACCTGTCCCTGTCCCAACATATTAGCTGTGGGGCCTTTTTAGTGCTACCCAGCCTCCTGTAAGAATCTTCTTTGTAGTGGCCACATATACACACCATAACCTTGATTCAGGCCTAAAGCCTCGCACGCACGCGTCGAATATCGGCAGGGAATTTTCGTCCGACGACCGATCTGCCGATTTTCGGCTTGTTAGTATGATGCTTCCGACAACCGACTCCGACTTTTCGGGCGAAAAAAATCTGGTGTGCAGGCTATAAAATTTTTGTCCGTTGTCAAAACACGGCCGATTTTCGTGCAGTCAGTACAGATTTCGACAGGGAAAAATCTAATGAACAAGTCTGGGCATGCTCAGTGAAGAAAGAACACAAAGAAAGCATACCAACACATGACATCACTTCTGAAGTAGAATTTTGTCGGGCGAAAAAATTTGTGTGCAGTCTAGGCACATTCCAACCAACAAAACACCACTCTGGACAAAAGACGGACGATCGGTCTGCCGATAATCGTTGCGTGTGAACTAGGCTTTAGTCAAGTTTCACCATTTCAAGTGAATGCAAATTTTGGTGTGAATAAACAGGCCCTGCAAGGAAGAATCTGGCTGAAGGCTGTACAGAGCTGAGGATGCTGCACAACCAAGATCTCGCTGGACTGAGGATCGGTGGCAGAAGCTCGCAGACAGTGCTAGTCGCAAGTGTTCAAACAATAAGTGTAAAAGCACTGGAAATACAGTTACACTTTAAAAGGTGGCTTACCATGTCTAGGCTCTGCCATTCTACATAAGCTGAAATAATTTACTGATGGGGAAGGCCATCATTGTAATGGTCAAATAAACCCTTTATATCAGACATTCCCTGGTAGCGTTCCTCCATGGGTTCCTTGAGCTGTGGCTGATTGACCCCTCATCTGATGGTCCCCGCATAATTTTGGGTCTGATATCTCTTGGCAAAGATGATGACACATGACCCCAATTATCTTTTTAGATAAATGTAAGGGTGGCATTCTGATCACAACTGTAAGGGGGGCATTCAACCCACTGGCCAACAATGTATCAGGCATGCTTTCCACTGATCCCAATTAACCAATGACCTGAAAATTATTTCAAGGGCTGCTTTACATAATTTGTCATAATATTAACTTGCAAGTCTCGGTTACTGGCGTAATGGGCATATTGCACACAAAATGTATATCAGAACAGTTTCCATCTATATATAATTTATACACCGTACACACCAGCTCAAGAGGCATCAGACCTCTATTAGTCACACTTACTGGAATTGCTCATGTGAGTCCTTGTCTCGTCCCTTGCCTTATATTCCATATATTAATTGCTGCACAGAAGCTGCCACTGCTAGTGAATTACTTGGATGTCTTGGCTAATGCACATTAAATAAAATGAATATGGCTTTCCAAGCTCCTCTGAACAAAATGGTTACTAAGCTGAATTAAGTGTAAAAGCTTATTCACTCTTGTGTGTTTTGGACTCTTGGCAGCCAAATTAAATCTGCAGTAAAAATTAAACACTCTTAAAGAGGGAGGGCTAGTTTATTTAAAAAAGCCAAGCCCAGTGTACTATGCTCCTGGGTAAAAGAGCATAGTTTTCTGGAATCTGGACCCACTAAATAGGGCCCTTATTGACAGACTGTCAGCTTCAAATTAAACCTAAACATTCCAGAAAACTGGAATGTAAGGAATTTTATTGACCTCCATGGATAAATATCTGCAGCCCATGCTCCTAAGATCTTGGCCCTGCCTAGCACAGTAGTTACTTTTCTTTAAAATAGTCCTGACCAGGCCTTGCACATCAGTCCCTTTTTATTCCCATAGATGGATTTAGGCTCGAACTCCAAGTGAAGTAGAGAGCTTGCAATAGGAATGAACCCCCATGCATGAACCATGGCCTACATGTGTGGCAACTATGGGGGCTTAACCACTTAAGCCCCGGAAGATTTTACCCCCTTCCTGACCAGGCCCTATTTTGCGATTCGGCACTGCGTGACTTTAATGGACAATTGCGCGGCCGTGCGATGCTGTACCTAAACAAATTTGACGTCCTTTTTTTCCCACAAACAGAGCTTTCTTTTGGTGGTATTTGATCACCTGTGCGATTTTTTTGATCATGCGCTATAAACAAAAAAAGAGCGTAAATTTTGAAAAAAAAACAATATTTTCACATTTTTTTATATGAAATTCCCCCCAAAAAATGTAAAAATCAAACTTTTTTAACATTTTTGGCCAATTTGTTTTCTGCTACATATGTTTGGTAAAAAAAATCGCAATAAGTTTTTTGCGCGAAAGTTATTGCATTTACTTACTACGGGAAAGATTTTTGTAATTTTTGTTGCTTTTTTTTTTTAACAAGTAATGGCGGCGATCTGCGTTTTTTTTTGCGGGACTGCGACATTGCGGCGGACAGATCGGACCCTTAACTGACATTTTTGACAGTTTTGGGGCTACCAGTGACATTACTACAGTAATCAGTGCTATACATATGCACTGTTACTGTAAAAATGACACTGGCAGGGAAGGGGTTAACTTTATTGGAGAGGGAGGGGTTAAGTGTGTCCCTAGGGGCGTGCTTCTGACTGTTCAGGGATGTGGCTGTGTGTGTAACAGCAGAGATCTACGGTCCTACATAGCAGGACCGTTTGATCTCTGCTGTTACACAAGGGAGAATGACAGGCGGCTTTGTTTACATTAGCCGCCTGCCTTTCTCCCTCTGTAACTGATGATCGCGAGTGACCGGCGGACATCGGGTCCACCAGTCACTCGCGCAAAGGTGTCCGTGAACGAGCGGGGGCGGGAGCACGCCTCCGGCGGTGCGCGCTCGCCTCCGGCGGCGCACGCTTGCCCCCGGCGGCGCACGCTTGCCCCCTATCGGCTCATAGGCTAGTGACATACTGGTACGTCACTTATACTGCGGCGGACAGCCCCATGCAGGCAATGTACTTGCGGCGGTCGGCAAGTGGTTAAAAAAAGGGACTGTCCTGAAAGAAACTCCTGTCCTGAAAGAAATATGTGGGCCTCTCTTGCTGGTTTTCTTTACTAGCTGTATTTAAATCTATTTTTTATGATTCCTATACCTGAAGCTAATAGAAATCAGGGAAAAGTCAGGATTCCTTAATTCCCTATTTGTGTAGCACCCTCCAAAGTAGGTGCTAGAAGAGAGAATATCGTTTTTGGATCTTATCTGCTTATCAGAGAGATTGCCAGGTACATTTATATTGCTCTCTTTCTACCAGAGAGCAGAATCTGCTAGTAAGGTTTGCTCATGGTGCTCAGGTGCAGCTCAGTTTGTCTGAAGTGTTTCACACTGGTCCAAAAGGGAGACATATTGGACAGAGGGAGGAAACCTGACAAATGAGTGCACAATGCTGAAAACAACGATATAAAGTGCTCTCACTCAGTGCAAAGAGATCCTCCACCAGTAGTACCAGCCTCTCCCCTGAGAGCTGTAAATAAACAGCATGGAGCATAGGTAACCACCGACCAGCTTCTCAATGTAAACCACAAGGACAGCAATTGCTCGGATCTCCCCTTCTCCTTAGGACTCTTGCCACTGAGAAGATAATATGTTCCCCATAAAATGCAAAAAAAGTCATACCATAGTGTGATACTGTTGAAAACAGTTACCTTTATTGAAGTGGTTAAAAGCCTCTTACTTGCGTTAATATGGATAACAGCATGTCAGCATACAAAGTTGTATTTCCGCTGGCGTCCTGAATGCGTTCAGCGCTGAAGAAGTCCCTCCCCACAGACGTAATGCGTGCGGAGGGGGGAGGAGTTGCGTGACGTCACGCGCAGTCCCGGTCGGATGCTGTAGTATCGGAGTGGCAAGAGTCCTAAGGAGAAGGGGAGATCCGAGCAATTGCTGTCCTTGTGGTTTACATTGAGAAGCTGGTCGGTGGTTACCTATGCTACATGCTGTTTATTTACAGCTCTCAGGTGAGAGGCTGGTACTACTGGTGGAGGATCTCTTTGCACTGAGTGAGAGCACTTTATATCGTTGTTTTCAGCACTGTGCACCTTCCTTCGGTTTTAATTGCCTGGATGGACTTTCCCCCTTTTATATAGAAGATTGTTACAGAAGATTTTATGCTGCATGTTTTTCATACTTTGACTACTATGGACTTTTAACAATTTTAATTAATTTATCCTTAGTTACAATTGTAGCGCTGCATTGCTTTTCTACTATATTATTCTGTGTCTTGTTCTTTGTACCTTGGTGTTCAGCAGCTTGGTCTTTTTAATAATGTTTGCGCTGATATCATTTTTCTTCTAAATGAGTGCACAGGCATTTACTACAGCCCTGGTGACTGGCAGAGGAAAGTGCCTTGGTGTATGCTGGGATACTATATAAATGCCAATGGCACATGTGCTTGGGGTCTTTCAGCTAGAGAGTAGGGTCCCGGAGAGAGGGGGCGGCTACTCCTCTGTGGAAGCTGCCATGCGCCCTCAGGTAGTCGACCTGAGGGCCTTAGAGTCAAAGAGGAGCTGAACCCAGATGTCTGGCAGAGCTGACTGGAGTGGAGACACTGGAGAGGATCTGATTCTGAGTACAGATCTGTGTCGAGGGGCCTGTCCTGAGAGGGCCACCCCTTCTGCTAGAAGAGTCAGTGGACAGGTATCAGTCAAGGAGATGCTAGAGATTGCCCTGAAGATAATGTAGTTGCATCAATTCTGCTGCTAGAGAGAGCAAGAGGACTTAGATCTTTAAAACAAGTGGCAGTATAGTTAAAGCAGTGTGTCTGCTTCCACAAATAACCTGGTGAGGCCAAGTTAGAGTTGCCCCTCTGTAAATAGTTCAAGTTGGAGTATCCCACTATTTCCTTCCCCCATCCAAAACCCCTGGACTGTTTATTGAGTAAGGAGCAACTGGGAGTAAGGATGGATGAGTGAACTGTCCCTAAATGACTGCACGTAATCAGAGGAGACCCAAGATGTCAGCACACAGCAAGCCCTGCGCAGACGGTGCTACACTTGTTTTGTGTCATTGTCTCAGAAAGTATTGAATCCAAAGCATAGGGCACGACAGCAAGGCAACTAGTGTTTTTCAGAAGGTCAGAAATGGTAAGTCTAATATTTTTTCTCAAGACATTAAATGTTTCCATAACACGGAGCAGGCCAAAAAGACCAGCTTATGGCATTAACAATTTAGTTTGAGAACTGAATACATTAAAAGTACACTTGTAAAAGAATGGCAAATAAAGAGTATGTAGTTGACGCCAAGTGAATGTGTCAGGATGAAGTCAACCTCGCTTATTGCCGCTGATGGAGGACAAAGATGATGAAGCCTTAAAACATGGAGCCACTACATGGAGTCCTCCTAAGTTGTCTGTGAACATTGGTGTAGGAATCTTACCTAGCCTGAAACCAGGTCCATCCAAATACACTCAAAAGGGCTACTTAGCCATTTTTGCTGCCGCCCTGTACCCCAACTCTCGTCAGCTGCAGGGTAACCAATCTGACCACAGGCTCCCCAGCTCTGGGATTGGTCCATGGTGCAGATGGTGCCTTATTTGAAGTGCATCAGTCTGTGCCTCTGTGCTTGTGATAGCATATCCTACTGAACAAGTGTGCCTGTTTAACTACTACTGTTGCTCTTCTTTGCTATGTTCTTGGATTATTTTAGTGTCGGCTGCCTGCCCTGACCTTTACTACATTTTTGGATTTCTCCACTGCCTACCCCTACCTTTGCTACAATCTAGAATTCTTCCAATGCCTGCCCTGACCTTTGCTACATTATCAGATTCTTCCACTGCCTGCCCTGACCTTTGCTGCATTCTCAGAATTCTCTGCTGCCTGTCCTGATCGTTGACCCTGACCTTTGCAGATTTTGCTTGCTGCCAGCCATCAGTCCTGACTCCTCCAGAGTGTCTTCCATCTTGTTTCTCCCATCGAGGTACGGAATGTCTACTCTGTTACTTTGTGTCCATAAGTCACATTTTATAGCAGGAGTATAAAGTATGTTTTCTAGTATTTAAGCGATTGTAAAGGATTTAAAAAAAAAAAAACAAGCATCTCTATACTTACTTGCTCTATGCAATGAAATTGCATGGAGGGGCCCCGAACCTCCTCTTCTCAGGTCCCCTGCTGGCGCTCCTGGTTCCTCCTATCTGTCCAGTACCCCCACAGGAAGCTGCTTCCCATGGGGGCACTCATGCATGCTTGCTCCTGAGCCCTGCTGCTGTGTTCATTGACACAGACAGTGGGACTGGGCCCAGCCCTCTCCTTTGTCACTGGAGTTGATTGCCAGGACCAGTAGCCAATGGCTCCTGCTGCTATGAATCCGAGGAGGGGGCAGCTGCTCTCGTGCATGTTATTGGATTGGATCGGGATCAGGTAAAAATAAGGGGGGGGGCTGGGGGGATCCTGCAGCAAAGAAGGTTTTTACCCTTAATGCCGAGAAAGCTGTGACGAGACCAATCTCGCCACTGGGCGTTGGAGAAGCCTGGTTGCTCGCCTCCTGCAATGTGACTATGGACCCTCTCATCAGCCCATGCTAAACATAAACACCATGGCAATTTGACTGTGTTTGTGGCATCTGAGCGCTGTTTGGATATGTTGAGCGCTCAGATCCAGGCTATCTGGGGATGGGTTGAATGTAGGGGTTCTGTTCAGTAGACTGGGAGTTATGCATTTTTGTGTCTTTTTGTGTTTCTTTAAACATGTGGCTAATGGAGTCTTGCCTCTATCCTGGAAGCTAAAACGTATTCCTGTAAACTGTAAGGAACAGGAAGTCAACTCCTAATATGGGCATTACAGGAAGTTCTGAGAAGACGGGCTGTCTATTGACACTCAGAGGAATGTGTATTGAGGGCTCGTTAGGGAACCATTGTTCTGTGTCGGACTATTGTGTACATTGATTGCCCCCTGGGGCTTCTGTCTCCTTGCATTGGTCAAAGATATCTGACCAATCCCCGTTGACTCATTTTCAAGTCCTCATTTGCATGGGCTGGAGAGGACCTTATTGGGAACTGCAAGTACTTTACAATTGACCAATGGGAAAGCGGTTGTTGGGGGAAGGATGTTCCAATTTCTGTATAAAAGTGTGCTGTGTTCTTCCAATAAATGTTGATGTTGTTCCTGTTTTACCCTCATCTCGGAGCTTTGTCTCGTTATTGGGGGAATCTGCTGCAGGGATTGCTATGGTCTTCCATACTCCCTTAGAGAATCACTAAGCTCTTGTAAGAGCTTGTGTAAGAGCTTGTTCTGCTGCACTCTCTGGGGAAAGAGAGGTTCACCCACAGGAACCTGGAGCCTTGTCGTTGGTCCAGGGTGGGTAGGAGATGCCAAGACCCTAACCAAGCTGTGGCGGTTCGTGGAGTCTGAAGTGCTTACGGTGTCTGGTGGAGTGCTTGGAGCCCTCGGGAGGCACTAGGAGCATCTGTCTACGGAGGTACCTGCTCGGGGGTGCCCTGTTCCGTAACAAAAGCCTTAAGGTAAAAAAAACCTTGAGGCTTTAGAACCACTTCAAGTCCTGAGCACAACTTAGTACTGGGAGACCTGCTTGTCTTAAGGGTAAGGGTGCTGCTAAAGGTGGTGTATTTACACCTGCCTGCTATTTACTCTGGAATGTCTGCATCTGGACCCTACAGTTTATCAATTTTTTACTCAGCTGAGACAAGGGGCTACAAGACATATCTGGTCATATTCATCTGGATTATAGTCACATATTGTCACAATATGGTACAATGTATTTTTCTTTTGCTTTTGTAGTATAGTGCATTTTCAAAGCATAGTCCTTGTGCAGTACCAAAATGGAAACCATATCTGCATATCTACCTTTGGCTGCTCCCAGATTTATTGTACAAATCAAAAGCGGTATTAAACCCAAAACCACAAATGTAGTATATTGCAGCTTACCAACCCTTATATGTGGTGGCTGTATTCGTTTTCTTTTTATGCTTTTTCCCTCGTTTTCACTAGTTGATCTGGCTAGTAATACACCGCTTTGGCTGAAGAAGCACAGGGGCAATTTGGACAGCACCGTTGTCAGTCTAGGGGGAGGGGAGTGTTAGATGTACTAGCAGATTTGAATACACTAACAAATTAAACCAAACTCCAGCTCACACTGAAGTTATATAAGCAGTTACAGCAAAAGTTTTTTTTTTTTTTCTTTTGGGATAAAAGTTTTACATAAATATATATATTTACAGCTTGTTCAGTTGAAATACAACAGACTCACTGGCCAGATCTCTAGGTGAAAATAAAAGAAAGAAAGCATAGAAATTAAAATGAATGCAACCATCACATCTAAGAACTAGTAAGCTACAATATAATAAATGTTTGCTTTTGGGTTTATTACTGCATTAAGCAGGACACGAGGTTCACAAAACACTAACAGTCATTAATAAGAATCAACTGATCACTGATTAAAGAGGAAGTAAACTCTTCCTTTTTTTTTTCCCCCTGCAAAGTAATTGCATAATGTGCATCGCATACTAGCACATTATGTGACACTTACCTGCAACGAAGCACGCGTTGTCCCTGCTGCTGGTCGCATCCATCTTTACCCGTCTTCCTTCCGGTTCTGCGGACTCCGGCTGTATTACTGGCCGGAGCTGCGTGACGTCACTCGTGGGAGTCGCCGGTCACAGCACAGGGTTTTGAAGAAACGGCACAGGCGGCCGTTTCTTCAGAGCGTATGCGCCAATGATGTCATTGGCTGCATGCAATGTAAATATCTCCTAAACGGTGCAAGTTTAGGAGATATTTACAGCATCTATAGGTAAGCCTTATTATAGGCTTACCTATAGGTAAAAGTCATCAAAGTGGGTTTACAACCACTTTAATATGTGTAATATGTGTAATATGTGTAAAAATGAATCCTTATTGCCATGGATCATCTCTGCTTCCTGGTGACTGACCACTCAGGCACCCAGCACATTCATATGTGTATGAGGAGAGAGTACTCAAACGTGTAAAGCCTCGTACACACACGTCAAAAAATCGGCAGGGAATTTTCATCCGACGACCGATCTGCCGATTTTTGGCTTGTTAGTATGATGCTTCCAACAACCGACTCCGACTTTTCGGCCGAAAAAAATCTGGTGTGCAGGCTATAAAATCTTTGTCCGCCGTCAAAACACGGCCGATTTTCGTGCAGTCAGTACAGATTTTGACGGAAAAATCTAATGAGCAAGACTAGGCATGAAGAAAGAACACAAAGAAAGCAATCCAACACATGACATCACTTCTGAAGTAGAATTTTGTCGGGCGAGAAAATTTGTGTGCAGTCTAGGCACATTCCAACCAACAAAACACCACTCTGGACAAAAGACGGACGATCGGTCGGCCGATAATCGTTGCATGTGTACTAGGCTTTAGGCTTTCTCCCCTTCCTATGAGTGGCCAATTGCCAAGCCCTATTACATGGGGTGGGAGTTGGGGAGTGATCTTTGCCATGTGTTAGCTCTTACCCAAAACAGTCAGGTGATCTGGATGACAGGAGTATGGGGTAGCTAATCATGAATTAGCAGAGCAGAAAATCTTATAACTAAATCTGTTACTTTGCCTTTGAATGGATAAAGCACAGGTTCTCTTTAAGGTCTATTGGCATATTTAAAGGTGAAAAATGAAAGTTGAATTTCAGAAATTGCACATTGGTCGAGCTTGGACCAATCTACTGGAAGTATGTAAGTGCCATACCTTCGGGATCCCTGTGGAAACTGAAAATCACATTAGTAGACATTGGTTCTCCAGTGATCTCCACTAGCTTTGCGCAGGAGCCTGCTCACTTGGCACGGTCACCATTCAGGGACAGGGCTGGTGATAGACTATTGTTCACCCTAGGGCAGTGATGGCGAACCTTGGCACCCCAGGTGTTTTGGAACTACATTTCCCATGATGCTCATGCACTCTGCAGTGTAGTGAGGCATCATGGGAAATGTAGTTCCAAAACATCTGGGGTGTCAAGGTTCACCATCACTGCCCTAGGGCATGACCAACCACTTGCAACCCCCCCCCCCCCCAAAAAAAAATTCCTCTTGTAATAAGGTTCAAACTCTCCTTGATCAGGTGACACACACCTTTCACATATCCCTATTCTCACCATATCCTCCAAACAGGGTCTTAGCCCAACACATCTGTCAACCTCTTTAGCCACACCCACCCGTCAAGTTTAATCCAAGTGGCCAAAATTTCTCTTCTCAAGCATAGCCGACACTGACACCCTTTTGTCTGGTCAGCATCTCACCTTCCAATGTCCCCTCTACCTTCTTAAAGCAATTACCACCATCCTCTTCCCATCCACCATCCTCTTCCCATCCACCAACCAGCAAGATTCCCTCTCCACCGCCCAGTGTTCTAGCACTGCCTTCGTTTTCCTCCTGACCCCGCCAGCATTATTTCTACTCCTACGGTGCCTTAAAAAGTATTCATACCCCTTGAAATGTTCCACATTTTGTCTTGTTACAACCAAAAACGTAAATGTATTTTATTGGGATTTTATTTCATAGGCCAACACAAAGTGGCACTTAATTGTGTATTGGAAGGAAAATAATAAATGATTTTCCAAATTGTTTACAAATATATATCTGAAAAATGTTGCGTGCATTTGTATTCACCCCCCCCCCCCCGAGTCAATACTTTGTAGACCCACCTTTCGCTGGAATTACAGCTGCAAGTCTTTTTGGGGATGTCTCTACCAGCTTTGCACATCTAGAGAGTGACATTTTTGCCCAAGCTCTGTCAGATTGGATGAAGAGCATCTGTGAACAGCAATTTTTTAGGTCTTGCCACAGATTCTACATTGGATTTAGGTCTGAACTTTGACTTGGCCATTCTAACACATGGATATGCTTTGATCTAAACCATTCCATTGTAGCTCTGGCTGTATGTTTAGGGTCGTTGTCTTTCTGGAAGGTGAACCTCCGCCCCAGTCTCACGTCTTTTGCAGACTCTAACAGCTTTTCTTCTAAGATTGCCCTGTATTTGGCTCCATCAATCTTCCCATCAACTCCCATCATAATGCCACTTTGTGTTGGTCTAGCGCACAAAATTGCAATGAAATACATTTACGTTTTCGGTTGGGAAAAATTTCAAAGGGTGTGAATACTTTTTCAAGGCACTGTACAGCCAGCATCGCTGCTGCATTATCTCCCCTCCTGCAGTGCTGTTTCAGTGTTCCTTCTCACCCCTGCCAGTAGTACTCCCGCTCTCACAGTCAACGTCCTTCCTGCTCCTGTCAAAAATAGCCTTGTCCTCCATCCCAGCCACCGTGGCCGGCTCCTCACATCCTTCTCCTGCCAGCTCTCACTTCTATCACAAACAGCCCTGTCATGCAGCCTTGCTACGGCAGCTGACCAACTTGTTACATCCCTTTCCTGCTGGCTTGTCACATCCTTCTTCCACCAGCCTGTCACTTTTGCCAAATGCTTTCCCCACCTCCTCCCTCCCAGCAGCTGTGGCTGCGCCCTAGGTGGCAGTGTGGCCTAGGCAGCTGCCTAGTTGGTAGCGCCGGCCCTGTTCAGAGAGCACTTCACTTTTTCTCAATGAATGTAAAGCAAACTCTAACTGGATGAGGTAGAGAGGACACTCTGAATGGATGAGGTGGAGAGGAGGGGCAATGAGGTCAGTCTCCTCATTCAATCAGAGAACACTTCACATTCATTGAGAAGATGCAAAGTGTTCCCTTAATAGCTCCCATGCCAAGCAGGTGACCACCTTTGATCACAATGTAGCAGGGCAGCTACTCTGCATGGGAAACTTGCAGCGATCACTGTAGTAGTGGTGTGTAACAACTAGGATTTCTAGCTTCTAGAGCAGTGATGGTGAACCTTGGCACCCCAGATATTTTGGGACTACATTTCCCATGATGCTCCTGTACTTTGCAGTGTAGATGAGCATCATGGGAGATGTAGTTCCAAAATATCTGGGGTGCCAAGGTTCGCCATCACTGTTCTAGAGGATCCCACAGGTATGGCACATGCTTACATTGATCCAGGCTGGACCAATGTAGCTATGTAAAAATTGCCATACCTGAAATTTAGGTTTAAACAGCTTAAAAACTCAACTGGACATCACCTTCTACCTTTTCCATGACAGAAACCTGTTACTGTCTCTGTAAAGCAGTAGATATTCAAGCAGTCGAAAATACATTAAACCCAGCTCTAGCTGGAATTCAACCATAATACAAAGTTACTGTGGCTCAGGCAACATATCAATATATTTGATTGCTGTAAGGTAATGGAAGGTGCAATTTTATTGTTTTTTCCGGATCATTGCATTTTGCATACTCTCATTGCTTGTGTGTCCCAAATTTCAAAAGGCCTCTAGCTTTATAGAAGAAATGCATTTATTTTCAGAGCTGCAACACAGATAGAGTCCACAGGATGGAGATAAAGTGTAAGAGAAGAGGAAGGGTCAGGACAGACATTGCTGTGAAAATGATGATAAGAAGCAGAAATGTTACAACAGACAGGTCTTACAAAGGTGGGCACGACATGAAATAATGTGGCATCTTTTTGTTGTGCTCTTCAGAATACTGCCAGTTATCTGTGTTTCTTTTTCTTTATCTTGTTTTTGAAAGGTCTATAGGCTTTAAATTATGTTTTAGATCTTTATTTTTATTTATTTATTTTAGGTACCTATATAGTGCCATCATTTTGCTCAGCACTTTACATATATATTGTACATTCCATTGGCAGCCCGTCCATTGGGGGCCCCCCCTATCCATGTATCTGGCCCCCTTATCTACATGCAGGGCGCCGGATGCATGGATTCCAATGTTTTTTTTGACGCACTTGATTAGACCCAGAGGCTCTAATAGGCTTCAAATAAGGGTGGGCTCGGGGCGCAGGGGGGCATGTATGCTGGTCAATGCATTGAAAGGGGGCATGTATGCTGGTCACTGCATTGAAAGGGACATGTATGCTGGTCACTGCATTGAAAGGGGGCATGTACGCTGGTCACTGCATGGAAGGGGCATGTACGCTGGTCACTACATTGAAAGGGGGCATGTACGCTGGTCACTGCATGGAAGGGGCATGTACGCTGGTCACTACATTGAAAGGGTGCATGTACGCTGGTCACTGCATTGAAAGGGGGCATGTACGCTGGTCACTGCATTGAAAGGGGGCATGTACGCTGGTCACTGCATTGAAGGGGGCACGCTGGTCACTGTGCATTGAAAGGGGGCACACTGGTCACTGTGCATTGAAAGGGGGGTCACTGTGCATTGAAAGGGGGCACGCTGGTCTCTCTGCATTGAACGGGGGCACGCTGTTCTCTCTGCATTGAAAGGAGGCACACTATACCTTAAGTACTGAAGGCCCCTTTCACACTTTTGCGACCTCAAAGTCACGCAATTTTTTACAGTGTTTTTTGCCGCAAAGCAATGCCTATTACGTTTTTCTGTTTGCGCCCCCCCCCCAAAAAAAAAAAAATTTTGAGCACCAGCCGCCACTGTCGTGTGGAGAGGAGAGAGTAGTCCTCACCTGTGAATAGTTAATTTGTAGAATCCTACTAAAATCCTTTCTCCTATCCAAGTTCTCCAAATAAACATAAAAACAAATCCCCTAGACTGGTCATTGGAGGTCACAAGCGGGAGAGTGTGTGCACTGGACTGTGAAAATACCCTGTTACTGGCTGTGGTTCAATTAGTGGGAGGCTCAGGCACCAATATTCAAGCGGCTCCTGCGGGGATGGCGCTATATCTCAGTAACCGCAAAGAACATATGTCCACATTGCATGCACCAATTGCCTTTGCAAACCTATTTATTACCTTGGAAAAGTAACAGTGACATCACTGTGCTGCACACATCTAATTAAGAAAGCAGAGCTGTGGGAGGAACCCAGCTGGTTCCACCCACTAAAGGCTTCCTGCACAACACTATAGGAGGGGGCAGAGACAAGACCAGTCACTCTACACAAGAACAGAAAGCAGCAATGAGTGGTCTTTATTACAGGAAGCTCCTGCACAGAGGCAAAGACTCACACTGGATTACTGCACAGATCTGAAAGAAATACACAAAGCACATCAAGAATGATATAAGAATATGTATTTCTTGCATGTTAATGTGTGTACTCACCGTCAGTGGGAGTGAAAGACAGATACCTAATGCACACTGAGAATATGGTTTGGATAACGTCAAATGGGAGAGTAATACTTATCCACAATATCTCTCAAGAAATATAAAGATTTGATCCCACTTTACACTGTGAGATCTATAGCCTGTTGCCATGAAGTCTGTGACTCCTAAATAATCAAAGCAATGCTTTAGATGTGTATTCCATGTACTTCAATGTAGGAGATGGACAGACTGTCACTGGCAGGCTCTCCCTATTGTCTATCTATTGAGGTATGATGTGGATTGTGTTAAGTCTGTCTGTTCTATTGTTAAATGTTAATGACCTCACATTGTTTCTGTCCAGATGGCTAGATAATTAGTTCAGGTTAATTATATTTCAATATACAATTTCATCTGCATATGATAATGTAATCAGGCAACCCCTGACCTGTGTGTGGTAATCTGATCAGGAGCGGGAGCTCCATGCTGTATATACATTTTATGTGACTGTTCAATAAACGGAGATTCCAGTACAAGCTAAGTTGTCGGCTGGCTTTGTATGTAGGGCGGCTGGGAAGATCTGGTATCTATGTTCACAACTGGGAGGAAGCTGTATACTGACGGAAGTCCACAAGTACAGTGTGGGTTGAAGTTCCGTTACATTAATAATATTTTCTTGTTTTGGAGTTCAGTGTTAGGTTATACTTTTTATTTCAATGAAAAAAACAGAAACCAACCCATATTCTTCATATGGGTTCACTATTTGTTGAGATTCCTCCCTGTTGCCAATGATATGTGATGCTAACCTTACAATAGACATATGCATTCTTTTATTAGCAGTACACATTTATTACCTGAGAATAGATTCTCAAAGCATGATGGCTTTTCAAATTTATAGGAATGTCAAGAGAAAAGGTCCAAAAGCTGCACATCATGAAGCAGACCCATGTGAATGAAGCAAGATGAATGCCAGCCTCAGATTCCAGCCAGGCCACACCCCCAACATATTTCACTCTGCCTCTTGGGGCTTAATCATGGGGATCAAAGTTGTATTCATCTACTTTTTCTTCTTTCACTGTTTTTTAATGAATCATCATGATGGGTCATTAGGTTCTGTGTATACATTTTAATTTGCATTATTGAATTCGGTAAGCCACATGTTTTTTTTTTTTTTTTTAACATTAAATGGGCCTAACGGCTCCATCAGTTTGCTGGATAAAAGGTTTCATATGCAATGTTCTGCTTCAAATACAGATAGAGGTGAAAACGTTCTTCTTGACCCAGTCTAGGAGATATGTCATTGCAAAGCATTCTCTGATTGGAAGAGGTGGTGAGGCAGGGTGATGACATCACAATCTCCACCTCAACCAACTAGAGAACTCTTTGCATTCATCGAGAAAATGCAAAGTGTTGTCTGAATGGCGCCCATACCGAGCAAGTGTGTTTTCTGCTTGTCATTGTACCCAGAGGCTAGTGGTGGTCACTGTATTAGTAGTTTCCAGCCTCTACAGCAGCCTTTCTCAACCTTATCAACACAGAGGAACCCTTGAAATAACCTTCTGGTCTCAGGGAACCCCTGCTAAAAACAGAGATGTATAGTAATTAAGTAGAACTACTTCACTACTGTACTTAAGTACCGAAAGGCGGTATCTGTACTTTCCTGGAGTAGAATTTTTTTCTCCTACTTCCACTTTTACTTCACTACATTTTTTCGATGATTTCAATACTTCTACTCCAATATTTTTTTTTTGTGCTGCATAGTTACTCGTTACTATTATAAAAATTACCACTGCCAGAACAGTAGATGGCAGGTTTCATGAAGCTCAAAACGTGTATTATCAGCGCATACGAAAATAAATGCTACTGTATGTATAAATAAAAGCTGCATTTGAAATAATAAAAAACAATATGATGTTCAAACTTTTGACTTCTTTCTTTAATAACTACATAACACAGTACTTGTACTTTTACTTTCAGTACTTGAGTAGCAATTTTTTTTTCAAAACTACTGGTACTTTTACTTTCAGTACTTGAGTAGCAAATTTTTTAAAAAAACTACTTGCAATACTTAAGTACAAAAAATGTTGAATACTTTAGTACTTCTACTCAAGTCACTTTTTGATTGAGCACTTCCACTTCTACTCAAGTCACTTTTTGATCGAGCACTTGTACTTTTACTCAAGTATGGGTTTTGAGTACTTTATACAACTCTGGCTAAAAATGACTATATTTATAACTCATGATACATTAGTGTGATGGTCAGTGGGAAGAATGCTCCTTATACTTGTGGTCATTGGGAAGAATGACCTCCTTACAGATAGCTAAAAAGATCAATGGTGTCACTGGGAACGCATCTGAGAGGAAGTATTTGCTCATTGCTCAAGTAACCCCTAGTAACCTCTGGAGGAACCCTAGTAGAGAAACCCTGCTCTACAGAAATAAGCCAGGTTTGACACATGCAGACTTACATTAGTCCAAGCGCGACCAATGTAACCATGCAAAAATATCTATACCCAAACTTCAGCCTACCCTTCCCATGTTGACTGTTTGTGAAATAGGAAATACTGATGGAGTTGTGAGTGCAAATAGTAACTATATGGATTATGCCATTGGGACAGCCAGATGTAGAAGGATAAAAGAGCCACCCAAATAGGTAACCCGTGGGCCACTCTCAAGTCAGTTCAGTTGTAAAGTTTTCTTGTTTGAATAGATGGTACCTTTAGTGAAAAGATTTCATTAGCCTTGTAATGGAACATGACTTATAAATACTCAATGCATCTTTTTTTTTTTTCTCTTTAAACATTTGCGTCTCTGTCTGGATTTGTTCGAACATATTGTATTGATCTGCAAAGCTGCTTCCTCAAGAATGTAAAACAGCTCAAAATTTCCTTTGATTGTCTGAAGCGAAATGCCGATTAATCTTTGGCTTATAAATCTCAATAAAGATAATTAACCTCTTCAGCCCTGGAAGGTTTACCCCCATTCAGGACCTGGTCATTGTTTTGCAATACGGCACTGCATTATTTTAACTGACAATTGTGCGGTCGTGCAACGCTGTACCCAAATAAAATGGATGTCCTTTTCTTTCCCATAAATGGAGCTTTCTTTTGGTGGTATTTTAATAACCTCTGCAGTTTTTATTTTTTGCGCTATAAACAAGAAAAGACCGACAATTTTGAGAAAAAACTGTATTTACAGTATTTTACTTTATGCTATAAAACATACCCAATAAAATTTTATAAAAAATCAGATTTCTTCATTAATTTAGACCAAAATGTATTCTGCTATAAGTTTTTGGTAAAAAAAAAAATCCCGAAAAGCGTACATTGATTGGTTTGCGCAAAAGTTACAGCGTCTACAAACTATGGGATATATTTATGGAATTTTTTAAATTATTGTTTTTTATAGTAATGGCGGCAATTGGCGGTTTTTAGTGGGACTGTGACATTACAGCAGACAAATCTGACACTGACACTTTTTGGGGACCAGTGACACCAATACAGTGATCAGTGCTAAATAAATGCACTGTCACTGTACTAATGACACTGGTAGGGAAGGGGTTAACCTCAGGGGCGATCAAAGGGTTAAATGTACTCCCAGGGAGTGCTTGCTAACTGTGTGGGGGATGCTTTGACTGGGGAAGACAGAGATTTGTGTTCCTGCTTAGCAGAAACACAAGAATTCCATCTTCCCCTCTCACAGAACAGCGGTCTGCCTTCTTTACATGAGCAGACCGCTGTTCTGGCCCTCCTGGGAATGATTGCTGGGTGCCGGCGAACATCGGGTCTGCTGGACCCGCTGATTGGCCCCCACTGTGTCCAATCACAGTGGGAGTGGGTCGCTGGCGACGCACGCGTGTGCCCCAGACCCAGTGCATGAAATCATGTACAAGTTTGTGATTTTGCGCAGGAGGGCCGTCCTGCCGCAGTATGTCTGCATGGGGCGGACCAGAAGGGGTTAATAATGATCCATAGAAGGGCAGAAGAGAAAAGCTTTTACTATATAGTTGAAGATTTGCCTGTGACTTGAAGGTGTTGGGACCAATTAAACACATGATGATGTTAGTTTTTATCTGATAATGAGAGTGAAATTAATACCAGGAGTGGGTAAAAAAGAATTTGAGAGATGGAGAGAAAATTGTCCTTAATGACCTTGCCACAAAATATTGCATCCTGCTGCAGAGAGCTGTAGGAGCTCTGCTATTTATGCCATGAGTTACAAGGGGACTCTCTTGCCCCTCCACAAGCCATCTTCCAAATTTTTTTTTTAGTGGTGTTGTTAGGTGATTAGTATCACATGACCACCAGTTGAAAGTCACTACTACTCAATTGTGGGGTCTCAATATCAATACTTAGAGATTGGATTATATGATGGATGTGTTGTATTGCCTGCTTGCTGCATGGGTATTGTCAGGACTACCCATGTATTGTCATAGTTAGCTGTTTGTTGCCCATGTATTTTCACAAATGTTTATTTGTTGCCCAGGTATTGTTACAATCGTTTATTTGTGCCCCTTGTATTTTCAGAATTGCCTTCACTTTTTCCACCTACTTTCAAGATTGTCTATATGTTGCTGACATATTGCCACATCTGCCCATGTATGGCCACAGTTTAATGCTCCGCTGCCGTCCATGTGAGATCAGGTCAGCACTCTATGTTTTAGGGAACCATGTAACTATAATTGAATGTGCCCTGTAAATTTGTGTCTGTTACACCACACACCTAAAAGCTCAAAAATGTTGGCAACACTCCTAATTAGGCATACCTCACTACTAGGACTGTAATGGCACTTTGTTTTTTTGTGGAATCCTGGCCTCTTAGGATATCAAAAATGACTAATGTAGCACTACCCCTATAGGGGCCCCTGAGTTTAGATCTATCTTGGGTCTTCCTCTGATTATCCTGTTGCCAGATACCGGGCATTTTTTACACACTGCCATGTGCATACACACACTTTTGCTCCTTGTCTCGAATGACCAGTCTAAGGTATTTGTTTTTGGTGTTTTATTTTCGAGAACTTGAATAGGAGAAGGAATTATTGGGATACTTCAAATTCAACTTTTTACAGGTGAGGACAACTCTCACTTAGCCTCACTTAGTGGTGCTGAATAGCAGATCTTCTGCTGAATCATATGGAACTCGAAGAAGAAGAATAAGTAATTTGCTTGTTTTAGCAGCAGACTCAGTGAACTCTGTATCTTCAGGACACTGGCCAGCATCTCCTTTAGCTTACATCCAGCCCACTGACTTTCTAGCTCCAAGAGGGGGATTTTAACAGCAACAGTCTCTAGGATCCCTGTGAGAAGTCTGTACTCACAAGGCCCTGTCCGCAGGTCACCTTCCTCCTGTGATACCAGATGAGATCCATGGACATCCTCCCTCAGTCAGCCCTCAAAAGATCCCCTGGGTTTCAGCATCTCTTTTTCTGGCCCTCAGGTCGACCACCTGAGGCCGCATGGCAGCCTGTGCTGGGGAGAGGCAGCAGTCCCCTCCCCACCTGGACTCCGCTCTCCCACCGTATGCCTGGAGCCATATGTGCACCTCCGATATAAGTATAGTCACCCAGCATGCACCGGGGCACCTCCCATGCCTATTGGCCAGGGCTGTACATATATTGCCTGCTCTCATCAGCAAGGTTTCCTCCCACTGTCCAATACACTCTATCACTATTGGATCAGTGTAAAACATCAAGTCAGGATAAGCAGCATCAGAGCACACTGGGCAGGTCCTATCTAACAATTACAGCTCCTCCCTGTTAAGCAGACAGCTCCTAAATTAACTCAGCTGTCTCTATGTTAAGAAGAGAAACCAAAACACCTATACTAGCACCTTCCTAGGAGGGTGCTACACTAATTGTGGTGACCACACACATGTTATTATCCTGGACTTCTGTAGCCTCTGGTCACGGAATGCTCTGAGTAGTCCTTCTATAAATACAGGGAAGCCTTTTCTTACCCGATAATTACATTCACAGATAAAGAGAACCCATGCATTTTCACCATTTTGTGAGCAAATAGAGTATATTATACATGTAGCACCATTCTTACCTATGTACATTTATTTGCTGGAACATACATCTAAAATATAAGAAGCTGGGTTACAAAAATGCAACAAAGCAAAGAAAGCGCTGAGATGTAAATGAGCCCTTATTAGCCTTTATTACATTCAAGAACGTGTAGAGTTGGCAGGGACTGGTATTGGAACAAGCTACGGTGTATAATGTCAACACTGATACAAGCCCACGCATAATGCCTACCATCAGACCCTGCTCCTCCTCCTCTGAGAACTTTCTCTGCTACTGATGCTTAATCATAGAGCATATGGTTAACGTTAAACTCCTACATAAACTGGCCCATGCAGACAACTGACTCCAGTAGCCTAAAGAATAAGTTCTCTTTTTAGAAGAACCCTGCTAGCTGTCGGATTGGGAATTGGGGAGGTGCACGGGTTGTTCCGTTCATAACATTTTACTGAATATGGGTGTAACCTGTTACAAAATGTGAACTTATCCTTTAAAAAACACTGTGCTGTTACATTTTTATGCAAGTGCCATACCTGTAGGCCTTTTGTCAACCATGAAGCCTGGTCAAAATACTCCCAATGTTTACACTCCTATGTCCTGGTTTATATTAAGAACATGGACTACCAAAAATTGTCCACAGAGCCACCTTCTATAAGGATAACTAAAGATTTTTATTTTGTTGTAGCCCATGCCCAGGAGATAAGCCTGGACAAAGGAATGTAAGCACTAGGAGTGTTTCAGCTTGGGTTGCCACCTCATCCCTTTAATCTAGGAAACATTAATTACACAGGTTCTGAGGCCAATATAATGCACAAAAGGCACTAAAGGCACTTTTCCACTGCAAGTACCGGCTCGGCTCTACTTGGCCCTGCTTGGCCCGGTTTGCTTTTCCACTGCTGGTCCCGCATGGTACGGTGTAGGAACGGTTCGGTACAGTATGGTTTGCTTTTCCACTAAAGTAGTTCTAAAGTTAAGTGGGTGGGATAACAACGGGATGGGTGGGATTCTCTGACCAATCAGTGGCTAGTAGTGACTGCATGCAAAGGATTGTGGGATATGGTACCGGGTATGGTACCTCTTGGAACCACAATCGAGGTGGTACTGTTTTTGAGACCCGTACCGTTCGGTTCCATGCAGTGGAAAAGCGCCGCAGTACCGTACCGAACCGTTCCTACACCATACCATGCGGTACCAGCAGTGGAAAAGCACAAAAGCGAGCCGAACCGTTCGGTTCCATGCAGTGGAAAAGCGCCATAAGAGAGTTTTATTACCACCTTAACCAGCCCCAGAACCTGTTATTAATATGTGTCCTGGTTTAAAGGGATGAGGTGGTAACCTTAGTTTCGGCCAGGCTTCAAGGGTGATAGAAAAGGCCTACAGATATGGCATTTGCTATAAACAATATTTTTACAAGTGGCACAGTGTATTTTAAACTACTGGGGCCCCTTGTCTGCAAAGAATTGTTTATGTAAAAGGTAAACTTACCCTTTAAAAGTATAACTAATGTCAAAACTTTTTTTTTTTTTTTTTTTAGTTTTGGAGTGGAGAAGGATAAGAACTACTGCCAGATTTGTATTGATGTGTGTGTCCCCAATATGGAGATTCACCCTGTTTTTGTTGTTTACTGTTATCACCAAAAATGAAAGTAATAAGAAAATCACACATTTTGGGTTTTCACCAGAACAAGAATGGAGAATGGATCAAGAAACAAGAATGGAAATCTTCCAATGGGGACAATAGTTTTGGTGATTCCGGTGACAACCAAGGATTCCCTCACATTGGAGGGATTTCCTTTGGCTTCCAATCGTTCTATGGGACAGAAAGTGAAGAGCAATCTCCTCAATTGAACATAGATGGCAAAAAAAAAACTGACAGGGGTTATAATTCTCCCTTACTACTTACTTTTCTAAAATAAAAAAAAAAAATAAAGTTTTGTCTTTAGTTCTAATTTAACCACTTTATGACCAGTCACATTGCTGCTACTGCAGCAATGTGGCTCGTTATCGTCCAGCAACGTAGACCTACGTCGCTGGACTCCTCCCCCTGTGGGTGGCGTGCGCGCGCCACCGGAGACTCGCTCCTGCTGTGTTCAGTCACAGCGGGAGTCAGGCCAGGGGAGGAGCAGCGGCAATCGCCGCTGCTCTTCCCCGATCGTCGGGGAATCGAGTGTGGAGATCCGCCCGTTTGTGTAAACAAAGCGGGCGGATCTCCTAAGTGACAGGCAGGGTCAGATTGCAGGGTTCAGCATAGCTGAACCCGCGATCTGTCCCTGTGTCACACAGTCCCCTCCCCCCACACGTGTCAGGGCATACATTAACCACCAGGCATACATTAACCCCTCCCTCTCCAATAAAATTAACCCCTTCCCTGCCAGTGTCATTTTTACAGTAACAGTGCATATTTATAGCACTGATTACTGTAGAAATGTCACTGGTACCCCCAAAAGTGTCAAAAATGTAAGTCAAGGGTCCAATCTGTCCACCGCAATGTCGCAGTCCCGCAAAAAAAATTGCAGATCGCCGCCATTACTCGTTAAAAATGAAAACACCAAAAATGACAGAAATCTTTCCCTTAGTTAGTAAACGCAATAACTTTTGCGCAAACCAATCAAAATACGCTTATTGCAATTTTTTTTACCAAAAATATGTAGTAGAAAACAAATTGGCCAAAAATGATAAAAAATGTTGATTTTTTAATTTTTTTGGGGGGAATTTCATATAAAAAAAATGTGAAAAATATTGTTATTTTTTCAAAATGTTCGCTCTTTTTTTGTTTATAGCGCAAAAAAAAAAATCGCACAGGTGATCAAATACCACCAAAAGAAAGCTCTGTTTGTGGGAAAAAAAGGACATAAATTTCGTTTGGGTATGGCATCGCACGACCGCACAATTGTCAGTTAAAGTCGCACAGTGCCGAATCGCAAAAAGTGGCCCAGACGTAAGACAGCAAAATCCTCCGGTGGTAAAGAGGTTAAGCTCCAGAAGTGGTGAAACATCATGGCGGAGGGCATTGTGCTTTGGCTTGATGTGGTGAACATATCTATTTTACAATAATGCTTCTTGGAAAAAAGAAGATGTGGTAGAAGTATGGCTCCTCCTTTAGTTATTTATTTTTTTAAATGCAAATGCAAATAGATGGGCACAGCAGATGTACAGACATTTAAAGAAAGTATCTAATGAAGAACAGACAGGAGTAAATATGTATTCTGCTTATACATGACCCATTTCTGTGGTTTGATTGGCATAGTCCTTTGAACAAAAAATATCATAGAAAAAGAAAAGATGAAAACTAGCTTCATGCAAAAAAAAAAAAAATGAGAACAGGTGAAAACTGCAGATATGTCTTCAGGAATACACTTGCAAGAAAAGCTCGGTTTGTAAGAAACTCAGCAGTGACTCCGGAACACCGCATGTTTAAAATGCAGCACGGTGACAAATTTTTCTCTCTTTCTTACTTTAACACACGGACAGTAGCAATTCCATCTGTTGGCACCATCTTTGTCCATCTGTTTAAACATTTATAGCAGCAAAAGATAATTATAGTTAAACTCTGCGTAAAGCAACCTGACACAATTAGGCTATGATGAGAATTTAGAGAAACTGTCAAAGTTATAGCAGAATAAAGAAGCCATAGAATGTAATATCTGTGCCTTTAGTTGAACCTAACAAGGTGCTTGTTTTTAAACTGCAGGTCTCAGTTGTCTATTTCAGTGGTTATCAATCACCAGGCCATGGCTACCAGGTGGTGACCTTGCTATCCAACTGCTGCTCCACTTACCTCCCACAGTGCCATCGCAGCTCCCATAGCCAGCCAACCTCTTATCGAAGCTTGTAGTGCTCCTCAAACTTCCACAGTGCCCCCAGACCCCTGAAAGCCCTCAGCCCCCACAGTGCCACCTTACTTGCCACAAATCTTCCAGTCCCCCCCATAGTACCCCCAGCCTCCAACAATATCCCATGGTGCCCTTCTAGTCCCTGCAGTGCAGTCCAGTCACCCACAGTGCCCCTGGAAAACATCCAGCCTTCTGGAGAGACCTCCAGTCCACCATATTTGGCTGGAGTCCTCGCTTAAATTAAAGAGGGGTGTATACAGAAATCAAATATCAAACTCCCTTCAAGAAATGACCACTAACCACACATTGTTGTAATGGTAGCTGCTGTTAACCACTTAAGCCCCGGAAGATTTTACCCCCTTCCTGACCAGGGCCTATTTTGCGATTCGGCACTGTGTGACTTTAACAGACAATTGCGCGGTCCTGCGACGCTGTACCCAAACTAATTTGACGTCCTTTTTTTTCCCACAAACAGAGCTTTCTTTTGGTGATATTTGATCACCTGTGCGATGTTTTGATCATGCACTATAAACAAACAAAGAGCGACAATTTTGCAAAAATAATATTTTTCACATTTCTTTATATGAAATTCCCCCCCCAAAAAATGTAAAAATCTAAATTTTTTACCATTTTAGGCCAATTTGTTTTCTGCTACATATGTTTGGTAAAAAAAATCCAAAAAGTTTACTAACTAAGAGAAAGATTTTTGTAATTTTTATTGTTTTTTTTTTTTAACGAGTAATGGCGGCGATCTGCAATTTTTTTTGCGGGACTGCGACATTGTGGCGGACAGATCGGACCCTTGACTGACATTTTTGACACTTTTGGGGGTACCAGTGACATTACTACAGTAATCAGTGCTATACATATGCACTGTTACTGTAAAATTGACACTGGCAGGGAAGGGGTTAAATTTATTTGAGAAGGAGGGGTTAAGTGTGTCCCTAGGGGCGTGCTTCTAACTGTGATTGGATGTGGCTGGGTGTGTAACAGCACATAACAGGACCGTATGATCTGTGCTGTTACACAGGGAAGAATGACAGGCGGCTTTGTTTACATTAGCCGCCTGCCTTTCTCCCGGTGCAACCGACGACCGCGAGTGACAGGCGGACATCGGGTCCGCCGGTCACTCGCGCGGGGGGGTCCGAGAGTGAGCGGGAGCGCGCCTCCAGCGGCGCGCGCTCGCTCCCTAGAGCCTCACAGGCTAGTGAGGTAGTACTACGTCGCTTTGCCTGTGAGGGGCTGACTGCCGACGTAAATAGTCGTTAGGCAGTCGGCAAGGGGTTAAAGCAACTCACTCTGTGATGGTTGCTGACTGTTCAAGTCCTTTTGAAAAGGTATTGTTTCCCGGAAATAAAATTGACCACTTTGTTGACTGCTAAAGATGGCTGCTGTCCTCTCCCTGAAGTAAGGGTAGCCTCGGGTTTAAAACGGACAGTTTCTCTGATATGTTGTTGACTATTATTGAGTGGTGAGATAATGGTGACCACAGGTCACTCCTAGCTATGGACAGAGCCTAGCCAATGCTTATCCCCAGTGCTCCTTTTAGATGTGACCGAGCCTAGCTATATATTACCATCATAACTCTTGGAAGGTGACTTTTAGTCAGCTGGCACTTTAACTTGTTTATGTGGACAACCAGATCAATGGCCTCTTGCACTTAAAGTATATGTAAACCCTCAATCTATGTTTAATATATTTGCATTATACCTTGCTGTGTACAGCAGTGCAGTGGACCTCTAAGCTAAATGCGTATTTTGGGGGGAGGGGTGGCACTGCAAGGGTGGATTCTTTTAATATTGCCTGGAGTTGGGCTTTAATCCAAATATATTTGTAAATCTTTTGTAAAGTTTCCTACCTGGAGGTTGTCCTGCCAGTAACAGCACTTCTTGTTGCAGTCTGACAATGCTAGCTACTGCTTTGCAATTAACAGCAGTTTGGTCAACTTGCCATGCAAGTACCTCAGGTTGTCCAAACATACTGAACAATACATTTTGGCATTTCATACACTTTTACTGAACTACTTTCTACAGCTAGTGGCAACTGGAATGTACTAAATTAGTTCTGGAAAGTTTGAGGCATAAAGTGGTAATACATCCAACCACAAAAAATGTAATATATTGCTGCTTACCAGTCCTTAAAGTGTAACTTCACTTTTGTTGAGAAATAAAACATTCCCATCTGGGTGATCTCTGTACATTGCAAGGATTATAACAAACGTTGATGCAGATTCCTACCTTTTGTTATTCTGAAGGAATTCCTGAGTGTTTCTCTGTGCCCCTGTGGGAAAATTGATCTAATGGGAGTGGTTTCATAATTATCAATCAGCTGTGGCACCCGCAGAGCACTAATCAGGAAATCTGCAGGGCCTGCATCCCTTTAGATGTGTTCCTATTGGGAGTATCTCACCAAAAATTACACTTTTGTTTCAGGGGATGCCAGAAATCCGACTTGTATCTTAGCAGACTTATGGGAAAATCAGTGAGCCAATCACACAAGCAGGAAATGATGTTTCTGGGGTGTGGTCAGTATACATTCTGTGTGCAGAGCAGCTCCAGGTTGCCATATTGCATTGCATTTTCAGAAAATTACAGCGGCTGCAAGATTGAAAAGGAAAGGTACATTTTAATAATATTCAATTTGACTTGTGTTGCAATTGTATACGCTATATTATTTTTCTTTATTTGCTATTTTTCCCACGATAGTGGCAAAAGTGGTGGCTGCAATTGTTTCTATTTTTTAACAAGTTTGGACAGCAGCATTGTCAGTCTGGAGAGAGGGTGTTAGACATATTAGCAGATTTAGATGGACATTAATAACAAATTAAAGTGAAACTCCACCACTCCAGTGTTTTTACAGCAACAGTTTATTTTTTCTTTCTTTTGGGAAAAAGATTTTACATAATTGAATAAAAGCACCCCTGTCTGTGTAAAATGGTTTGTCCTAACTGCCACTTTTATTTCAAATAGTTTTTATTGAATTTCAAAAGTTACAAAGAGCACCAATGGTGCTATTGGAACGACATATACAATAGTGAGTAGGAAGTAGCGATGGATTACCATCAAACTGGGGATAAACATAATAGTACAAAGGGATAATGAGAAAAGTATCATATCAGGATAGAACATCATGATGCAGCCTACTTCTCTGCAGGTTTATTGCAATCATTTTGTGTGTTACAAGAACATAGAAATAAAAATTAACCAGATATATGATTGAGCATAAGGGTAGATTTAACAAATTGAGAGTAAGCAGATAGCATTCCTATAGAGATAAATTGTGCCTGATAACTAAACCTGTCCAGAACTTTATGGTAGCAGGTAGGTAGTAATCCACCTTGACCTTTGTCTGGTTATTGTGTGAAATCCAAGAAGACCAGTTACGTTCGTGTTTAGAGATTTTTCCATCTCTATATGCTTAAGCCCTTTTCGTATTCAGCAATGACATTAATCTGTCTCACAGTATCTTTAACAATGGGTATCGTGTTTGTTTTCAATTTATGCATTACTGCCATGCGTGCTGAAAAGATTATTTTGCATAGGAAAGGATAACATGTTGACGCTAAGTATAGCTTGTTAAATATTAGGATTAATAAAGATTCCAGATACTGGGGAGATCGACTTAAATATCTCCGACCAGAAGCTGTGGAGGTAAAGACAAGACCAAACAACATGTCCACAATTTCTCCGAAACAGATTGGTATTAGAGAATATGGCCACTATTTATGGGGTAAATTGCCATCTTAAGTTGAATTTTTGTGCCAATTCCCAATAGTTGGAGCAATGTTAATATTTGTAATTGCATCTAATCGCATTTACCAACTGCTGATCAGTTAAAAACTGCTGAAAAGTTCCCCCCAATTCTTTTTCCCATTTGTAAAGAGGATTTGGTTTGCGAAAGGTAGTTTTGGACTGGAGAAAGTTGTTGAACTGTTTAAACCACTTTAAATTTACAATCCCCAAATTGCCAAACATTCCATGCCTTTTTTTGGTACTGTAAGGTAGGGGCTCGCCAGATGTTTGCATAATGAAGAAATTCGAGCATATGTGAAGAATTCATTTGTCGGGAGGGAATATTTTCGAGTTACGTCACTAAAAGACATTAGCTTGCCCTCTGAGAAAGGATCTGGCAGGTTTTGAATGCCATTACACTTCCATAAGACCAGAGAGATATCAGAAATAGCCCACTGAAGGGACTTTAAAGAATGGGGATGTCAAGGCTTGGTAGCAATCTTTTTCTCAAGTATGACCAAGCTTACAGTAATGCATGGATAGTAGGATAGTCAAAATTTTTCCCTGTGGGGAGAAAATCTGTGGCCAATAGGATAGATTGAGGAGTTTGTGGAAATAACCAGGCAAATTCCAACTGACTCTAATGTTTTAGATTAAACACAGTGGATCAGTTTTTAATCTGGTCTAGAATGCTTTCCATATAATAATCTTTTAATATAGGTATCCCCATACCACCAACTGATCTATGTTTCATTAGTATCTCAGGGTGCATCTCGTTCTACCTCCTGCCCAGAAGCAATTCAACAATTGTTTTTGTATAGCTGTAAAGAAGGTGGACGGGACCTAAATTGGAAGTGCTCTGAAGTAATAAATTGTTTTTGGTAGCAGTAACATTTTATATGTTGCCAAACGCCCAGACCATAACAAGTAATATTTCTTCAGTTTCAACATCTCTTGTTGTATATTAGAGATGAGAGGGATATAGTTTGCTTTGTATAAGTCTACATAAGATGGTGTTAATTGAATTCCCAGATATTGTAACGGGCCATTGGTCCAGGGATATAGCAACCAAGTTTGAAGGGCAGTTTTCATGTCAGATGTAATAGCTATACCTAATAAGCTAATGCCTAATAAGCTAGACTTAGAGGCGTTAACTTTGTAGTATGCAACTTGACTGAAAAGGAGTAGTACATCAGGAGCAAATATATTTCCGTCAGTATGACGTCATTGGCAAATAGTGTGATAGTATGTTGTGTTATTTTTTATTGTATTCCATGGATACTATGGTGTGTCCTAATTGTTTCTGCTAAGGGCTCCATTATAAGTGCAAAAATCAGTGGTGATGGGGCAATCCTGTCTCCTCCCATTTGAGATTTAACATTTTTGGAGAACATGCCTCCCGAGAAGACATGTGTTGAGGGGGAGGAATATAGAGCAGAAAAAGCTGTTTGTATTGGGCAGTGAAAACCAAATTTTCTAAGCACTTTAGAGAGATAGCCCCAATGTACTCTTATCAAAAGCCTTCTCTGCATCCAGCGTGATGAACAGAGAAGGCTCTTTGTTCTTTTCTGCTGCATGAAGAAGATTGACCATCCTCCTAGTGGCATCGGGAGCTTGGCATCCAGAAATGAACAAAACCTGATCCTGCTTTATTAAGCTTGGTAAGATTTTTGCTAGTCTATTAGCTAGTAACTTAGTGTATAATTTCACGTCTACATTTAGTAGAGAAATTGGCCTAAAGTTCTGTGGAACACTCGGCTCTTTATCCAGTTTGGGTAAAGTAACGATAGTGGCTTCTAGCATTTCATGTGGAAAATGAGCTCTGGGCATAGCGGCATTAAAGACCTGTATTAGGTAGGATGATAACATAGAACTAAAGAGTTGGTAATATTCTAAGGAGTAACCATTGGGGCCTGGAGACTTATCGTGGGGTAAGCTTTTGATCAACCTATTTACTTCAGGAACTGTGAAGGGTGAATTTAATTGCAGGAGTTCTGATTATGAGAGCGTAGGCAAAGACACTGATGCCAAGAAGTCAGAATTTATTTCTTCTGACAGTTGAGGTGTTTTGGGATTTTCCTTTAAGTTGTAAAGTGATTCCTAATAATCACTAAAGGCATCTGTTATTTGGGATTAATTACCTGTTTGCCTGTTTTGGGGTTCTGGATATATACATTTTTTTGCGTAATCAGTTTTCTTTTAATTGGTTAGTCAGTAATTTCCCTGCTTTATTCCCATATCAATAGGAGTGAGCTTTTAATGATTATACTGTATGTGTTTGTCGTGTTGAAAAATTAAAAACTACCTGAGGTCTTGTCTAGCATAAAACAGTTTTTCACGAGTGTCCTGTGTGATGTGGACTGTTAGTTGATATCCTCTAATTTTTGTATAGTAGATAATAGGTCATTAACCCACTATGTCCATTTTTTTTTTTTTTTTCGTTTTTGCGCTTAATTGCAGAAGTAGGCCTCTAATATATACTTTGTGAGAGTTCCAAAAATGTAAAGGAATCATCGACTGAAAGCGTATTAATGTCAAAGATTTCTTTAAGTGCTGTCAAGATTTGAGTTTTATGTTCCGGTTGTGATAAAGTATAGATATCGTTGCGCCATCTATTAGCCTTTGTTTCAGTTTGAATCTCCCCCACACACTAATGGAAATTGAAACGTGATCAGACCAAGTGATGTAATGTATGTCTGATTTAGTGACCTTTTGGAGTAGAAATTTGTCCACTAGAAATAAATCTATACGTGACTACATATGGTGTACATTAGAAAAGAATGTAAAGTCATATTCAGTAGATGGCTGGCATCCCCAGACATCGAATAGAGCAGATCTGGAAATTAAGTGGGCCAATGTGGTCTGTGTCTCTGGCGTTTTGCACAGCTGGACAGGTCTAGTTCTTTACTCGGGATGGCATCAAAGTCTCCACAAAGGACAACATGTCCCCGATGAAGGGAGGACACTTTTTGCAAAAAAATATTCAGGAAGGACAATTGTTTAGTGTTGGGTAAATATACATTGACCAGGGTATAAGTAACCTTATTGATTTCACAAACTAGAATTCTGAATCTGCCAGGGTCATGCAAGTGTGCTTCCAGTTGTGTAAATTATACAGCGTCTTTTATGGCTATTGTCACTCCCTTTTTCTTAGAAGGGGTATTAGCCAGGTATACATGTGGAAAGTTATGATGACAAAATATAGGAGGCAAAATGTGACTCTTGGAAACAGATGACATTACATTTCAGGAGATAGGCTCTAAGCCCTCTGTTTTTTATTCGGGCTGTTCAAGCCCTTCACATTTAGGGAAGAGATTTTAATAGCCATGGTCTTGCAGGTGTGTAAATTGGTACAGGCTGTGCAGGTGGTTCAGTTCAATTGCAAGCATCAAGAACTTTTTACCTTTTAGCTGGTCTTCTCAGGATTAAAAACAAGAAATGTCTTCAGAGTATGATGGATGAACTTATCAGGTAGTTTTCCGAGTGTCCAGACAATCATCTGATGGTCGAGTAACTTAAATTCAAAAACTTTAGAGAGATTGAATGTCAGAAGCAACAATAAAGTAAAAATGAACGATTCTCCAACAGAATCTGTGCGGAAGTAGTAAGTATTGCCACCAAAACCAATGGGGTCAAGAGAAAAAATCAATAGTGTGGCATTCTCCAGGGCTGTCTGAGAAGAAAACAGGTTGTGATGATTGGCTTCACATGGCCCAGCCAGCCTTAATGTCAGATCCATCACGGGTGGAAGAAGGAGAGAGGGAGGAAATCCCTTCCTCTATCCCTTGTGGTTCCAGTATGTGCCATTGTCTCAGAAGGAGTAGGCCATCTTTCACAGAAGTGACAGCATAGGTGGTGTCATCTTTTGTTATAAGTAATGGTTATGGAGAGGTTTGGTGATGGTAGCGAGTTGTCTGCATTGTTGCAATGTGTACGCAGTTAGGTCAGCGAAAAACACTAAATCTTGAAGACTTTGTGGCAGATTATCTCAATTTCTGGTGGTCATCATGAGTTGTTCTTTTATATGGTAGAAATGTATTCTTGCAATAGTATCTCTGGGGAGATGAGATGGTATGTGCTTTGGCTTTGATAACCTATGGATGCGGTCTATAATCAATTCTTCCAGAGGAGGGAGCATCTGGAAGTACCTTCTTTAAGATATTAATGAAATAAACTTTCAGATCAGGAAGTAAAATTGATTCCAGGATCCCCCGTATTTTGACATTATTTCGTCTTGATCTGTCCCCCAGGTTGGCCAGCTTGGCCTTCATTCGTAACATCTCATCATCTCTCTTATTGTGAGCATCAACCAGCTTTTAGATTCCATGCGTGATACTCTGTTAGTCACTGTGGTCATTTCAGATTTAAATTGCTGAGCGAAATACATTATATCAGCATGTATGGCGGATCTCAGAGAGCCCAGCATGTCTTTCAACTTGGTGTCAAGGACTGGCTGATTTAATGTAGAAAACTCTCATATAGAATCTTCTAATTCCCTGCTGTCATCTAGGGAAGAATCAAAACCGCTCACCTTCAATGTAGCAGCTGACAATTCATTCATTTTCTGTCTGTGCTTAGCTGGGCCGGATGAGGAGGAAGATGTGTGAGAGTATCCTCCTGGCATGTGTCACTACTTGTGGCTGTGCGTGTACCTGGATGCAGAGATGTGCTCCGGAGATGGGACATGTGCCGAGCCTGCAAAAAAATTGGTAATTTTCCTGGTTTACTTCTGTCTTTGCACTTCTGCAAACTCTTGCACTTGCTGCTCCGGAGCCCAAAATCGACCAAATCCTATGCCCAGTGCGGCTATTATAAGCTCCAACGGCCCTCTGTGGAGAGGAGCTGAGGTCATGTGTGGCCATCAGCTCCACCAGTTCACCACGCCTCCCCCCTTTGACTGCCACTTTTGCTGGTTAGCCTGGTCTGTTAAGGAAGTTTTAAAGTAACCGACTTCCTGTTTGGATCACCAGGTGAAAACAAAAGTTAAAAAAGAAAACTAAAGCAATGCATCTAAGAATTTGTAAGCTGAAATATAATGCATTATTATTATAACAAAAAAACACAGCGCTAAAGATAGTGCATAATCTTACATCATGTACCCCAAAAGGAACTTAATCCAGTGAACTCCAAACAATGTGCCTTATTTCTCGTGAATAAGTGCAATATAAATCCCAATGTGGGCAATAGGTGACTATAATGAATATATTAATGTACAATCCCAGTGCTGAAAAAAGGGTGAATAAATATCTACTTCACTCAATTAATTATATAAAAAAACATTTCATATAAAATCCTAGTGACAAAAACTAAACGTATACATGAATAATTCAATAAATCAAGAAATATATATAAGCAGGGCAGCCATCAGAAATTTTGGGGCTCCTTACACAGCTTTAAGCCTGGGGCCCCCCCCGGACCTGACCACCAGGTTACATCCTCCTCCTCTGCGGAGCCTGTGAATGCATATGATTGGCTGCTAGGATGCTAGGCGGTCCTAGCAACCAATCATTTTGACAGCAGTGGCCAGCAGCAGGATGGGAGTCAGGAGCCAGTCCAGCGGGTGGCACGAGAGGGAGTCGGGACTAATTGTCAGTGTAGAGAAGGAAAGGAACAAAAGAGGAGGTGCCAACTTGAAGCCAGGGGCATCTCTTCGGACTAGGCCCCTTGGGACGCCCGGGCCCCCTACATCTGTATGGGCTGTACCCCCCTGATGGCGGCCCTGTATATAAGTGTCCAGTGATGATCCAGTGATTAAACGTGACTGATGCTCACAAATTGGGAACATCCAAGTGACTTCTTGTGAATCGTGAATCCCGTGTTCACTCCTCCCCTAACAGTGAATCCACTTACCAGAAGGCGTGGACCCCTAGGCCGTATAGCATCGGGGTCTAAAAGGTTTGGTCTGGTAAGCAATTGTAGATAGGGACCCCCTTAAGGTATTCTCTCCTCCATAGGGAAGACAGACAGAAAAAACCCCAAATAGTATAATACGTTCCAAAACGAAGTCACGTTTAATCACTGGATGATCACTGGACACATATATATTTTTTGATTTATTTAAATATTTATTTATACTCATTTAGTTTTAGTCACTGGGGTTTTATATGAAAATTTTTTTTTATATAATTTACTGAGTGAAGTATATTTTTATTCACCCTTTTTTCAGCACTGGGATTTGTACATTAATATATTCATTATAGTCACCTATTGCCCACATTGGGATTTATATTGCACTTATTCACGAGAAATAAGGCACGTTGTTTGGAGTTCACTGGAGTGATGAGCAGCAGAGGCAGTATTATATTTTCTTTCTAATAACTTGTTGCCTAGCGCAGGGAAGACTCTGAATTTAGAGTCATTATCACATAATGCATTATTGTTTTGGGGTCTAAGACCACTTTAAGGAACAAATATACTTCTACTGTCCTTGATGCACCTGACAGTATGTGTAACACTTGTAAAATTACATTGTGTTTTATTTTTTAGGTGTGATCTCTCATCAGTTGCCATGTTGCCCTTGCTGGACTTTTTGTAATAGCTGATAGCCACTGGAGAATACTATAAGAATTCAGAAACACATACTGTTATGGTTCTGTGCAGCTTTAGATGCATCTGACAGTGTAAATATTTCACGCAATTTACTTTCGTTTTTTATTTGTCTAGGTACCGAAAAGGTACTTTTTCTGTGCATTTAGCATGTTGTTCCATCCAGTATAACACCAAGGGGTCCATTTATATATATAAAAAAAAATGTTGGCAAATGCTGACCATATTTTGCTAAATACAGTGATTTCCTGTTATTGTCAGCTGCATCTAGTGGCCATATTGTGGTATTTTTTCCAGAAATACCACCATCAGAAGAAATAATACATTGTGGCCACTAGATGGAGCTGACAATAGTAGTAAATCACTGTATTAAACAAAATATGGTAAGAATTTTCAAGAATGGGTAATTCCTTGTCACATTCATTCAACAATTAAAAAAATAAATAAATAAATAGATCCCAACTGCATTTACTTGTATGGGACACAGTAACATAAATAATACTGACACTGACACAAGTAGAAGCAGGGCATTTTATTTGCCAATGCTTTGGGGATGCACAGGAAATAGCTGCCAGCATAGCCCAGACACATCTGGTGGGAAGTGGTTCTTAAGCAAAGAGTCAAACCTGATTATTATTAAAAAGACAGGCAGAAGTTTGCATATTTTTTCAGGGTCCTGCAGGTGTTGCGATTTCCTAGCGAGCCCAAAATCTACAGGTAGATTCTATTAAAAATGACCTGTGTGCCTATGAGTGGCATTGGGAAATTAGGGTGTAAGCAAGGGAGAACAACATATCACATTTTTGGTCTATGAGGTTTATGTGGTTGCTTCTAAATAGTACAGGTTGGGAACAGCTTGTGATACTTCCCCATGTGACTTGAAAATGTAGTGGTAGAGTACCAAGGACGGTGGATCTATTAAATGTTAATGATTGCCAAAACTGGAAATTAAGTTTTGAGATGCATACAAGAAGCAAAACCCTGTCCAGATAGAATATCTTATCCAGATCCACACTAACTCCTTTTCAGTGCTAATCTGGTGAACTTGGAACTTGTTTGGTGGTGATATTAAAACAGTCCATTTGCTGCTCCTTGCACACAAAATTAAGTGCTAAAGCTGGGTATATGCTAGTAGAATTTCAAAAAAAAAGTTTGTAGAAAAATTCTTCAGGAAAATTTCACAGAACTTTCGAATGCCATTCAAATGTATTTCAAGATTTTGTTTGCTTTTAAAATCAATTTTGGAGCGAATGGACTTTAAAGCTGAATTCCAGGTGCACTATGAGTTAAGTTCAAAGAGCTGCATGACATCTCCTGGGCCTATTTCTATTATTTTCATTTGTCAGGTGTATAGCTCTGCTGGAGAGGTGCCCTGGGATCTGGGAGGAGAGAAGCACACAGAGCACCTATGCTGCCCATTCACAGAACCCTTTGTATTTTGTGAATGTGTTCAAACAATATCAAGGCTTCTGTGAATTGGCAGGAGGGGGAGGGACAGTAACAGCAGCTGCAGCTACTCTCTAGTTTAAAGCGGAGTTCCACCCTGGAATTTTATTTTTTTTTTTAAATACCCCCGGGACAGTCAGGGCTAGTGCATTCCACAATGGCTAGCCTCTGATCTGTCCCGGGTTGCACTTACCTGTTAGGACAAATACTTACCTTGAAAAAGTCTTGTCCAGCGCTGCCATCTCAGATGTGGGCAGCTTGAAGCCAGCGCGATCCTCTTCGGAGTCCTCTTCCGCCTTCTTCGGTCCCACGATGCCCTGCGCCGGCCCCGCCGTCACTTCCGGGCGCGCGCGTCATCCCTCCACAGCTTCTGGGCATGCCCAGAAGCTGTTTAGAAGGGGATAACGCGCGCCTCGGAACTGACGTCGGGGCCGGTACAGGCGCAATGATTCCTGGGAGCTATGACGTTCAGCTCCCAGGAATCATTGCAGAGCCAGGAAGTGAAGACAGGCCGCGGCCGAGGAAGAAGGAAGTAAGGTAAGTATATTTTCTTCGCTACAAGGTAAGTAAAAAAAAAAAAAAAATGCGATTAGCCATTTGTTTTTCAGGTGACCCGGAGCGAGAAGATGGAGGTAAGTATAAAATTAGGGTGGAACTCCACTTTAAGATGCATAGCTCAGAATGATCAGCATCGGGCTCCCAGGATTACAATGATAGCTGTCTTCTGGGAGTACTATAAAGCTGCCAGATTTAATTAATAGAGCTAAGCCCAGGAGGTGTCATACATCTTGCTGGGCTTAACTCATAGTGTGCCTTCATTTTGTACAAAGGAGCTGAATTCTTGGAATTCAAATTTACCTAAACCACGTACAATGTTAAAAACTTGTTCATTTGGGAAACATTTACCATTCTGTTTTTTTTGAAAAAGGACGTAGATTTGACCCCACTAATGGGGTGAAAGTTCTTATAACATTTTTACAATGAAATCATCAAACACAATTTCTACTAGGGTTTACCCAAGTTCAGCTGTTTATCTCAGCCAATTATTTAATCATGCCTTGTATTAGTAGGACAGAAGACAGAGAGAGGAAGTCACATAAAAGCATCAGAAAGTACCTCCTACTGACCCTGTGGGGTAGTCAGTGTGTGCTCCTAATGCCATGGAGCATTATAGTAAATTTGGTGCATGTTCTGAATTTAGAACAGCTACAGGATGGCTGAATGCATTATTAGCCCCTTTTGTTTTCATTCCCTGCCTGGAATTGCTCTTTAAGTGTGGAAGAAGACCTAGTGCTAACCAACCCTACAGAAGGAGAAACACTGGCAAGGTTATTTAAAGTTTCCAGCCCGTATAGATCTGTGATTTCCCCTATATACAGTACTAATAAAGGTAGATAAGCAACCAGTTGACATCAAAGAGCAGTCAGAGAATAAACAGCAGGCAAAGTTGGACGATGTCCCAGGAATTGGGGGGGAAAGGCTGAAGGAGCTTGTAGGTACAGTGGGGTCCCTGCATTCTGGGTGAAGACTGGACAGAGGGAACATAGAAGAGTCAAATCTCTAATGTGTCTAATGGGGACCTAAGGCATTCATCACCTCGGGAGCCTCATTTAGTCTGTGTATGACATTGAAAAAGTATATCCCATAACTGTCTCATATATCAGAAATATCACTCTGTACAATACGGAATGTTGACGTTCATTGACTGAAGTGCATTAACAGAGACAGCAGTAAGTTTAGTGAGGATTGTTAATTAAGTGGTAGACTCTTCTTATCTTGAGATATATTTTTCATATACTGTAAAAGACTGTGCCCTAGTATTACCAGTTATTCATCCAACCAGTTAATTACAGTCCTTTCTAAATGGAAACTTCCCCTAAATGATAAATACATGCAGAAAAAATAAATAAATGTCCACACTTTTGTGATTCACCCACCCCTTGTGCTCCATGGCTGGAACTGACTTCTGAAAACTATGGGGTTGCCTTACTAAAGGCAATAGATCAGTCATTCTCAACCAGGGTTCCCTGGAAACCTAGGGTTCCTCCAGAGGTTGGTAGGGGTTCATTGAGGTGTGGCTGATTGACCTCCCTTTTGATGGTGCCTGCATAGTTCCAAAGCTAGTGCCACTTAGCAGAGCCTGCAGATGTATTTAGCTGTCTGAAAGGATGTCATACTGACCACCAATGAAAGCAGCATTTTCTCTTTGACCCCTGATTAATTTCAGGGGTTTCCTAAGAACGGTTGTAAACACAGCTGACTGTTCTTCTTTCTGGAATGATCACAGAGCCCCTGTGATCCTTCTATATGGGATTACAGTTCTCTATGGTCATTCCATAAGCCCTACCCCATACAGTTAGAATCACTCCCCTAGGCTCACATTTAACCCATTGATCACCCACAGTGTCTAAAAAGTGGCACGCTTGTATAGAAGTTTTCCACGTATAAATGGTGCCCCTTTCCGAATAAGGGTGACACCAAGTCCCAAACAATCTTGCCGCTGCTCCTTATGGAGTCTGGGCAGTTGGGGGGGCTCAACGCTGCTATCTTTTCCCTCGTAAACCAGGAAATTACATGTATAGCCTGTTGCCCTGTCACAGAGCTTATACATCTTGACCCCATATCTGGCAGCCAGAAAACGTAATCAGGGACTCGTCAACACAGACAACTTGTTGGGGGATAAACAAGGCTGCAAATTTTTGGTTGAAGTGGTTTACGAGGGGCTGAATTTTGTGGACCTGGTTGTATCTAGCCCTGGCCATGGCAGCAGAAAACGCAGGCACATGATGAATTGGGTCAGTGGACCAATATGGCCGCAACTAACTCTTTTTAGTAATGCCCATGTTGAGGGATAGGCCCAGAAAGGTTTTAAATTCAGGGACCGTTAAAGGTTTACAGCCAAATTTTCTGGCAAGGGTGAAATTAGGGTTTGCGGCGATGAATTGATTAGCATACAACTTGATTTGGTTCACAATAGATCCATACAAATCTTCCATGCAAAAACCGCTAAAAAAAACAAGGGGAGTAAAATTGGCTGTTTACACCTGAATTCTGGGTTGGCCAGTGAATGGGGGAAGTACGGGTGCTGCAGAGTCTGTGGGCTGATAATCAGGATTTGCAAGCACATCAGGAAGGGCACTATAGGCTCTATGGGTCTGCATTCAAATTCTTGGTGGCTGCAGGCCACTACTTGTGCTAGCCACTGCACCAGCTTTAACTGCACTTATGGAACTCGCCACGTCACCAAGTGATACTGCAGTGCTGGTTTGACTATGGCCAGGATGTACTAGGTCGCTGGTGCTTTCCAGTTCACCAGAAGGTTGAGCGGCACTAGTACCGACACTCTGCTGCATAGGAGAACCATGCGGTTGCACCTCAGCAACAGAAGAATGAGGTCGGGTGCGACGGACCTCAGCAGGGACCTCTACTTTGTCCTCAGAGCTATCTGTCAGGGTGTCGCTGCTCTCTACAGGTTCGTATACTGAGCCTGATTCTAACAGTGAGGACTCCCCATCGCTCTCATCTGTCATGCTCAGCATCGTGTAGGCCTCTTCACTGGTGTATCTTTCGTTTGACATTTTGGCCACTAAATTTACAGGTACCTAGTGTGACTCACAAGTAGGGTTGAGCGGACACCTAGATGTCCGTGTTCGACGGGTTCGGCCGAACTTTAAAAAAAAGTCCGGGTCCGTGTCCCGGACTTTTACCGAACTTTTCCCGGACACCGAACCCCATTGAAGTCAATGGGGACCCGAACTTTAAGGCACTAAAATGGCTCTAAAACACCAAAGGAAAGGGCTAGAGTGCTGCAAATGGCAGCAAAACGTAATTAAGAGCATGGCAAGTGCTCTGCAAACAAATGTGGATAGGGAAATAACTTAAAACAACAAAAAAAACCAGAAAAATAAAACAATGTTCTTCTTCATCTCTGAAGGACGAGGCCCATATGGAGTAGGAGGGAGGTTGAGGTGGTGGTGGATGTGGCGGTGACATAGGCGTGCGCACAGGGTGTGCTGGGTGTGCCTGGGCACACCCTAATCACCTAGGGCACATAGCATTGCCAGTGAGGAGATGGGAAAGATCTCCCTGGGACCTGCTCTGCTCTATTTCTCCTTGCCTACAGGTACATGGCCCCGATACATTACTCTCCCTGCTGGCAAACACATGCATGTGTATTTCAACTTTGGGGTGCACACCTTAATGCAATAGGCTGCGCACACCTATGGGCGGTGTAGGTGGAAGCGGCGGTGGAGGAGGACCAGGGCCGGATTAACAGCATCATGGGCTTGGTGCTGAGGATTTTGAAGGGCCTTAAGGGCCGTGCCTTGCCATGCACCCAGAGGAGGAAGGGTGCAGCCATGCATGCCTAATTCAACATGGGATGCTGTCTCTGAAGCCCATAAACACATCCATGCATCGCCAACTGTCCCTCCTTGTCCGGCCTTCACGCTGTGTGGGGAGGTTCTGAGGGTGCTGCCTGGGGAAGCGAGCATAGAAGCCAGACTTCTGTGTTTACAAGTGACAGAAGAGCGGTAACAGTGAATATGGCCAACCCGGGGCCTATATAAAAGGTAGGGGCCTGGAGCTGCAGCTCCAATAGCCCCTACATTAATCTGGCCCTGAGGAGGAGGACGAGGTAGCCAACACTGCTTCTTTTCAAAAATTTTAAATGAGGGTACACCCCAAAAGAGTGAGAAAGAGCAAAAATGGAACAATGGGTGGGTAAGGTCGGTATCCATTGCTATTCTGCATAAGGTACGGAAAAGTCCCGTGGGATCCATGCCTGGTTCATTTTAATGAACGTGAGCTTGTCCACATTGTCTCTGGACAGGCGGCTGCGCTTGTCTGTTATAACGCCCCCAGCCGTGCTAAATACCCGTTCAGATAATACACTGGCTGCAGGGCACGCCAGCACCTCCAAGGCGTAAAGGGCAAGCTCAGGCCATGTGCCCAATTTGGAGACCCAGAAGTTGAAGGGGGCAGACCCGTCATTCACTACATGTAGGCGTGTGCACACATACTGCTCCACCATGTTGGTAAAATGCTGCCTCCTGCTAAGACGTTCCATCTGAGCTGCTGGTGCTGCTGTTTGTTGTGGCGTGCTGACAAAGCTTTTCCACATTTCGGCCATGCTAACCCTGCCTTCTGAGGTGCTGGCGGTGCCCTGGTTGCGTTGGCGACCTCCTCCTCCTCCTCCTCTGCCTTGTGCTTCCACTGTGGCCCCGCTGTCAGATGGGAATGCCAGCAGCATGGCGTCTACCAGCGTGCGCTTGTACTCGCGCATCTTGCGATCGCGCTCCAGTGAGTGAATTAAGGACGGTACGTTGTCCTTGTAACGGGGATCCAGCAGCGTGGCCACCCAGTAATCAGCACAAGTTAGAATGTGGGCAACTCGGCGGTCGTTGTGGAGACACTGCAGTATGTAATCGCTCATGTGTGCCAGGCTGCCCAGAGGCAACGAAAGGCTGTCCTCTGTGGGAGGTGTATCGTCCGTGTCCTCTGTATCCCCCCAGCCACGCACCAGTGACGGCCATGAGCTGGCCTGGGTGCCACCCTGCTGTGAACATGGTTCCATCTCCTCCTCCAGCTCCTCCTCCTCCTCATCCTCCTCATCCTCCAGAACTGTGCCCCTGCTGGACAATTGCGTCCCTGGCGTTTGCGTGTGCAGGAACCCACCCTCGGAGCCCCTTGCGAATGACTGCCCTGAAAGCCTTGGAAATGTTACCTCTTCATCCTCCTCCTCCTCCTCATCCTGTGCCACATCCTCTTCCATCATCGCCCGAATTGTTTTTTCAAGGAGGCATAGAAGTGGGATAGTTAAGCTGAGAACGGCGTCATTGCCACTGGCCATGTTGGTGGAGTACTCAAAACAGCGCAACAAGGCACACAGGTCTCGCATGGAGGCCCAGTTAAATTAAATAGCGGAATAGAAAATATGATCCAAAAAAAGTGTATGTATATCACACGTACACAACCACACTGGGCCCCAATTACTATTGTTTGTACCCCTAAAAGGCTAGATGAGGAGTAGGGGGAGTATGGAACAGGCAGCACCCTCAAACCTTCAGAAGTATGAGATGAACCCCAACAACTTGGAAAGGTGGATCTCTCTCACACGTACCAACACAGACTATCCCCCAATTTAACTGATCCCCAAAGGTTTTTGATTAAATAGCGGAATAGAAAATATGATCCAAAAAAAGTGTATGTATATCACACGTACACAACCACACTAGGCCCCAATTACTATTGTTTGTACCCCTAAAAGGCTAGATGAGGAGTAGGGGGGGTATGGAACAGGCAGCACCCTCAAACCTTCAGAAGTATGAGATGAACCCCAACAACTTGGAAAGGTGGATCTCTCTCACACGTACCAACACAGACTATCCCCCAATTTAACTGATCCCCAAAGGTTTTTGATTAAATAGCGGAATAGAAAATATGATCCAAAAAAAGTGTATGTATATCACACGTACACAACCACACTAGGCCCCAATTACTATTGTTTGTACCCCTAAAAGGCTAGATGAGGAGTAGGGGGAGTATGGAACAGGCAGCACCCTCAAACCTTCAGAAGTATGAGATGAACCCCAACAACTTGGAAAGGTGGATCTCTCTCACACGTACCAACACAGACTATCCCCCAATTTAACTGATCCCCAAAGGTTTTTGATTAAATAGCGGAATAGAAAATATGATCCAAAAAAAGTGTATGTATATCACACGTACACAACCACACTAGGCCCCAATTACTATTGTTTGTACCCCTAAAAGGCTAGATGAGGAGTAGGGAGGGTATGGAACAGGCAGCACCCTCAAACCTTCAGAAGTATGAGATGAACCCCAACAACTTGGAAAGGTGGATCTCTCTCACACGTACCAACACAGACTATCCCCCAATTTAACTGATCCCCAAAGGTTTTTGATTAAATAGCGGAATAGAAAATATGATCCAAAAAAAGTGTATGTATATCACACGTACACAACCACACTAGGCCCCAATTACTATTGTTTGTACCCCTAAAAGGCTAGATGAGGAGTAGGGGGGGTATGGAACAGGCAGCACCCTCAAACCTTCAGAAGTATGAGATGAACCCCAAAAACTTGGAAAGGTGGATCTCTCTCACACGTACCAACACAGACTATCCCCCAATTTAACTGATCCCCAAAGGTTTTTGATTAAATAGCGGAATAGAAAATATGATCCAAAAAAAGTGTATGTATATCACACGTACACAACCACACTAGGCCCCAATTACTATTGTTTGTACCCCTAAAAGGCTAGGAGTAGGGGGAGTATGGAACAGGCAGCACCCTCAAACCTTCAGAAGTATGAGATGAACCCCAACAACTTGGAAAGGTGGATCTCTCTCACACGTACCAACACAGACTATCCCCCAATTTAACTGATCCCCAAAGGTTTTTGATTAAATAGCGGAATAGAAAATATGATCCAAAAAAAGTGTATGTATATCACACGTACACAACCACACTGGGCCCCAATTACTATTGTTTGTACCCCTAAAAGGCTAGATGAGGAGTAGGGGGAGTATGGAACAGGCAGCACCCTCAAACCTTCAGAAGTATGAGATGAACCCCAACAACTTGGAAAGGTGGATCTCTCTCACACGTACCAACACAGACTATCCCCCAATTTAACTGATCCCCAAAGGTTTTTGATTAAATAGCGGAATAGAAAATATGATCCAAAAAAAGTGTATGTATATCACACGTACACAACCACACTAGGCCCCAATTACTATTGTTTGTACCCCTAAAAGGCTAGATGAGGAGTAGGGGGGGTATGGAACAGGCAGCACCCTCAAACCTTCAGAAGTATGAGATGAACCCCAACAACTTGGAAAGGTGGATCTCTCTCACACGTACCAACACAGACTATCCCCCAATTTAACTGATCCCCAAAGGTTTTTGATTAAATAGCGGAATAGAAAATATGATCCAAAAAAAGTGTATGTATATCACACGTACACAACCACACTAGGCCCCAATTACTATTGTTTGTACCCCTAAAAGGCTAGATGAGGAGTAGGGGGGGTATGGAACAGGCAGCACCCTCAAACCTTCAGAAGTATGAGATGAACCCCAACAACTTGGAAAGGTGGATCTCTCTCACACGTACCAACACAGACTATCCCCCAATTTAACTGATCCCCAAAGGTTTTTGATTAAATAGCGGAATAGAAAATATGATCCAAAAAAAGTGTATGTATATCACACGTACACAACCACACTAGGCCCCAATTACTATTGTTTGTACCCCTAAAAGGCTAGATGAGGAGTAGGGGGGGTATGGAACAGGCAGCACCCTCAAATCTTCAGAAGTATGAGATGAACCCCAAAAACTTGGAAAGGTGGATCTCTCTCACACGTACCAACACAGACTATCCCCCAATTTAACTGATCCCCAAAGGTTTTTGATTAAATAGCGGAATAGAAAATATGATCCAAAAAAAGTGTATGTATATCACACGTACACAACCACACTAGGCCCCAATTACTATTGTTTGTACCCCTAAAAGGCTAGATGAGGAGTAGGGGGGGTATGGAACAGGCAGCACCCTCAAACCTTCAGAAGTATGAGATGAACCCCAACAACTTGGAAAGGTGGATCTCTCTCACACGTACCAACACAGACTATCCCCCAATTTAACTGATCCCCAAAGGTTTTTGATTAAATAGCGGAATAGAAAATATGATCCAAAAAAAGTGTATGTATATCACACGTACACAACCACACTAGGCCCCAATTACTATTGTTTGTACCCCTAAAAGGCTAGATGAGGAGTAGGGGGGGTATGGAACAGGCAGCACCCTCAAACCTTCAGAAGTATGAGATGAACCCCAACAACTTGGAAAGGTGGATCTCTCTCACACGTACCAACACAGACTATCCCCCAATTTAACTGATCCCCAAAGGTTTTTGATTAAATAGCGGAATAGAAAATATGATCCAAAAAAAGTGTATGTATATCACACGTACACAACCACACTGGGCCCCAATTACTATTGTTTGTACCCCTAAAAGGCTAGATGAGGAGTAGGGGGAGTATGGAACAGGCAGCACCCTCAAACCTTCAGAAGTATGAGATGAACCCCAACAACTTGGAAAGGTGGATCTCTCTCACACGTACCAACACAGACTATCCCCCAATTTAACTGATCCCCAAAGGTTTTTGATTAAATAGCGGAATAGAAAATATGATCCAAAAAAAGTGTATGTATATCACACGTACACAACCACACTGGGCCCCAATTACTATTGTTTGTACCCCTAAAAGGCTAGATGAGGAGTAGGGGGAGTATGGAACAGGCAGCACCCTCAAACCTTCAGAAGTATGAGATGAACCCCAACAACTTGGAAAGGTGGATCTCTCTCACACGTACCAACACAGACTATCCCCCAATTTAACTGATCCCCAAAGGTTTTTGATTAAATAGCGGAATAGAAAATATGATCCAAAAAAAGTGTATGTATATAACACGTACACAACCACACTAGGCCCCAATTACTATTGTTTGTACCCCTAAAAGGCTAGATGAGGAGTAGGGGGGGTATGGAACAGGCAGCACCCTCAAACCTTCAGAAGTATGAGATGAACCCCAACAACTTGGAAAGGTGGATCTCTCTCACACGTACCAACACAGACTATCCCCCAATTTAACTGATCCCCAAAGGTTTTTGATTAAATAGCGGAATAGAAAATATGATCCAAAAAAAGTGTATGTATATCACACGTACACAACCACACTAGGCCCCAATTACTATTGTTTGTACCCCTAAAAGGCTAGGAGTAGGGGGAGTATGGAACAGGCAGCACCCTCAAACCTTCAGAAGTATGAGATGAACCCCAACAACTTGGAAAGGTGGATCTCTCTCACACGTACCAACACAGACTATCCCCCAATTTAACTGATCCCCAAAGGTTTTTGATTAAATAGCGGAATAGAAAATATGATCCAAAAAAAGTGTATGTATATCACACGTACACAACCACACTAGGCCCCAATTACTATTGTTTGTACCCCTAAAAGGCTAGATGAGGAGTAGGGGGAGTATGGAACAGGCAGCACCCTCAAATCTTCAGAAGTATGAGATTGTGTTCACTGTACCCCACAAAGATTGAGTTCACTGCACCCCACAATGATTGTGTTCACTGCACCCCACAAAGATTGTGTTCACTGCACCTCACAAAGATTGTGTTCACTGTACCCCCCAAAGATTGTGTTCACTGCACCCCACAAAGATTCTGTTCACTGTACCCCACAAAGATTGTGTTCACTGCACCCTAAAAGGATGTTGTTCACTGCACCCCACAAAGATTGTGTTCACTGCACCCTAAAAGGATGTTGTTCACTGCACCCCAAAAAGATTGTGTTCACTGTACCCCCCCAAAGATTGTGTTCACTGCACCCCACAAAGATTGTGTTCACTGCACCCCAAAAAGATTGTGTTCACTGTACCCCCCAAAGATTGTGTTCACTGCACCCCAAAAAGATTGTGTTCACTGTACCCCCCAAAGATTGTGTTCACTGCACCCCACAAAGATTCTGTTCACTGTACCCCACAAAGATTGTGTTCACTGCACCCCAAAAAGATTGTGTTCACTGTACCCCCCCAAAGATTGTGTTCACTGCACCCCACAAAGATTCTGTTCACTGCACCCCACAAAGGATTTTGTTCACTGCACCCCAAAAAGATTGTGTTCACTGCACCCCAAAAAGGATTTTGATCACTGCACCCCAAAAAGGATGTTGTTCACTGCACCCCAAAAATGATTTTGTTCACTCCACCCCAAAAAGATTGTGTTCACTGCACCCCACAAAGATTGTGTTCACTGCACCCCAAAAAGATTGTGTTCACTGTACCCCCCAAAGATTGTGTTCACTGCACCCCACAAAGATTCTGTTCACTGTACCCCACAAAGATTGTGTTCACTGCACCCCAAAAAGATTGTGTTCACTGCACCCCAAAAAGGATGTTGTTCACTGCACCCCAAAAAGGATGTTGTTCACTCCACCCCAAAAAGATTGTGTTCACTGCACCCCACAAAGATTGTGTTCACTGCACCCCAAAAAGATTGTGTTCACTGCACCCCAAAAATGATTTTGTTCACTGCACCCCAAAAAGGATTTTGTTCACTGCACCCCAAAAAGGATGTTGTTCACTCCACCCCAAAAAGATTGTGTTCACTGCACCCCAAAAAGATTGTGTTCACTGCACCCCACAAAGGATTTTGTTCACTGCACCCCAAAAAGATTGTGTTCACTGCACCCCAAAAAGGATTTTGTTCACTGCACCCCAAAAAGATTGTGTTCACTGCACCCCACAAAGGATTTTGTTCACTGCACCCCACAAAGATTGTGTTCACTGCACACCAAAAAGGATTGTGTTCACTGCACCCCAAAAAGATTTTGTTCACTGCACCCCAAAAAGATTGTGTTCACTGCAGCCCAAAAAGATTGTGTTCACTGCAGCCCAAAAAGATTGTGTTCACTGCAGCCCAAAAAGATTGTGTTCACTGCAGCTCACACACAGAAAAATGGATGTGGATCACTGACACCTGCCTATCTCCAATCCCACACCACACAGCAATATCGATTGTAGTTTGTAGAACACAGTTTCCCTAAAATTCAGCAGACTCTGTCCCTAACAGGATTGAGAAGAGATCGTAGATCAGGATTGAGTGCAGATTCACCCCACCCCCCACACAGCAATATCGATTGTAGTTTGTAGAAGACACTGACCCTATAATTCAGCAGACTCTATCCCTAAAATGCCTACAACTCGCCCTGCCTAAACACTCCGACCTGTCCCTCAATTCTATCCGGACACAAATGTTTTTTTCCTGCCTATCTTTCCCTAATCAGCAGCCAGCACATTGATGTGTGCTCTGTCCCTTAGCTAAGCAGCAGAATGACGCTGCTGCGGCGGCTGCCTCGAACTTATAAAGACTTGGTCACATGCTTCAGACGGCCAATCACAGCTACTAAGACATTTGCAGGCATGGCTGGGATGGCTTAAGGCACACCAGTTAAACGATTGTTGATTGGCTGTTGAAAGCCCGCCATGAAAAGAGCGCCAAAGCATGCAAAACCCGGAAATAAAACGACCGAACACGGATTTTTACCCGAACATACAGTAAAGTGTCCGTGTCCGTGTTCGGGTAAAAAAAATCCAATTATTCGGTACGAACACGAATAATACAGTCCGTGTTCGCTCAACACTACTCACAAGTAAAAAAGCACCTGGTTGTCGAGGACTGTTTGAACCGCTACAAAAAAAATAACTGCTAGTACTAGTAGAGATCAGGCCTGACTCTGCTAACACTATGGTTTTGTGTGCTGTGTATTGGAAGTGACAGTGATCTATTGATACTGCACTTTTTGGGGGCTGGGTGGAGGGGCTAAACACAGGTGCTGGCAGGTGTCAGGGCTGATCTGGCTAAGGCCCCATTTTTGGGAACACTAAACTATGGGGGACGCTAGCATAGTTTTGATCAGAGCAAAGACATTGATCCGTTCAGACGCTATACTAGTAATGGAGGTATGTAGTGTTTGTTAGTCTTACTGGCAACAAAAGGGTTAAATATGACGCTGTCTGGGATTGACCCTAACTGACGCTGATGCTGATGCTAACTGGTGTCACCCGTGACACTAATACAGTGATCAGAAAAAAGATCTGTATTCTTTACTAGTGTGAATGTGACAGGGAGTGAAAGGGTTAACTGGGGGGTGATAAGGGGGGTTAAAACTCTTTTAGAAAATATGTGGTGGGACCCTGACACTATACTGGGACTGGCGCTGACGCTAACGCTAGGGTCACCCGTGACACTAATACAGTGGTCAATAACTTATCTGTACACTGTATATAGTGACACTGTGACAGGGCAGTGAAGGGGTTAACTGGGGGTAATCAAGGGGTTAAATCTTTATTAGGGGATATATGGCGGGTACCCTAAACCTATCTGGGACTGAGGATAACTACCACCAACTTACACTAGCGCTATCTGGCATCACCGGTGACACTAATACAGTGATCCGTTAATTATATGTATACTGTATATAGTGACACTATGACAGGGAGTAAAAGGATTAACTGGGGGGTGATACAGGGGTTTAAATATGTGCCTATGTGTACTGGTGTCAGTGTAGTGCTTGTGTACTCACTGTGATGCTCTCTTCTCTCACGCTGGAACCAAAAAGGGCTCCAGGACAGGAAATTGCATAATTTCCTGGGCCTGCGTTTACATTACACGGGCACAGGAGGTTCTGCAATTGGTCAGAGCCAATCATCAGGTCCAGGTCATAAATAATTGGCCTGGACCTGATGACTGATCGGTTCTGAACCAAATAAGATCACCGCAAGGACGGCGGCCACGCACGCGTGTCCCCCTTACCGCGGCCGCGCATCACGTACATGTACGTGATTTTGCGCAGCTGGGCCCCCCTGCCGCAGTATATATGTGGTGAGCGGTCAGGAACTGGTTAAATAAAAATTGCACTTACATCAAGGACAGTGAATTTGAGCAATTGGGATAAAATTGTGCCGTCTGCGCTAGTTGACATCACTTTGCTAGCTCCAATCCAAATTACTCTCAGAAGGCATTGACTGGGGTGAAGGCCTGATTGAGCCTTTATCCCAGTTGATGCCTTCTCAGAGAAAACGCCTTGGATTGGAACTAGCAAAGTGACCTCAACAAGCGCGGACCGCACTGCAGATGGCCGTGCAAGATTTATCTCATATCGCTCAAATTCATTGTCCTTTCTGTAAGTGCAATTTTTATTCAATCGGTTCAGGACTGCCTACCGCATATATACTGCGGCAGGCTGGCCCTCCTGCGCGAACCGACGGCTATGTCGGCCACACGCCGGCAACTCGGCAGCGGGGATTCCGATGCACGGGAAAGGCGGCTCCGATTGCCACCTGACACCCGCGATCGCTCCCCGCTGAGAGAGAAGAACGGTCAGCTGTTGTAAACACAGCTGACTGTTCTTCTTTCTGGAATGATCACAGAGCCCCTGTAATCCTTCTATATGGGATTACAGTTCTCTATGGCCATTCCATAAGCCCTACCCCATACAGTTAGAATCACTCCCCTAGGCTCACATTTAACCCATTGATCACCCACAGTGTTAACCCCTTTCCTGCCAGTGGCATCATTACAGTAACAGTGCATATTTTGTAGCACTGATTACTGTAGTAATGTCACTGGTCCCCCCAAAAGTGTCAAAAATGTCAGTTAGGGGTTTGATCTGTCCACCGCAATGCCGCAGTCCCACAAAAAATCGCAGATCGCCACCATTACTAGTAAAAAAAAAACAATAAAAATTACATAAATCATTCCCGTAGTTAGTAGACCTGATAACTTTTGCGCAAACCAATCAAAATATGCTTATTGCGATTATTTTTACCAAAAATATGTAGCAGAAAACAAATTGGCCTAAATTGTTAAAAAATTTTGATTTTTAATTTATTTTTTTGGGAATGTTATATAGCAGAATGTGAAAAATATTGTTTTTTTTTTTTTCATAATTGTCACGCAAAGAATAAAAATCGCAGAGGTGATCAAATACCACCAAAAGAAAGTTCTATTTGTAGGGGAAAAAAAGGACATCAATTTTATTTGGGTACAGTGTCTCACGACCGCACAATTGTCCATTAAAGTAACGCAATGCCAAATTGCACAGTATGGCCTGGTCATTAAGGGGGGAAATCTTCCGGTCCAGAAGTGGTTAATAAACCAGCTTTATACGCAATAATGCACTATGAGCGTTTTCCATTATCTTTTATAACCACATGATGAGATTAATGAGATTAAGGCGCACCATAAGCCTGGATACATTCCCTGGAGCTGGATGACCACTTGTCTTCAGAGGCGCTTCCACTCAAACGCATATAATCTCTTAGTGGGATCATTTGATTTAGTAAGCGGCCAATTTTCACATATAGAGCACAGCAGTGACTCACTTTCCATTGTGGATTTTTTCAGCTGCACTACAAATAGTTTGTTGTATTTGCATGTGGGAAAGTTGGAGCATCATCTTTTCACTAAACACATTGAATTATGGAGCACTGGAATAATAATGAACTATTTGCACCATATATTGTTTGTCATTTTGTTGTTAACAGATCGTGGCTACTTATTCACAAAAAAAATTTTTGATGTAATTCACATGTTACACCATTCTAAGCAACAATAGTCTCACTTACAGTGCTTTGCGAAAGTATTCGGCCCCCTTGAACTTTGCGACCTTTTGCCACATTTCAGGCTTCAAACATAAAGATATAAAACTGTAATTTTTTGTGAAGAATCAACAACAAGTGGGACACAATCATGAAGTGGAACGGAATTTATTGGATATTTCAAACTTTGTTAACAAATAAAAAACTGAAAAATTGGGCGTGCAAAATGATTCAGCCCCTTTACTTTCAGTGCAGCAAACTCTCTCCAGAAGTTCAGTGAGGATCTCTGAATGATCCAATGTTGACTTAAATGACTAATGATGATAAATAGAATCCACCTGTGTGTAATCAAGTCTCCGTATAAATGCACCTGCACTGTGATAGTCTCAGAGGTCCGTTTAAAGCACAGAGAGCATCATGAAGAACAAGGAACACACCAGGCAGGTCCGAGATACTGTTGTGGAGAAGTTTAAAGCCGGATTTGGATACAAAAAGATTTCCCAAGCTTTAAACATCCCAAGGAGCACTGTGCAAGTGATAATATTGAAATGGAAGGAGTATCAGACCACTGCAAATGGAATGGGGCATGGAACCGGTCTCTGCTTGGACACAGTTTACACCATCAATGCTGGGGGGAGGCCTGCGCTCTGTCCTTGTCTTCATCCTGCACTCAGTAGGTCAGCAGTGGGGAATTTTTACTTCTCTTAGCCCCGGTTCACACTTCTGCGTGTGCGGGGTTCGCATGTAATGTCGGAGCGCACTGCTCCGACATTACATGCGATCAGCTGTGCGGTGCGAGTTTAGCCATACAGTTTGTATGGCTAAATTCGCATCGCACCCGCAGCAAACACGCACAGGAGGCATTTTTGCTGCCGCATCAGGATCGGATCGCACAGCGGTTCACACTTGTGCGATCCGATCCTGTGCGAACTGCACGATCGCACTGCGATATGCGATCAAACTGGGGGTGTCGTTAAGATTACATTGACACCCCCAGCGTATCGCATATGGCAGTGTGAACTGCCGGGGGTGCGTGTGCGATGCGGGAAAAGGCTGCGAATACGCAGCCTTCCCGCATCGCATATATGTGAACCGAGCCTTAAGCAGGAACCCTTTATGCATGTCTGTGGCAGAAGCAGTGCAGCCTTTTTCAGGGCATCAGAGCGGCCCTGGGGGCAATTGCCCCCCCTGTCCCCTGGCCCAGTCCTCCCCTAACACTTTGCCATTTGAAAATTCACTATTGTTTGATTTTGCTTATTGCACATGGTTTATTGCATCTGTTACCTAATCGCTTTTAGGATAATATCTCAGTCAAAAACCGCATCTTATTTATTTTAATTTTTTTTCTCCTCACTATTAACCGATTTACGACCGCCCGCCGCAGTTATACTGCAGCAGGCAGCCGCTCCCAGGCAAATCACATGTACGGCGCTCGCTCTCAGGAGGCTAGGAGGCGAGCGCGCTCCACCGGCGGCGGGGTCCCACCCCAGCTCATCAGCAGGGAAGCCGATGCAGTGGGTAGGTGGCTCCAATTGCCGCCTGACACCCACAATCGTTCCATGCTGAGAGAGAAGAATGGTCAGCTGTTGTAAACACAGCCGACCGTTCTTATCCCTGGAATTATTATAGAGCCCATGTGATCCTTCTATATAGGATCACATGTCTCTATGGTCATTTCAGAAGCCACGCCCCCCCCCACAGTAAGAATCACTCCCCTAGGCTCACATTTAACTCCTTGATCACCCATAGTGTTAATATATGTAGTAATATAATGCCACAGTGCCCTGCCAATGGCATTATATTACAGTAACAGTGCATATTTTTAGCACTGATTACTGTAGTAATGTCACTGGTCCCCCCAAAAGTGTCAAAAATGTAAGTTAGGGGTTTGATCTGTCTGCCGCAATGTCGCAAAAAATCGCAGATTGCGCCTTTACTAGTAAAAAAAAAAAAATTGACATAAATCTTTCCTGTAGTTAGTAGACGCGATAACTTTTGCGCAAACCAATCAAAATACGCTTATTTAGATTTTTTTTTTTAACCAAAAATATGTAGCAGAAAACAAATTGGCCTAAAATGTTAAGAAATTTCGATTTTTACATATTTTTCTTTTGAGAACGTCATATAGCAGAATGTGAAAAATATTGTTTTTTTGTCGCTATTTTTTTGTTTATAGTGCAAAAAATAAAAATCGCACAGGTGATCAAATACCACCAAAAGAAAGCTCTATTTGTAGGAAAAAAAGGACATCAATTTTATTTGGGTACAGCGTCGCAAGACCGCGCAATTTCCCATTAATTTAACGCAGTGCCGAATTGCAAAATATGGCCTGGGCAGGAAGGGGGCAAATCCTTCTAGTCTTAAAGTGGTTAAAGGAGTGTTTGATTGCCACAATTGTTTGATTTCACATATTTGCAGCTGAGCACACCTTTTTGTATTGTTTTGCTATAAAAATTTGACAAGGGTTCTTATCATTCGCTACTTGAAACAAAATTTAAAAAAAAATGTTGGCTTTCGATGCACTTATATTATAGAAAATTTCAGTTTTTTTATATTTCCCCACAGATATTTTTTTTAAGCGAGGACAGTGATAAAATCAATACAATTTGTTAATTACAAGGCAGAGTACCCTTCCCATTTAATCAATACTTCCTCATATCCAGTAAATGCGGATTATCCCCTAGTATCACCATTAACCATTGCAGGCTTCTTGAACTGGTTGCGATGTTGCTGACTGTGCTTTCTCTGCCAGAGATTACATCATAAGCAGCAGATTGAGATGGAGGGAGGCCAGACACCTCATATTGGCCCTTTTACAGGGATAAAGGCAACATGCTGACTCTGCAGTCATCCCATCACCGAACTCTGAGTCTGAAATATAAGGAGGGGTGCAGTGACAAATACTGTGACTCATTCGGGCTTATTTAACATAGCTACGGAAACAGCAATAACAACTAAACTCATTTTTAAACCCAGTCTCATCTGGAGATTTGATGGCTGTATTAACTGGTAATAATCCTTTAAAGAATATGCAAAGTGACATCTCTTTCCCATCCCCCATCGCCAAACTACTTATACTGACCTTCGTCAGGCTCATCAGCTGGAGCCCTTACAAAATACATAATGCTTATGGGTATGAGGGACCTCCTCCTAGGATGCGTTGGTCGGGCATGATGTGGAGGATGAGGTCTTCAACCCTGTGTCTTCTTCAACACCATCCCACATGGAGCTTACACAAGCTAAGACTGCAGAGAGGAATGGTGGGGGACCGTAGGAAGGTAAATACAAGTGGGTTGGGAAGTGGGCTTTAAATAAACTCCAAACCTTTTTAGTTTTGATGCATTGCTGTATCTATCTCCACTGGGAAGATTTACCTTCTTTATTTTGTCCTGGTGACTATTGTCACTGAGACAGAAAGTGATAGGAAATCCAAAATGTTACTGTTGTCGCCAAAACTCCCCTGATAGGTTCACCTATTCCAGTGATGACTGTCTAAGGCCTTAAACACATGGGCGTTTGAGGCTATACAGCAAAAATGTGGATGTTGTCATGCACATGAGTGCCTGGGGCCATACAACATAAAATTTGGATGTCCTCATGCACATGGGTGCCTAGGACTGTACATCGTACAATTTGAATGTCCTCATACACATGGGTGTCTGGGGCCATACAACATAAAATTTGGATATCTTCATGCACATGGATGGCTGGGGCCGTACAGCATAAAATGTGGATATCTTCATGCACATGGGTGCCTGAGGCTGTACAATGCAAAATTTGGATATCTTCATGCACATGGGGGCCTGGGGCTGTACGACATAAAATGTGGATATCTTCATGCACATGGGTGCCTGGGGCCGAACAGCATAAAATTTGAATATCTTCATGCACATGGGTGCCTGGGGCCGAACAGCATAAAATTTGAATATCTTCATGCACATGGGTGCCTAGGACTGTACTGCGTACAATTTGGATGTCCTCATACACATGGGTGACTGGGGCTGTACTGAGTACGATTTGGATATCTTCATCTTCATGCAGATGGGTGCTTGGAGCTGTACAGCATAAAATTTGGATATCTTTATGCACATGGGTTCCTGAGGCGGTACAACATAAAATGTAGATCTCTTCATTCACATGAGTGCCTGGGGCTGTACAATATAAAATTTGGATATCTTCATACACATGGGTGTCTGAGGCCGTACAGCATAAAATTTGGAAATCTTCATGCACATTGGTGCCTGGGGCCGTACAGCATAAAATTTGGAAATCTTCATGCACATTGGTGCCTGGGGCCGCACAGCATAAAATTTGGATATCTTCATGCACATGGGTGCCTGAGGCTGTACAATATAAAATTTGGATGTCCTTATGCACATGGGCATAGAAATCAGTAGCTGTTCACGGCCGAAGGTGGGTATACAGTCTGGTTCCGAGATTGTATGTCCATACACATGCGTGCATCTGCCTTAAAGCCATTTTATTTGCTTAAAGCCAGTTATTTCTAGCAGCAGCATGCAGGGGCAGCTGTATTTGGGTAGTGCATCCACAAATTACATTGTGCAAACCCAGGTACCTATGTGCCAGAGAACACCCAAATTTTACGTTGTATGGCCCCAGGCACCCATATGCAAGCGGTCAACTGACTTTTACACCTGAAGGACCTCAGGCATCCGAGTGTGTGAAACTTAATAAGAATTACCACTTTTGTTCCACTCACCTCTTGTAATGTCTCTGAGACGGGACAGACATCCTCACAATGAGACACAGACAGTACAACAAAAAATAAACAGGAGTTTTACTCATTCCCTACCCTATCCCAAAAAATAGTGGGCTATTAATACCCTAAGATAAATCTTGTGCTAATAACTCAGAATGTGTGATCCCTAGAAATATGTGATAGTTTCCATTTTATTTAGGCAATTTTCTTTTTCTCCAATTGCTTTCTTAAAATGATTTAGAAAGCCAGCTATGGTAATATGCGGTCTAGACTTGCAGAATATTAGATTATTTCTGAAAACATCTTTATTTATTGCTTATTCTGAGGTCATCCCTACAGTACTAATTAGGAACACTTTTGTTAGAAGAAATAACCTGTCTCTTGATAGAAATTATGCCATCACAATAATGCCCTGGAGTTTCTTGTTATGTGTGAGCACTCAACTTTGTTATGCAAATTACACCACAGCCAAATGCTTAAACTCTGTATTTCTACTGAGCCTTCTAGGTGAAAGCCCATTATTTTCATTCTGCATTTATTTTCAGCATATGTCTGCCCTGCTAAAAAAATGTATCTGGAATGCTACTTGCCTGGCTGTCAGAGCTCCTTGTTCTGAAGATAACCTTTCGTTTTTTAGACCCCCCCCCCCCCCCAAATATTTGTCTTGTAACAAGTTTTCATTAACACTCTACCAAATTATTAAAGTGATTGTAAACTTGTCAGGGAAATGGCCGTAGGAGAACTGGCAACATTGCCAGTAATAGCAATGGACATTAGTGACTCAACTGACATAGCCCTCTGCTGGCCTGTCAGGGAAATTACCTATAAAAGGATGCCATAGGATCAGACTTATTGCTGGATTATCTCTCTGCTTCCTGTGTTCCTGTGCTTCCTGTTTGGATTTCCTGTTTTGACCTCGGCTTGTTCCTGATTCCGTTTGATCTCCGGCTCCTGGTTTGACCCTTGGCTTCTCCCACTGACCTTGCTTCCGTTACCTACCGTGTATGACCCCGGCTTGCTTCAAGACCTCGGCTATTCTGGTTGTATCCTGTGCATGACCTCGGCTTGTACCACGGTTCCCACTGCCTGCTCCAGTCCCAGACCTCGGCCAGTACCTGTCTCCGCTACTAGAGACTATTCCTCGGCACAAGGTAGCCCGGCTGCTTCAGAGCCCTTGAAAGACTTATACCCTGCTGTGATTCCAGCCTGTTCCAGTTCGCTCTCAGATTGCTCCTGGTTCTACCTACCTGCCTGCCAAGTGTAACCCGTGCCACTTGGGGCGCCACACCCTCTGTACCATCTCTAGGGGTGCGCCGCACTGAGCCGCAAGGGGAGCCCTCTCAGCACCTCGGCCTCGGATCAGGTAAACCCTGACAAAACTTTTTCATATATACCAAGTGAAGTTACTGGCCTCAGGTGATGCACAGAGATGAAACAAATCCTCCAACTAAGTTTTACATGTACATTTGCTGTCTTCTCTTTCCTACATCCCTGCATAGTGATAAAATCCCAATGCATCTGTGAAAAGCACAGAGAAGGAAGCGGAAAACTACAGTTAACAGCTATGACACACTGTGTGAGAGCTGACTGGTGGAAAGGGTCACCCCCCCCCCCCCCCACATAGGCAGAGGAACAAAAGAACACGCAGAGCTGTATTCTGAATGGACAAGCCCTGTGCTTATTTCCCTCCCTGACACAAAATTTTAGCTCATGTTATCTCGTGTGTCGGAAAACTACTTAGGCTGATAACACAGAGGAATGAAGCACCAGAGAGAAACAACACCTAGAGCTTTGGAGAGAGATAAGTAAACACTACAGATATACACTCACTGGCCACTTTATTAGGTATACCTGTTCAATTGCTTAATAACACAAATTGCTGAGCAACTAATCACATGGCAGCAACTCAATGCATTTAGGCATCAAGGCATGGTGAAGATGACTTGCTGAACTTCAAACCGAGCATTAGAATGGGGATGAAAGGGGATTTAAGTGACTTTAAAATGTGCCATGGTTGTTGGTGCTAGATGGGCAGGTCTGAGTATTTGAAAAACTGCTGATTTACTGGGAATTTCCACAACCATCTCTAGGGTTTACAGAGAATGGTCTAAAAAAGAGAAAACATCTAGTGAGCGGCAGTTGTGTGGATGAAATTGCCTTGTTGATGTCAGAGGAGAATGGGCAGACTGGTTTGAGATGATATAAGACAGCATTAACTCAAATCTTCACAACCAGGCACAGGCCTCAAAATTGGACAATAGAAGATTGGAAAAACGTTGCATAAGCTAATAAGTCTTGATTTCCACTGTGACATTCCGATGGTAGGGTCAGAATTTGGCGTAAACAAATGAAAGCATGGATCCAACCTGCCTTCTATGAATGGTTCAGGCAGGTGGTGTAAGAGATATTTTCTTGGCACACTTTGGGCCCCTTATTACCAAATGAGCATTGTTTATATGCCATGGCCTACCCGAGTATTGTTGCTGACCATGTCCATCCCTTTATGACTACAGTGTACCTGTCTTCTTATGGTGTCTTCCAGCAGGATAATGCACCATGTCACAAAGCTCAAATCATTTCACCACTGGTTTCTTGAACATGACAATGAGTTCACTGAACTCCAATGGCCTCCACAGTCACCAGATCTCAATCTATTAGAGCACCTTTGAAATGTGGTGGAAAGGGAGATTCGTATCATGGACCAAAATCTCTGCAGAATGTTTCCAGCACCTTGCTGAATCTATGCCACAAAGATTTAGGCAGTTCTGAAGACAAAATGGGGTCCCAGTACTAGCAAGGTGTACCTAATAAAGTGGCTGGTGAGTGTATGTGCTTAGCTCAAATTTCATGACTGGGGTTTACAACCACTTGAATACACATCCACCACCTAGTGATCTATTTTTCATGAAATTTCTTCTTACTGTGTTTTTCTGCCTCCTTCATGAGCTCCTAGACCTCTTTTTTAGACCCCTCACTTCCACTTGTTTGGAACGAGAAGTACACATTAGTTGCGATCATGTATATTGCTCTATGCACACTACAAATCCCATAGTTTATAGTCCATTTTAGAAGTGAGCAAGTGAGGGTGACTACACTCATTCTGCAGTGGGACCATAGAGAACATAGCCACCCTCTAACAGGAAGTCAGCAGCACAAAAAAATAATTTGGTGATTTTTACCTCTTTCCCAGTATATTGTGGCCCGATTTCAGCACAAGCCTCTACCACATTTGGACTTCAGTTGTCCATATTGGGGGACACCTGGTCGGCTTCATCATCCGTTATATTATCAACTTTACCATCTGTTACATCACTTATACTTCTATGACAAGCGAGACACTATCAATTAGACTGCGGCCGGCCTATTGATTTTAGTGTTTTTGCAAGCGTCATGTATTCCATGCACAGTCAACCATGTAAGTGTTTCAGTACATATGGAAAAACTCCTTTTTTCCTGTTCAAACCATTTAATCGTCATATGGATTGTTAAAATTGTATTTTTTGGATTACATATACTATGTTCTGACCTCATTTTATGCTGACAGAACATTATTCAGAACCACCCCTGAGGAAGAAGATTTACAGTCTTCGAAACGCGTTGGGTTTTTGGTCTCTGTATTATATGGTTGGGTACTGTGATGTTATTTGTTGCTTGCACTTGTTTTTAAAATTTTTTATATCTTTTGTATACTTTTTTGTTTAATAAAATATGAGCATTTTCATTACATTTATTTAGTTTTTTGTGCCTAAAAAAGCGCAATCTAGGGGAATTTCCCAATTTTTGCTTTTCTGAGTTAATAGCCTTTTTTTTTTTTAATTCAGAATTTAGTGTTACTTTAAACGAGGCAAAGAGCGCTCAGGCATAAAGCAGTTAACAGTCACCTTGAATATTTACCTCCTTACTGATGCCATTATGTCAGTTCATAATGACATTGTCTCCAATGGCTTTGCCTAATTTTACATTTTTACCCAAAAAATATGAGTTGTAAAAATCAGAAAGTCGTCATGTTTTGTTCTCTCCGGTTGAGATTCCAGCAGGCTACTAATGGCATTAAACGAGCAGCCCTCCTTAATTTGTTGGTGTTCTCGCTGGCTGTAATCCTGCACTTTTCCTGCAAGGGGAGCGAAAAGCTAATGTTATTTTAGCTTTGAGCGGAAAGCTGCAAAACAGCAAACAACAGGAGGGCTCAAATGAAAGAGCAATCTCAGAATAGATTTAAAATGCATTCTGAGCAGTGTCAACAGGCAAGGTACATAGGGCTGTGGAATCAGCACGGAAACTTTTTCAGAACAGCATGTAGAATGCTCACAAAACAGATGTGTTACTGGATGTATTTATTTAAGTGTTTAAAGCATTACATAATGGTGCAAGATTGCAATAATTTCTTCAGACTCTCAGATCTACAGGTGGGCAGCTATATTCTGCTGGGCTCAAGGCTGTAAAAGATCATTCTGACCTGCAAACCCATAAATGATGGTTCCCAGGCTTCACCTTCTTTGGTTTGCATCTATGTTTTCTGAATGTTACCATAAGAATGTACTATTAGAATCAGCATGTTGTATGATTTATGCAGAGCTCCCACTGAACTGTACCATTTATATCTTTTATTTATATAGCACGGTAGCGCTCTACCGAGTACACAAAATTATTCACATTAATTTCTGTGATAACTCACAAATAATTGTTCCTTTCACAACCAAGAGTAATATGGGTAAAAGCCAGCTAAAGTAACAAACAAACAATATCTTGATTCTCCAAAAATAATCTATACATATCCACTACTTAAACTGTTTCCGCCGGCCGCACGCATATATGTGGCCTCTCTACGGGTGGGCTTTACCGCCGAAAGGTCGCATATATGAGGCCCAATTGTAAGCAATTTCTTATGTTATTATGCATAGTTGTCGGCAGGAACTGGGAAAGCTCCCGATGCCTAGTTACGAACTGGAGCTTTCTGATCATGTGACCACTGTGACAGCCAATCACAGCAGTCACATGACTGGAATGCCTCCGCCTCCTGGCCCTTTAAAAGATCTAAATGCCGGGAGGCGGAGGCATTCCAGTCATGTGACTGCTTTGATTGGCTGTCACAGTGGCCTCCCGGCATTTAGATCTTTTAAAGGGCCAGCAGGTGGTTGACAGAAGGAGGTTAATGGCCCTGTAATCTACTTTTCATGAAATTATTTCTTATTGTGTTTTTCTGCATCATTGGGATGTCCTCCATGAGCTTCAAACCTCTCCTTTTCACCTTTACTTTTGTTTTAATGAGCTGTACATTTAGTTTTAGTTATGTGTACTGCTCTAGGCATGTTTTAGATTCCATGGTTTATAGTTCACCTTGGGAGTAAGCAAGAGTAAGCAAGAGAGGGAGGCTGCAATCCTACATACAGTGGGACCATGGAGAACAAATGTAGCCACTGTCTTACAGGAATAGATCACAACACCAAAAAAAAAAAGAGAATTTGGAGATTTGGAGGCAATCGAGTACTGTCCGTGATACTTTTTTTATTTGCACTAACATACAATTTTTCAAGACAATCTTTTGGGGTATGTCCCGTTCATCAAGATCCAAGCAGTAATGATTCACAAAATGTTTAGCAGAATGGTAAAAAAACACACAATCTCTAAGCCAAAGGAAAAAAAAGAGAAAACCAAACAAACATAAACAAATGTAACTGCCAATGGTAATAAAAATAGCATAGTTAGGGAGATAAGACAGAGGGAGAGCTAAAGACAAGGGGAAGGTGGTGGGGGGATGGGATAGTCACAGAGGGGGTCGTAAAACTGTAGAATGAGTAAGGAAACCCATTTCTAAATTTAGGCCATTATTCTTTCTGTCAAAAAGAAGTATCATTCTTAATTCAAAAGTTTTCCTTTCTAGTTACCTGGCAACCACTCTATACAAAAGGGAGACGACCATAGGTGACCCGACGCTGCTGAAGACGTTGGATGACGAAACGCGTACAGCGCCATTGCATCACTTCCGGTTCCGGCATCTGATTGGAGCGCATTGCGTTCCACAGCTCCGCTTATATGCTTATTTGATTTGTTCGGATTGTGAGTACCCATTTATCTATTTTAATAATAAAAGTAGTGTTTACAATATTACACTATTGGCCTCTTTTTGCTCCACATGCTATACCTGTACATACATGGTCCCGTTACATTTGGTCTGACACTGGAGTACATACCCCATCCAAGAGCGGACCCCCCTGTTTCCTGGGCCTTTCCATATGACCTCACTGGCCATCCCCTGGTACACCTGTATTCCAGAACCCCTGGAGGACAGGACCCAGCAGAGGGATTAATCCTAACCACTATACCCGCTCTTTACCCCTGTGTGGGGTGGGTACATCTGGTGAGTGGGCTACTTACCATAGGGGGCACTTAGCACCTCACCCATCACCCACCACGGGGTTTTATTTATTTATTGTTTTCCTATGAAGATATCTATGAAGATAATTCTCACTTGAATGGACTATACACGTCACTTAGTCACCTTATTGGAATATTAGCATCATTTACGTCACTTAGTCACCTTATTTGATTTTGAATATTTTTTCACTTTTATTGATTCACATATTATATCTTATTTGTGCTTATCACTGTATTATTTATATATATATATATATATATATATATATATATATATTTTCATTTTTTATCCAGCACAATCATTGGCACTTGTCACTTTATCATTTATTCCTTGATCCTATATATATATTTTTTACTGTTTGATATTACTGGTCTAGCCTTATTTCATTGTGTGTATATTTATTGGAGATACATACGTATATTATCCACTCACCTTAAGCACTTGTTCACTTTTATCACCATTGTTTATAGCAATCACGCATTGCATTGGCACTTTATATTTTTGTACATTGTGTTATATCTTCGTTCATATATATTATTCCTATTTTTACCTCACTCATTTAATCTATCCTGTCTAGATATCATTACCATTCCATTAGTAGACAGCGCCATTCCCACACCTTTACCTTGTTTTTATATAGCCTCGGCTATTTTCTGGGAGGCTGCAGCCTACTGACACACCCATTATACACCCTATAGCGCGGAGTCCTATACTTCTATCTTCCTTTCCTGGATACTTCTGAAATTCCCTTTAACCACTTTACCACCGGAGGATTTTGCTGTCTTCCGTCCAGGCCACTTTTTGCGATTCGGCGCTGTGAGACTTCAACTGACAATTGCGCGGTCGTGCGACGCCGTACCCAAACATAATTTATGTCCTTTTTTTCCCACAAACAGAGCTTTCTTTTGGTGGTATTTGATCACCTGTGCGATTTTTACTTTTTGCGCTATAAACAAAAAAATAGCGTTTATTTTGAAAAAATAACAATATTTTTAACATTTTTTTTATATGAAATTCCCCCCAAAAAAGATGTAAAAACCAATTTTTTAAAAAATTTTTGGCCAATTTGTTTTCTGCTACCTATGTTTGGTAAAAAAAAATCGCAATAAGCGTATTTTGATTGGTTTGCGCAAAAGTTATTGCGTTTACTAACAAAGGGAAAGATTTCTGTCATTTTTGGTGTTTTTTTTTTTAACGCGTAATGGCGGCGATCTGCGATTTTTTTTGTGGGACTGCGACATTGCGGCGCACAGATCGGACCCTTGACTGACATTTTTGACACTTTTGGGGGTACCAGTGACATTACTGCAGTAATAAGTATAAACAAAAAGTCCTGGCGCTGTGGTTGCGGTGGTCAGACGGCGGGGCTGGGATAATGGGGTCGGACAATGTCCCAAGGGGGTCCACCTTAAATGTCACGTCCAAGTCCGGGCTGCTGCCTACCCTAACCCAGATCCCAACTGGGTGGAGAGAATAGCAACACAAAAAAATCGGGTATGATGGCGCTCCCGGACAAAATGACATAAAAAGAAAGAAAGAACTTGGATGCTGCTCGGGATCTAGATGATAAGCTTGTTTATTAAAATCAATAAAATAGGCTCCTGGTTAGGGAGAAACCAATGGTGTGCCAGGGAAGTAATACTGAGCATGTAGACATGGTACCAAAGGAGATAACTCAAAGAGCAAGGAGGACCCAGAGGCAGGAAAACAACGCCTTACCACCAGTAAGGTCTGGACGGTGTGTCACCTGTTGATGGACTGACTGACAGCCTCGATCGAATCGGGAACCTTCGCTGCGGGTGAGTCTCCGGATGGGGCGATGCCTGGGGTGAGAAGAGGTTGATGGGGGGGTGGTATGCTCAAACCCTGACCTACAGCTCCGGTGGTGGTGCGCGCCCGAGGTGGCAGCGGCCGCTGCTCGTCAGTCCCTGCTGACGCGGCCCCGGGAGATGACGTCACCAGGTGCCTAGCGCCGACATGCGCACCAGGGGCTGGACCAACGATGTAGCCGGAAGTGTGGAGGTGGCTCACCAACGACCCGGCTCTTGCTCCACCAAAGGATCACCTGAGAGAGAGTGGGGGGCAACGCCTCTTCCTCCTCATACCCTATATATGTGCCATTTTTAGTTAGCCACAGGAGATCTGAAGAAGGGCTTGGCCCGAAACATGTCATTTCCCTCCAATTGTGGCATTCCCCAATAGCTCCGTCAGGTGATCCTTTGGTGGAGCAAGAGCCGGGTCGTTGGTGAGCCACCTCCACACTTCCGGCTACATCGTTGGTCCAGCCCCTGGTGCGCATGTCGGCGCTAGGCACCTGGTGAAGTCATCTCCCGGGGCCGCGTCAGCAGGGACTGACGAGCAGCGGCCGCTGCCACCTCGGGCGCGCACCACCACCGGAGCTGTAGGTCGGGGTTTGAGCATACCACCCCCCCATCAACCTCTTCTCACCCCAGGCATCGCCCCATCCGGAGACTCACCCGCAGCAAAGGTTCCCGATTCGATCGAGGCTGTCAGTCAGTCCATCAACAGGTGACACACCGTCCAGACCTTACTGGTGGTAAGGCGTTGTTTTCCTGCCTCTGGGTCCTCCTTGCTCTTTGAGTTATCTCCTTTGGTACCATGTCTACATGCTCAGTATTACTTCCCTGGCACACCATTGGTTTCTCCCTAACCAGGAGCCTATTTTATTGATTTTAATAAACAAGCTTATCATCTAGATCCCGAGCAGCATCCAAGTTCTTTCTTTCTTTTTATGTCATTTTGTCCGGGAGCGCCATTGTGACGAGACCCTTGCTCGCCCTGTCCGCTCTCCCGACACTCCTCTGTTTCTAGTAAGTCCGCTTGCCGATCGCAACGTCTGATGGTTCGGTCAACCAAGGATCCGGGATCCGAACTACAGCTATGTGCCGTCCGGAATCCATTAGAACAAAACACCAGGCAAGCTGTATGTACGTTCAAACAGGAAGACCATTTATTGGAAGAACACAGCACACTTTATACAGAAAGTGGAATATACATGCAAATGAGGGCTTGAAATGAGTCAACAGGGATTGGTCAGATAGCTTTGACCAATGCAAATGAGGGCTTGAAATGAGTCAGTAGTGATTGGTCAGATAACTTTGACCAATGCAAGGAGACAGAAGCCCCAGGGGGCAATCAATGTACACAATAGTCAGACACAGAACAATGGTTGTCTAACGAGCCCTGAATACACATCACTCTGTGTCAATACCTCCCTTAGCAGACAACAGGTGCGGTCATTAGCATTAGCCCACCTGACAATAGTTGAATGGGGAGCCACCCCCAGACAGTCCGGCTCCTCAGAACTTCCTGGGATGACCATATTAGGAATGGGCTTCCTGCTCAGAAACCTCATGGCAAAGGGAACAATTGACCTTGCTGACAAAAATGAAGCAATTCAACCCCTCACCCATCTGTCTATAAATTTCAGTGATGGTGAACACCATCACATATCTTCCCCCGGGTAAACAGTCCAACAGCCACAGTGGGACCCCGAACGGGTCAACTCGAGGATGTTGGAAAAGTAGTCTTAAGGTTCTAGGTCTGTCTGCCGGGATAACCCATCCGCATTCCCATTTTGAGGCCCAGGCCGGTATTGTATGGTGAAATTGTATGGTTGCAACGCCAGGCTCCACCGTAGTAATCGCCCGTTCTCTCCCGCCACCCGGTTAAGCCATATCAAGGGATTGTGGTCCGTCATGACGGTAAAAGAGCGTCCATACACGTAGGGTTGCAATTTCTTTAAAGCCCAGACTAAGGCCAAACACTCTTTTTCCACGGCAGCATATCCAACTTCCCGGGGTAACAACTTGCGGCTGAGATACGCCACCGGGTGCTCTTTCCCGTCCTCACCAATTTGGCTTAGTACAGCTCCCAGTCCGAACATGGAGGCATCTGTATGAACGACAAAGCGTTTGTTAGGATCGGGTGCCGCCAGTATGGGAGCTTGCGTTAGGGCGGTTTTTAACTGATGAAAGGCTGTCTCGCACTCCGAGGACCACAGGACCTGTTTCGGGAGAGTCTTTTTGGTCAGGTCCGTTAGGGGTTTGGCTATGTCACTATAGTGGGGTACAAACCTCCTGTAGTACCCTGCTGTCCCTAAAAATGCAAGTACCTGGGTCTTGGTTCTGGGAATCGGCCAGTTTAGGACGGCCTCTATTTTGGCAGGTTCTGGCCTCTGCTTCCCACATCCCACTCTATGTCCCAGATATTGCACCTCAGACATCCCGATATTACATTTGTCTGGCTTTAGGGTCAGGTTTGCGGCTCGGATTCTATCTAGCACTATTCCCAGGTGTCTAAGATGTTCCTCCCAGGTCTGGCTATAGATTGCGATGTCGTCAAGATATGCACATGCAAAATCTTGCAGACCATCGAGGAGTTCATCTATCATCCGCTGGAAGGTAGCCGGAGCATTCTTCATCCCAAATGGCATCACCAGAAACTGGTAAAGGCCGAACGGGGTGATGAAGGCCGACTTCGGAATTGCTTCCGCGTCCAAGGGAATCTGCCAGTAGCCCTTACACAAGTCAATAGTCGTCAGATAATGTCCCTGGGCTATTTTGTCCAGCAATTCATCCACTCGGGGCATAGGGTAGGCATCTGTCACAGTACAGTCATTCAGTCGCCTATAGTCCACACAAAATCGGGTCGTGCCATCCCGTTTTGGGACTAATACTACAGGGGACGCCCAGGGGCTTGTTGATGGTTCGATCACCCCTAACTCGAGCATTTCCCTAATCTCTGCTCTCATCCCTTCTTGCACTGCTCCGGGAATCCTATAGGCTGGTTGTCTCAGGGGCTTCTGCCCAGGAGTCTCTACCTTGTGCACAGCTATGTGAGTATACCCAGGGAGTGCCGAGAACATCTCCTGTCGGTCCTGGAGTAATTCTCGGGCCTGTTCTCGTTCTTGGGATCCTAATCTATCTCCTAGCTGTATATCCTCCACCCCCCCAGAACAGTTATTGATTTCGGGAAGCTCCAGCATCGGTAGATATTCAGAGTCCCCGGTGGCCGAAGCGCATATGGCGGCTACTGCCTCAGCCCTCTCATTAAAGGCCTTCATCATATTAATGTGGAACGTCCTCTTAATGTTGGTGTCTGCACAGCTGGCAACCATGTAGGTGGTATCGCACAGCTGTTTTACCACCTGATAGGGGCCCTGCCAGGAGGCCTGCCATTTATTTTGCTTCAGGGGTTTTAGTACCAGGACTTTCTGTCCAATATAAAAGCTGCGATTCCGCGCAGACCGATCATACCAAACCTTCTGCTGACTCTGGGCTGATTGCATATTCTCATGGACTAGCTCAGTAAGGTCCCGCAGTCGCTCCCTGAGTTCCAAGACATAACTAAGGATGGGGAGGCCTTCCGGATCCTCTGCCCCCTCCCACTGGGCCCTTACTAAGTCTAAGGGTCCCCTAACCCTTCGCCCATATAACAGCTCAAATGGGGAAAACCCTGTGGACTCTTGGGGTACCTCTCTATATGCAAACAGTAGATGGGGAAGGTATTTCTCCCAATCCTTCCTACTCTCCACGAAGGCCCGAAGCAGCTGCTTCAGGGTCCCATTAAATCTCTCACACAGCCCATTAGTCTGAGGGTGGTAGGGGGCGCTCTGGAGGGGTTTAATCCCACAGAGACGCCAGAGCTGCTGCGTCAGTTCCGCTGTGAACTGGGTACCCTGATCGGACAATATCTCGTGGGGAAACCCTACCCTAGTAAATACCCGCAGTAAGGCATCTGCTACTGTATCCGCCTGGATATTGGATAAGGGAATGGCTTCCGGGTAGCGGGTGGCGTAATCCACCACCGTAAGAATATACTTCTTCCCGGTGGCACTGGGGCGGGCCAGTGGGCCTATAATATCTACCGCTATGCGGCTAAAGGGTTCTCTAATAATTGGCAGGGGTTGCAGCGAGGCTTTTGGGTGATCCCCTGTCTTCCCTACTTTCTGACAAGTCTCACAGGTCCGGCAATATTCTCGCACCTCCGCATGTAATCTGGGCCAGAAGAAAGCATGAGACAACCGACTCCGGGTCTTGGCTATCCCTAAATGTCCGGCCAAGGGGATGTCGTGAGCCAGTCGCAATAGCTCCCGTCTGTACTTCTGGGGTACAACTAGCTGTTTGTGGGGGCCCTGTCGCTTCCCAGTGCCCATTCCCTCAGTGTAACGATAAAGAAACCCCCCCTCCCACTCTATTCTGTCTTCCCCCACCCCACCTGGATCCTTGCCCGCCCTGTCCCGATAACCCGCTAAAGTTGGGTCACTCTGAGTCTCTTGCCTAACGTCAGAGGGAGAATCCCAGGACACGGTGTTGTCAATTCGGGGTAACGTAGGAGGATTTGGTCTTACCTGGGTCCCCATAGGAGTGGAGTTGCCTTGGAGTTGGCTCTGACGTCTGGTGGTTACGGCCATGGCAGCCTCTGGGGCATACGAGGAAGTTAAATGGCCCAAATCATTCCCCAAAAGTACTTCTGCGGGTAACTCGCGTAGTAATCCCACTCGCACATGTCGCTCCCCTGAGCCCCAATCCAAGAGGACTTGGGCGGTGGATAAACGTAGCACCTGGCCCCCTGCTACCCTGACTGCAACAGTCTGGCCGGTCCGGGCTGACTGGGGAATCATGTGAGGCTGGATGAGGGTAATGGTAGCCCCGGAATCGCGGAGTCCCTGGGCCGGCTGCCCATTAACCCATACTGCCTGGCGATGGTGCTGCCGATTATCTCCGGCAGCAGCTTGGACAGGATCCGCTTCGAAAAGTTTGCCGCACTCTTCCTGAACATCTCGATGGTTGGGCTCATTCTGGTAGCAATGAGCCGCTGGTCTGGACGGATGATTAGTCTCTCGATACCTCGTGGATTGGCTAGGGCAATGTCGTTGCAGATGACCAGTTCGGTTACAGGTATAGCACTTAGGTCCGGTAGGTGGGTTGGGTCGGGCTGGGGGTCTCGAGGCGGACCACGGAGGTACTGAAGTTGGCTTAGAGGCTGGTAAACTGGGCCAAGATAGTGGATAGCGCTCGTTTTCACCTGACCTTCGAGAGTCCAGATATTCATCGGCCAGAGTAGCTGCTTGTTGTACCGTCTGTGGTTGTTTATCTCGCACCCAATCCCGTACTACCGGAGGGGTGTGGTTAAAAAACTGTTCTAATAGTACTAGCTGGGTGATGTCCTCTATGGTATGAGCGTGGCTTCCCTGGAACCAGCTCTTAAGGTTCCGCTGCATATGATGTGCCCACTCCACGTATGTTGTGTTGGTTTGTTTCCGGGATTCTCGAAACTTAATCCGGCTGGCTTCGGGTGTAATGGCAAATCGGGCTAGCAAAGCTTCTTTTACCCGGTCGTAGTCTTTAGCGTCTTCGTCCTCCAGGGCCCGAAATGCATCCGCCGCTCTGCCAGTTAAATTACTCGCCAGTAAAACGACCCAATCTTGGGACCGTACTTCATGTATCTGGCATAGTCTCTCAAAGTCCTGCAGGAATGCGTCAATTTCCTCCTCTCCTTCCTTAAATAGTTTGAACGCCCGAAAGGGCAACTTACGGACAGTCGCTGCATCTTTAAGCGTTTTCTCCGATTGACGTATTTCTGCCATTTTCTGCTCATGTTGCCGCTCTCGTTCCCTCTCTTGCCGTTCTCGTTCTTTCTCTTGTCGCTCATCCTGCAGCTGGATGTCTCTAATCGCATTCTGTATGGCGGTCTCTGATGGGTTAGCACCATATAATGCCAACCGCTCCCGAACTCGTTGCTGAAAAAAGTCTTCAACTGACCGGGGTCCTGCATCACCATCCCTCTGATCCATCTCGGCTAGCTCACTGATCAGGGTGGCCTTGTTCTTTGTCCCACCGGTCCCTCCGCGGCTCTCAAGTAAGTCTTTCAGCGTGGCTCTCCTGCATGCTGCATAGCTGGTCATTGACTCTGGTGGTCTGGAGTGTCCCGGTAACTGGAGAGCAAATCCCACCGCTGCCAACCAATGTGACGAGACCCTTGCTCGCCCTGTCCGCTCTCCTGACACTCCTCTGTTTCTAGTAAGTCCGCTTGCCGATCGCAACGTCTGATGGTTCGGTCAACCAAGGATCCGGGATCCGAACTACAGCTATGTGCCGTCCGGAATCCATTAGAACAAAACACCAGGCAAGCTGTATGTACGTTCAAACAGGAAGACCATTTATTGGAAGAACACAGCACACTTTATACAGAAAGTGGAATATACATGCAAATGAGGGCTTGAAATGAGTCAACAGGGATTGGTCAGATAGCTTTGACCAATGCAAATGAGGGCTTGAAATGAGTCAGTAGTGATTGGTCAGATAACTTTGACCAATGCAAGGAGACAGAAGCCCCAGGGGGCAATCAATGTACACAATAGTCAGACACAGAACAATGGTTGTCTAACGAGCCCTGAATACACATCACTCTGTGTAAATACCTCCCTTAGCAGACAACAGGTGCGGTCATTAGCATTAGCCCACCTGACAATAGTTGAATGGGGAGCCACCCCCAGACAGTCCGGCTCCTCAGAACTTCCTGGGATGACCATATTAGGAATGGGCTTCCTGCTCAGAAACCTCATGGCAAAGGGAACAATTGACCTTGCTGACAAAAATGAAGCAATTCAACCCCTCACCCATCTGTCTATAAATTCCAGTGATGGTGAACACCATCACAGCCATCATACCCGATTTTTTTGTGTTGCTATTACTGCAGTAATCAGTGCTATATATATGCACTGTTACTGTAAAAATGACACTGGCAGGGAAGGGGTTAATTTTATTGGAGTGAGAGGGGTTAATGTATGCCTGGTGCTTACTGACGTGTAGGGGGGGAGGTGACTGAGTGAGCCAGGGACAGATCGGATGTCCAGCTATGCTGAACAGTCCGATCTGTCACTCCCTGTCACTATGGAGATCCGTCCGCTTGTGTTTACACAGGCGGGCGGATCTCCACACTAGATCCCCGGCGATCGGGGCAGAGCAGCGGCGATCGCCGCTGCTCCTCCCCTGGCCCGACTCCCGCTGTGAATGAAAACAGCGGGAGCGAGCCTCCGGCGGCGCGCAAGCGCCGCCCAGAAGGGGGAGTGTCTGACGACGTTAATAATACTACGTCAGCAGATGATAACGAGCCACTCTGCCGCAGTAGTATTACTGTGAGCGGACGTAAAGTGGTTAAGAACTAAAACGTTGAGGTCTTCTATAGTGTGGTCCGGTTGTGAAAAATGATGTACCACAAGTATGCAGAAACTATCTTCTTTATGTTTCTTTATGGTATGTCTGAGCAAATCAATCCTCGCTTGCAACTTCTGTCCTGTTTCGCCTACATAAGATCCTTTGCTACATCTTTTGCATTGGAAGAGGTACACAACATTACTGGAGGTGCAGTTGTATAATCCTGTTATACTGAGGCCAGTATTGGAGGTTGTTGGAATATTCCTTTCAGAATTTCATCCTCTGTTATGATGGGTTGTAAATCTTTGATTATCTTTCTTATCCCTTCTAGTGCTGGATTGTATGTGGTGACTAGAGGCACACGGTTATTTGCCAACATATACAATCCAGCACTAGAAGGGATAAGAAAGATAATCAAAGATTTACAACCCATCATAACAGAGGATGAAACTCTGAAAGGATGATTCCAACAACCTCCAATACTGATCAATCCTCCAATACTGGCTTTGAGACAACCACCCAACCTTAGATATAAACTAATCAACAGGAAACTTCATTCTGATTATGAAGTCACAAATAATGGGAGAAAACCCTGCCATAAAAAACGCTGCAAACTGTGCAACCAGATCAATCTGTCTAAAAGTGTCACACACACAAATGGGACCTTCAGTATAACAGGACCATACAACTGCACCTCCAGTAATGTTGTGTACCTCATCCAATGCAAAAGATGTAGCAAAGGATCATATGTAGGCGAAACAGGACAGAAGTTGCAAGCGAGGATGAATTTGCACAGACATACCATCAAGGAACATAAAGAAGATAGCTTCTGCACACCTGTGGGACATCATTTTTTCACAACTGATCCAGACGATAGAAGACCTCAATGTTTTAGTTCTTAAAGGGAATTTCAGAACTATCCAGGAAAGGAAAACTTTTGAATTAAGAATGATACTTCTTTTTGACACAAAAAATAACGGTTCAAATTTAAATATGGGTTTCCTTACTCATTATTATACAGTTTTATGACCCCCTCTGTGACTATCCCCCCCCCCCCACCTTTCCCCCCTGTCTCCCAGCTCTCCCTCTGTCTTATCTCACTAACTATGCCAGTTTTATTACCATTACCAGTTACATTTGTTTATGTTGGTTTGGTTTTTCTCTTTTTTTTTTCCTTTGGCTTACAGCCCATTCACACCTGACAAGTCGCGGCCCGTCACGTCCCATAGTGTAGTACAGGAACGGTTCTAATAGGAGCGGCACAAGTCGCTCCGACTTAGAAAAAGTGTCTTGCACTACTTCGGGGGATTCCTACTTCGGGGAATCCTGGAGCGACTTGCATAGACATTCATTTCATGAAGTTCGTGCAAGTCGCGCCGAAGTCGCGCTGCACGCGACCTCACTGGTCGCCCCGAAGTCGGATCCGACATAGTGTGAACGGGATCTTAGAGATTGTGTTTTTTTACCATCCTGCTAAACATTTTGTGAATCAGTACTGCTTGGATCTTGATGAAGGGGACATACCCCAAAAGCTTGTCCTGAAAAATTGTATGTTAGTGCAAATAGAAAAAGTATCACGGATAGTACTCAATTGTCTCTGTCGCAAGTGCACTAAAACGGCTACAATCACCTTAAGCATGATGGGAGATTTGGAGGTGAATGAAAGCAACAGAAGGTACTTTTTGGAGTTGATTGGATTGGTTTTGGATTGCATTATGAAAACTCAAACCTGGGGAGAACATGCAAACTACAGTCTGTGCAAAAGGTGTTTTTTGTTGTGTCTCAAGCCCAAGACCCAAATCATAACATAAAAGTGCTAACTGCTTAGCTGCCATGCAGTCAAGCATAAAAACAATGGAGGATTAATCTGGTGAAGGGGACACAATAATCTCTTCTTTGCCATTGGTGCACATTGTGCCCATGCATGCACCTTCATCAGTACAGTGGCATTCATAATTTGGAAACAGGACTTTATATCCTTACCCCTAGCTGTGCACCAGTACCTATGGCATCATCTTTCTGGAATCCACACTTCGATGCTTTATCTCAGCATTACAATTCACAGAGGTGAAGGCCTACATCTTTGAAAACAGACTTAGCCACTTGCTTTAGCTTTTGTCAGTAGCATCAAGTTGTTCCAACCTATATAGAATTAGTTAGTACAATAAAAAGGTATCATTGTATACTGCATTACTCTCATATTTTGCAAATTTAAATTCCTCCTTTGAGCTTTAACCAGACACTAATAGAAGTGACAAGGCTGCTATATACTGCTAATAAGTAGAGGGAATTAGCAGTTTATATTTACTAAAATAATGACATTTCCTGTGCACTGTGGAAGACCAGCTATAGTGAATGCAGGGTCCTGGGTTTATTAAGACTTTACCTTCCTAGGACACTATTACATCTGGCCGAAAGTACCTAAAGCAGTATTAAAGTTGAACTTGGCAGAGAATAGCCAATGACTGCTCCCTACTCTGACACCCTACAGTGCCCTCCTGGACACAGCCTGTCTCCTGACGGCAGCTTCTGCAGGATGGTGTCTGGCCAGTGGCTGTAGATCAATATGAGCCAAATGGTTATTGCCCTAATGTAGGGGGGCCAACTGGAACTGGCGACTCTGCTCTCAGGTTCCTTGGTCACTAGAGATGGGCCAAACTGTTCTAACCTAAAAGGCGAACCCCATTGAAGTCTATGGAAGCCGAACAGGAAAAATCAAAAGTGCCCATTTTGAAGGCTTTTATGCAAGTAGTTGGCCATAAAAGGGTTATGGGAGTCTGGGTACTGACCTGGGGGACACGTATCAATAGAAAAAAAAAAATTAAATAAAAACGGCACATCTATGGCATGCAACAAACATGCTACAGAAAAAATTACATTTATAAAAAAAAATCCCATTTAAAATTATTCGCGTTTACAATTGCCAGCAACCGGCTAATAAAAAAAATAAAGAAAAATAAAAGAAGGGCATGGGGTCCCCTCCCCCCAGTTCATACCAGGTCCTTAGGATCTGGTCTGGATTTTAAGGGAAACCCCATGCCAAAGATAAAAAACAAATAAAAAACGGCGTGGGGTCCCCCCCAAAATCCATACCAACCCTTTACCTGAGCAATGCAGCCTGGTAGGTCAGGCAAGATGTGGGGATGAGCGAGCGCCCCCCCCCACCCCCCTCCAAACCATAACAAGTTAACTTGCCCCCAGCTGCCAGTCCAGTCTCGGGCAAGATCGTGACAATGAAATCGGTTCTCCCTACATGCCTGGACTGGCACCCGGCTCGGCCTGAGCTGGCCGCTCCCACCCCCTCCACGGTCCAGCGCTCCAGTGAGTGTATAACGGTGACTGGCATCAGCTCTCTGCTCAGGGAGCCCTGAGAACTGAGCGATCGGTAGTGTTAAAACACTCAGTTTTCAGTCTTAGAGACGCACAGGAACAGATACAGCATCAGGCCGATGCTGCATCCACCTGGGTAAGTATGATTTGTGGGGAAAAAAACTCTATACTTCTCTTTTAAGAGTAGATATCCACTTAGTTTAGAAAGATCTTCTCTTACTTCCTGCTTTGTACTAGCGCAGGAAGTGAAGTGCAATCTCCTGGATGTAACGAAGACAGAAGAAAATAACTGATAAGGGTCCTAACCGTTCCCTACTCTATCCGAAACACAAAAAGGTTTGGCTTAACTACAGTACATAAATCTTAAACATGGGTAAGGTAAGCCTTTAACCACTTACCGCCCGCCCGTCGTCATTATACGTTGGTCCTTTAACCCTAACGGTTTAGCTGCCATAACCCCGGTATTTTTTTAAGCGGCGGGCGGTCGGCTTTCAGATGGAATAACCCTTACGGTGCAGGGGAAGAGGTGCCCCCCCCCCTCCCACCGCGTCTCGGCCGTTTTCCCCGCTGACCAGACCCGCCGGCAGCGGGGAAAAGGATCCGGTCCCCGCTCCTCACAGGCAGGAAGTCAAGCGAGGGCAAGATGGCTCCCACTCGACTCTATGGTCTGAGAGGACCGGAGTGAGGTCAAACGTCATTACCTAGCAACCAGTTTAAAGGGCCGATTTTTTTTCAGCAATTGTTCTTATTTTGTGTAGTCGTGAGGTCTGCGGTCTTTTTGACCCCAGATCTCACAATAAAGAGGTCCTGTCATGCCTATTTCTATTACAAGGGATGTTTACATTCCTTGTAATAGGAATAAAAATGATCAATATTTATTTTTTTTAAAAAACTGTGTAAAAATAAAAAATAGTAAATAAAATAAATAGGAAAAAAAATAAAAAATTAAGCTCCCTGTCCCCGTTAGCTTGCGCGCAGAAGCGAACGCAATGCAAGTCCCACCCACATATGTAAACTGTGTTCAAACCACACATGTGAGGTATCACCGCGATCGTTAGAGTGAGAGCAATAATTTAAGCCCCAGACCTCCTCTGTAACTTTAAGCTGGTAACCTGTAGAAATGTTTAAAATGTCGCCTATGGGATTTTTAAGTACCAATGTTTGTCGCCATTCCGCGAACGTGCGCAATTCTGAAGCATGACATGTTGGGTATCTATTTACTCGGCGTAACATTATCTTTCACATTATGGGATACAATTGGACTATCTTTACTGTTTTCTTATTTTCTAACTCAAAAAAGTGAATTTATTTCCAAAAAATTGCATTTGGAAGACCGCTGCGCAAATACGGTGTGATAAAACATATTGCAACTATCTCCGTTTTATTCTCTAGGGTCTATGTTAAAAAAAAAAATATATATAATGTTTGGGGGTTCTAAGTAGTTTTCTAGCAAAAAAAAAAGATTTTAGCTTGTAAACACCAAGTGTCAAAAATAGGCCCAGTAGTGGTTAAATGCTACCAGGGCTGCTGTTAGAAATCAAGGGGCCCAATAGAGCCTACCTGGCAGCCCCCCGAATATTTTAAGACAATATTTTCACTAAAAATACACTATAATCATTATTAGCAGACACAAACATAACAGGGAACCTGTGTGAATTAGCCCTTTTTAATTGCTTTTTACATGTAAAAAATTTAAATGTTGAAAATATTTTTTTAAAATGATTTATTACAAAGTTAAATTTTTTTTTTTTTTACAATTTGTTATTTTTTTACAGGGCACACAGAGAGAAGGGGGATCTGCGTCAGAGAAGCAATTACAGGAATGATGCCCTGTGTCTGTGTCTCTCCCTGTAGCAGCTGAAAGCTGGCAGGAGGGGGAAAAACTGGCTTTCAGCTGCTGCAGAGAGCCACACAGAGCTTCCTTCTGTACTTGCCCCCTTGCCTGACCACACTGATTCCCCGTGCTGTTGGGGCCCCCTTGTGTGCCCGGGCCCCCTAAAGGAGGACTGGTGGTCCCCCCCTATCTACTATCTATCTATCTGAATGCTACTAGCAAAAGCATACCCAGACATTAAACAGTGTACAACAGT
>NC_138779.1:183100744-183210744 GCF_965119305.1 Pelophylax lessonae
TTGGAAGGAAAGTCCATGTCAGAAAGACGTGCTCCCAAAGGTGTAGCCAATCACTTCACACTCCAACAATTCTGTGCAGAGAGACCACCACCAAGAGAAAAGATGGCCCCTTACCGCAATGAATGGATCCCCACTACAGAGATCAGATCCAGCTCTATTCGTACGTCTATATGACCATATCAGACCGTGCCCGGCTCTTAGTGATATCCACATCAACTCCAATGGTTACAGACACAGGTATGGATGCATGTGTGAAGAAAAGGGGACAACTCCCATAGTGAAGTACAGTAACAAGTGTGTTAATTAAATGCACTGGCATAAAATTGGCAACTCACATTTAGCAGCAGATATTACACAATACAAAAAGAAGGCGGCGCTAAAAGATCAAGGTCTATTTAATTTAAGCACGGCTCCCCTCTCTATAGAGGAGAAGTATGTGCTTAATCATGGCCTGAAATATGCCCCCCCTAAGCCTTTGAACAAGTTTGACACGTTCATCGACCTACACAAATATGTGCGGAAGATGAGCATAAAGAGGCATTTCATGGGGAACCCAATTGCTCCCAGATCAGAATATGTTATGGGAGTAAAAGCTACACCGTTTGCAAACGCCTCGCTCTTTAATCCTCCTGGTTCCCTGGCTCCTTCCCTGACGGTGTTTCGGGATTTGGTTGCCAAGGATTTGGACAACCTTAGTCTTAAAAAGGTGCATCAGACCAGTATGTTTAGACGAGGAATGTGTTCTTTAAAAAAACGGGAGGACATTATTGTGAGGCCAGCAGACAAGGGGGGGGGGATAGTTATTTTGGACACCTCGGCCTACAATAAGGAGATGGAGAGGTTGCTATCCGATAGGGAAACCTATATCCCCCTCAGGGGTAATCCAACTGTGGCGTATAAAAAGGAGCTTATTGCACTAGTGGAAGAGGGATTTGAAAGAAAACTCCTAACCAAGAAAGAAAAGTCATTTTTGGTGCCTTCTGCTCCTAGGGTACCCATCATGTACTACTTACCCAAGGTGCATAAGGATGCGGTGAACCCACCCGGGAGGCCAATCATTAGTGGCATTGATTCGGTTACCTCCCGGGTGGGGAAATACATCGATTTCTTTTTGCAGCCACTGGTGATGAAAACACCCTCCTTCCTAAGAGACTCTATGCAGGTAATCAATATTCTTAAGGACATAGAGTGGAAGGATAGCTATATTTTAGCTACTGCCGATGTCTCGTCACTGTATACGGTGATTTCGCATCGGCATGGGAGAGATGCTGTTGAGCACTTTTTGGGACAAAGTAGTATGCTGAACTTTCAGAGTCAATACATTCTGGCCCTCCTTGACTATGCCATGGCCCATAACTTCTTCTGGTTTGGGGGCACCTTCTACAGACAGAACAAGGGTGTGGCCATGGGCGCGAAATTTGCGCCAAGTATGGCCAATTTGTTTATGGCCAAGTGGGAGGAGGATGTCATCGGTGACGTTCCAAGACCGGAGGTTGTCCTCTGGCGGAGGTACATCGATGACATCCTCCTCCTGTGGGATGGTGACTTTGAATCCCTGAATGTATTTATCTCGGAGCTCAATGCCAACGATAGAGGTATCATACTTACCCATGAATCTAGCAGTTCTGAGATCCATTTTTTGGATCTCAGGATTAGGGTTGCGGGTAATGTCTTAGAGACCTCTACCTTTTTCAAAGAGACTGACAGGAACGGATTTATTGACACATCCAGTTGCCACCATGTGTCGTGGCTTAGGTCCGTTCCTGTCAGTCAATTTCTCAGATTGAAGAGAAATTGCTCTAATAGGTCTGACTTTCTGCGGGAGGCGGATACCCTGAAATCCAAGTTTTTGGAAAAAGGGTACAAGGAAGAGGACCTTGAGAGAGCTCTTGTACAGGCAGATGACCGTAACAGGGAGGATCTGTTGCAACCGAGGGTGCGAGATGCGAATGAGGATTTTCAATATGCCTTTTTTTCCTCCTATTCTATCCAGCACTTCTCGGTCAAAAAGATCATCCGTAGGCATTGGCATGTTTTAAGGAATGACAGTATATTGGGATCTGTATTGCCGGAAGCCCCTAAGATCATTTTTAGGGGTGTTCCCCCTTTACGGTTGCAGGTGGCTCCCAACATCATAGATCCGCCCAAAACTGTTTCATTCTTCCAGCAGAGAGGGGGGTTTTACCCCTGCAGACGTTGTGCCGTTTGCAAAATCAATGCCTGTAGGACAAGAAGGGTTGAGTCGTTCTTCTCCAATTCCACCCAATTAGATATTAAAATTGAGCCGTTTATAACTTGCACCACGCGACATGTGGTCTACTTGTTGCGCTGCCCATGTGGCCGCGAATATGTGGGCCGTACGATTCGTATGCTGCATGTGCGCCTGCAGGAGCACGTGGCAAATATTATCAAGAAATTCCCAAAGCACAGTGTCTCGCGTCATTATGATCTTTGCCATGGGGGAGACCCTAAAGGCACTGTGTTTTTGGGAATTGACAAATTTTCTGGCAGCTGGAGGGGTGCCAATCGTACTAGAGGTGTTTCCCAGTTGGAAACCAGCTGGATTTATCGATTGAAAACGTATGCCCCCCATGGGTTAAACATCGATTGGGACATCAATGCGTTCATCAATAATGCATAGGTGATGTGTCCTCTCGATGTCCCATGGTCAGATCGTTTGTCCCAATTCTAAGAATATTTATTAATTTGGGGTATATTTATTGTCTTAGTAAAAGATGCCCATAGAATTTTTATATTCTTCTTGTTGTTTTTATTATTTATGTATTTTTATTGTACTTTTGATTTTTGTTTTTATTAATGGCACTGTATTTAGTATGTAGCCTTTGGGGTCTGTTTCCGTGACCGGTTAATGGCACTGCGCACCCTGGTGGATCCATTATGGTGGCGCTGTTTTTGTGCGTTATAGCACTATTTGGCTACTAAGTATGGGGACCACTGGTATTTTGGAAGCCAAGAGTCAAGCATCCATTCCCATTAGTATCAATGTTGCCCAGAATTGGGGATTTGGCCATGTCACGTTATTATGTGATTTCACGGCACCCCCATTATTATTAGATTGAGTGCTTATATATATCGCAATCCGCAATCCACACATTCTGATCTGTGTTCGGAGTGTTATTAGATTGACATCTGGTATGGATTATTGAGGGTTGAACTTCCTGGTTCCGATTGCTGAAGCGCATGTTTCCAGGGAGCTGGAGTGCAAGCGCTGGGCGCCAGGATGGAGAATTATAGTACTCTGACCCGGAAGTTCCGGTTGTTGGAGCGCATATACCCGACTTCCGGTTTTGGGTGGTTATGCAAAGTTCCGCCTCTTCCGTCCCGTCCGGCGTATAAAAGTGATTGGTTTACCGCAGGCCACACCCCCTGACGACGTCATCTATCGACGAAACGCGTAGGAGGAGCTTGTGGCACGCCACGCTGGGACACACGAGGGACGCGGCGGCCATTTTCTTGGTTGGGAACCGGACCCGAAAGGCGATACATGAAAGAGACATGCCATAATATCTGCTGCTAAATGTGAGTTGCCAATTTTATGCCAGTGCATTTAATTAACACACTTGTTACTGTACTTCACTATGGGAGTTGTCCCCTTTTCTTCACACATGCATCCATACCTGTGTCTGTAACCATTGGAGTTGATGTGGATATCACTAAGAGCCGGGCACGGTCTGATATGGTCATATAGACGTACGAATAGAGCTGGATCTGATCTCTGTAGTGGGGATCCATTCATTGCGGTAAGGGGCCATCTTTTCTCTTGGTGGTGGTCTCTCTGCACAGAATTGTTGGAGTGTGAAGTGATTGGCTACACCTTTGGGAGTTGGGTGCCCCATAAAATACCAATCGAATTAAGACCCAACACGGACACCTTCATGCCTAGGAAAGACAAGCTAGCGATCCAATGCCGTACAGGTCAGGGGTTAATCCGAGATAGCCCATGTTTAGTGTCTGTAGAAAGCCAATTCAAAAACGGACCATCCAATATTGTTTTCAAGAATGCAACCGTTTCATATCTCCAGATATGAGTGCTTTTATGAATCTGTCAAAGCGGGAGGTCAGCGGTTATAGACTCAGAGCCATTGGCTGAGTACTTCTGGTGACACCCCCTGGAGGGTCAGAGAAAAACAGAGGAACTGAGAGAGTTCTCAGTTCTGATCCTACCATCGAAGCCATAACATCGCCCAAGGGGAACCAAACATACCGGTTCAGCTTCTGAAACTAAGGTAATACCAGGATCGTTTAATGCAAGCATTTTCATCCATTCTTGTCTGAGGTGACAGTGGGTGTGTTACAGATGGTTACTCTAAAGTCATAATTGATATTTGTAAATTCACGAGCGTCCTCTCCGCTCATTATAATGTAGAGGTGGTGGCAGAGAAAGGGTTAATCGTTTAACCCGGTGACAATCGCTCTCAGTCTGCTGGCATCTAGATTGTGGTCCCGCAAGCTGGACAATCTGTGTGCTGGGTGCAGCTGAGAGTGGCATTGTTACGCAAGTAACGGCAGGGTGTGAGATTGCTTGGTCTTTGGTCACGAGGTGGATGAGAAGGCCAGGGGTCTGATATCCGCCACCGTCACACTTGGTGGTAGGTTATGCTTGTAACAAGAAATAAGCAACTAAATTTTAAAAAAATATATATATATATATATATATATATATATATATATATATATATATATATATATTTACTATTGCAGGCCAGGTTTCCTTTGATAATAAAAACAAAATCAGGAGATATCCATTATACATTTACCGCCAATTGAAAGCCCAGTTTGTCCTTAAAAAAACATTGTATAATCCACATGGGTGATAACCGTGGCTCTCTATGCCAGGGTGATAACGGTTCTGAACAATTCCACTGCAGACTAAGCATTGTCACCCAGGTAAAGGAAGTAAAAAAAACGTAGATGTACTGGCAGGATTAAGGGCCAATTCACACAAATTTACAACGAATTCACTGCAAATCCGCACCGCATCAAAATTGCAACCTGTTAATGCGAACTGATTGATTGTAGGGTGTTGTTATCTTAACACTTTTATCTTTTATTTCCCATGAACACTGAGGTGGATGATACCCATGGAGCTGCTACCCTATGACTGATCAGGTTGTCCGGTTCCAACTGATGGTTTCAGTCCTTGGATGCTGTGATTTGCCCTGGATCATTTGAGTGTTTCTCTGACGTTTTTCGACCTATAATCTAGTGGTCATTTGGATCTGGTAAGGGGATTACCTTATCACATCTGGTGTACATCCCTCCTTTGAAATCAAAAGTCACCTTTCTACCTGCGTGTGGCTTTCTCTTGGGAACTTTGGTGTCATCTATTATTCCCTCCTGGATTCAATTTCTCATATATGGACTTTCTTTGTGTTCTTATATTTATTATTATTTTTCTGTGATTAGCGCTGCACTATTTTGTTTTAATACTGTGAGGGGTTAGCTCGGTAGCGGGTGTGGGTGACCCCTTGGGGGGGTTCGTTACACAGAGAGACAGCCGAGGAGTGGTTGAAAACAACAGTCTATGGTTTATTCTTCCAATTTTCTTCAAACAAGTGCAAGCATCCAAACAGCATAAATCAAACAAACATAAAATAAACCCTGGCCACTTGGGGCGTCTACCTTCACACACAGGAACCTACCTATGGTGTCTGTCCCAACCTACTGCTGGGCAGACACTGCTGGTCATACAGCAGAAAACCAATAGTCCATTTGTTTTCTTTTCACACAGAAAAAGTCCCAACACCTCACCTTCAGAAGTCTTTCAGCTCACTGCTCTCCTTAACGCACACAGCTTCAGGAGGCAGCAATCAGTAGTCATCCTCTGGATAACTTATAGAGGCCTTAATTGTCTCATCCTGAATAGCTGAAGCTTTTTCAACGTCCTTACACCTTTCTGGCTACCTCTGCAGCCGACACCTGATAGTAATTGGTGAATTGTCTAAACAAGGCAGAAATGTATCTCCCATCTGTGACAACACCCACAGATTTACCTGACCTCCTGTCACAATACCCATGCAATCCGATTCTGGTGCGGACAAAAAAAAGGGTCCTGCACGAGTTTGGTTCGAGTGCGATGCAAATTCAGCCATACAGTTTGTATGGCCGATTTTGCATTGCACAGACATTGCATGTGATTCACACCGCATTGCTGACATTGACATGTCTGACATTGCACTGGTGTGAACCGGCCCTTAAGGGTGAAAGAACTGTGTTACATCGTGGATTCAGAAAACAAAAACTGCTGTTTTAATGGTGGCGACAAATTTTTATTGTTTGTCTATAGTTCTACCTTCAGGTGCTCCCATCTATAGCCACAAATTGTTAAAAGAAATTTCCACTGACAGCATGCAATAGGCAGACTTTAAAATCCTCAAATAAAACAACACAGGGAATAGAATTTAAAGTGAACAAGCCTTTAATTTTCTTATATTGATCCTTCTCCGGGCTCCTGTAAATCTAACATATAGGATTCAGGGCCTCGTGCAGAAACAGATGTTCATTTTATTAATGTCAGGGATGAAGAAAGGGGATTTCATTATACCAAGACAATGACAGAATGGTAAGGCAGCCAGGCTGAGTCACAGGAGGAGAATGCAGTTTACAATAATCAATGTTACAAAACCATGTTATATTGTGAGCAAGAGGACTCCAGATACTGCTTACAGATCAAACCGAATCCGCTAATAATTCTCAGGGCCAATTCACTCTAGTGTGGTGACCGGTGTTTTTTTTTTCCACGCACTGGAAGAATAACGGTCACTTCTAGGACACACAGAAAACAGTTGTTTTGCATGTATCCTATTAACACTGCAACAGAGCCTGGCACTGCGCTGCAGCTATCTGCAATAAAATGCAGACATGCTGCATTTTATCACAGCCAGGGGCTGACTGGCAACTTTCAGCCCAGGGGGCAAGTAAAATTCCAGAGGCCCATGGTGCAGCGACTAAGCCCCTGTCCCACTCTCCCTCTTCATGTCCTCCCCCTGAACCTCATTCCAGGCTAAAGCTCCATTCCAGGTACTCTCTACCCACCGGTAGAATCCGGGTTCCCAACGGAGGGGCGGTTGAGGGAAGCTGGGACAGCTCGGTTGGGGCTGGCCGGGGGAGAGTCTCCAGTGGGGCATGGAACCGGCTTCTGCTCAGACACAGTTTACTCCATCCATGCTGGGGGGGAGGGGCCTGCGCTCTGTCCTTGTCTTCGTCCTTCACTTAGTAGGTCAGCAGCGCCGACTTTTTACTTCTCTTCACCAGGAATCATTTGGGCATGTCTGTGGCAGAAGCAGTACATCCTTTTTACAGGGCATCAGAGCAGCCCAGGGGGGCAATTTCCCCCCCCCTGCCCCCTGGCCCAGTCCTCCCCTGATCACAGTGCACTGTATAGGATCACATGCCAATGTACAGCAGGGCAGCGCACCAATAGACGCTGACAGTTTTGGCCACCCACATAGAGAGGAGCTGTATCAGACAACCTGGAGGTGATGAGATATCCTATACAGTAAGGTGACCAGATTTTTAAAATGAAATCCAGGGACATATTTTTTTTTTCGGCAAGTGGTAAACTATTTTATAAGCATATTTTTCTCAAATGATATATGCAGTGTATGTGCTATGTGTTTATGAAATGATTGTATGATATATATGTTATTTCTCACATTTCGTCAATGAGATAAAAAAAAAGACACTTCTTAGAATTTTTTGAGATATGACTACCAAATGTTATGAAGAGAAAAAAACAGAGTGCAGAATTCAGGAGCACGCTACTTAGAGTTTAGAGTTCAGGAGTGCGTTACATAAAGAATGCAGGGCTAAGTAGTGCTCAGGAGTGTGCTACATAAAGAATGCAGGGCTAAGTAGTGCTCAGGAGTGTGCTACATAAAGAATGCAGGGCTAAGTAGTGCTCAGGAGTGTGCTACATAAAGAATACAGGGCTCAGGAGTGTGCTACATAAAGAATGCAGGGCTCAGGAGTGCCCTACATAAAGAATGCAGGGCTCAGGAGTGCGCTACATAAAGAATGCAGGGCTCAGGAGTGCGCTACATAAAGAATGCAGGGCTCAGGAGTGCGCTACATAAAGAATGCAGGGTTCAGGAGTGCGCTACATAAAGAATGCAGGGCTCAGCTGTGCCCATTTATGCAGGCTGACATGTGCCCAGCAATGCAGCCTCACCAGTGCCCAGCAATACAGCCTCACCAGTGCCAATCTATGTAGCCTGACTAGTTCCCATCTATGCAGCCTGACTAGTACCCATCTATGCAGCCTGACTAGTTCCCATCTATGCAGCCTGACCAGTGCCCATCCAATGCAGCCTGACCAGTGCCCATCCAATGCAGCCTGACCAGTGCCCATCCAATGCAGCCTGACCAGTGCCCATTCAATGCAGCCTGATCAGTGCCTAGACATTATTCAGCATGCAGCAGGTGTTACCCAGCCAACATATTGAGACTTAGAGGTATAATTGGGTCAAACAGAATCTTTCAACAGATTTCCCTAGGATTTACAATAATCTGTCTTTTCACTCTATTCCGGACTGGGCCCATTCAGATATCCGCATACGCCCCCAATTTGTAGGGTATTGGACATCATATTTCATCAGTGGAGGGGAGGATTGGGAGTTAGGAGGGTTTTAAGAGACAGCTCATCCATGACTCGCTCATCCATGTCTTTATGGATCTTGCTTTGTGTACTGTTGTGCAGTCAAGTTGGGAGCATTAAATTGTCCAAAATGTCTTGGAATGCTGATGCCTTAAGAGTTCCCTTCACTGGAACTAAGGGGTCAAGCCCAACCCCTGAAAAACAACCCCACATCATAATCCCCCCCCCCCCTCCACCCCACCAAATGATTTGGATCAGTGCACAAAGCAAGGTCCATAAAGACATGGATGTGCGAGTCCTGACCTCAACCCGATAGAACACCTTTAGGATGAATTCAAGCAGAGACTGCGAGCCAGGCCTTCTCTTCCAACATCAGTGCCTGACCTCACAAATGCGCTTCTGGAAGAATGGTCAAACATTCCCACTGACACATTTCTAGACCTTGTGGACAGCTTTCCCAGAAGAGTTGAAGCTGTTATAGCTTCAAAGGGTGGGCCAACTCATTGTAGAATCTTACGTACTAAAGCTGGCCAAACACTATATGAAAAGTCGGACGATAGCAATTTAGAAAAAGGAAAGAATTTTCGGAAGGGCTAAAGACACTACCATCATGTACTGACCAAATTTCGATAGATAAATAGTGTTGAGCGAACACGGACTGTATTATTCGTGTTCGTACCGAATAATTGGATTTTTTGTACCCGAACACGGACACGGACACTTTACTGTATGTTCGGGTAAAAATCCGTGTTCGGTCGTTTTATTTCCGGGTTTTGCATGCTTTGGCGCTCTTTTCATGGCGGGCTTTCAACAGCCAATCAACAATCGTTTAACTGGTGTGCCTTAAGCCATCCCAGCCATGCCTGCAAATGTCTCAGTAGCTGTGATTGGCCGTCTGAAGCATGTGACCAAGTCTTTATAAGTTCGAGGCAGCCGCAGCGGCGTCATTATGCTGCTTAGATTCAGGGACAGAGCACACATCAACGTGCTGGCTGCTGATTAGGGAAAGATAGGCAGGAAAAAACCATTTGTGTCCGGATAGAATTGAGGGACAGGTCGGAGTGTTTAGGCAGGGCGAGTTGTAGGCATTTTAGGGATAGAGTCTGCTGAATTATAGGGTCAGTGTCTTCTACAAACTACAATCGATATTGCTGTGTGGGGGGTGGGGTCTGTACTCAATCCTGATCTACGATCTCTTCTCAATCCTGTTAGGGACAGAGTCTGCTGAATTTTAGGGAAACTGTGTTCTACAAACTACAATCGATATTGCTGTGTGGTGTGGGATTGGAGATAGGCAGGTGTCAGTGATCCACATCCATTTTTCTGTGTGTGAGCTGCAGTGAACACAATCTTTTTGGGCTGCAGTGAACACAATCTTTTTGGGCTGCAGTGAACACAATCTTTTTGGGCTGCAGTGAACACAATCTTTTTGGGCTGCAGTGAACACAATCTTTTTGGGCTGCAGTGAACACAATCTTTTTGGGGTGCAGTGAACACAATCCTTTTTGGTGTGCAGTGAACACAATCTTTGTGGGGTGCAGTGAACAAAATCCTTTGTGGGGTGCAGTGAACACAATCTTTTTGGGGTGCAGTGAACAAAATCCTTTTTGGGGTGCAGTGAACAACATCCTTTTTGGGGTGCAGTGAACACAATCTTTTTGGGGTGCAGTGAACAAAATCCTTTGTGGGGTGCAGTGAACACAATCTTTTTGGGGTGCAGTGAACACAATCTTTCACTGGGACAGGTCGGAGTGTTTAGGCAGGGCGAGTTGTAGGCATTTTAGGGATAGAGTCTGCTGAATTATAGGGTCAGTGTCTTCTACAAACTACAATCGATATTGCTGTGTGGGGGGTGGGGTCTGTACTCAATCCTGATCTACGATCTCTTCTCAATCCTGTTAGGGACAGAGTCTGCTGAATTTTAGGGAAACTGTGTTCTACAAACTACAATCGATATTGCTGTGTGGTGTGGGATTGGAGATAGGCAGGTGTCAGTGATCCACATCCATTTTTCTGTGTGTGAGCTGCAGTGAACACAATCTTTTTGGGCTGCAGTGAACACAATCTTTTTGGGCTGCAGTGAACACAATCTTTTTGGGCTGCAGTGAACACAATCTTTTTGGGCTGCAGTGAACACAATCTTTTTGGGCTGCAGTGAACACAATCTTTTTGGGGTGCAGTGAACACAATCCTTTTTGGTGTGCAGTGAACACAATCTTTGTGGGGTGCAGTGAACAAAATCCTTTGTGGGGTGCAGTGAACACAATCTTTTTGGGGTGCAGTGAACAAAATCCTTTTTGGGGTGCAGTGAACAACATCCTTTTTGGGGTGCAGTGAACACAATCTTTTTGGGGTGCAGTGAACAAAATCCTTTGTGGGGTGCAGTGAACACAATCTTTTTGGGGTGCAGTGAACACAATCTTTTTGGGGTGGAGTGAACAACATCCTTTTTGGGGTGCAGTGAACAAAATCCTTTTTGGGGTGCAGTGAACAAAATCATTTTTGGGGTGCAGTGAACACAATCTTTTTGGGGTGCAGTGAACACAATCTTTGTGGGGTGCAGTGAACACAATCTTTTTGGGGTGGAGTGAACAACATCCATTTTGGGGTGCAGTGAACAACATCCTTTTTGGGGTGCAGTGAACACAATCTTTTTGGGGTGCAGTGAACACAATCTTTGTGGGGTACAGTGAACAGAATCTTTGTGGGGTGCAGTGAACACAATCTTTGGGGGGTACAGTGAACACAATCTTTGTGAGGTGCAGTGAACACAATCTTTGTGGGGTGCAGTGAACACAATCATTGTGGGGTGCAGTGAACTCAATCTTTGTGGGGTACAGTGAACACAATCTCATACTTCTGAAGGTTTGAGGGTGCTGCCTGTTCCATACTCCCCCTACTCCTCATCTAGCCTTTTAGGGGTACAAACAATAGTAATTGGGGCCTAGTGTGGTTGTGTACGTGTGATATACATACACTTTTTTGGGATCATATTTTCTATTCCGCTATTTAATCAAAAACCTTTGGGGATCAGTTAAATTGGGGGATAGTCTGTGTTGGTACGTGTGAGAGAGATCCACCTTTCCAAGTTGTTGGGGTTCATCTCATACTTCTGAAGGTTTGAGGGTGCTGCCTGTTCCATACTCCCCCTACTCCTAGCCTTTTAGGGGTACAAACAATAGTAATTGGGGCCTAGTGTGGTTGTGTACGTGTGATATACATACACTTTTTTGGGATCATATTTTCTATTCCGCTATTTAATCAAAAACCTTTGGGGATCAGTTAAATTGGGGGATAGTCTGTGTTGGTACGTGTGAGAGAGATCCACCTTTCCAAGTTGTTGGGGTTCATCTCATACTTCTGAAGGTTTGAGGGTGCTGCCTGTTCCATACTCCCCCTACTCCTAGCCTTTTAGGGGTACAAACAATAGTAATTGGGGCCTAGTGTGGTTGTGTACGTGTGATATACATACACTTTTTTGGGATCATATTTTCTATTCCGCTATTTAATCAAAAACCTTTGGGGATCAGTTAAATTGGGGGATAGTCTGTGTTGGTACGTGTGAGAGAGATCCACCTTTCCAAGTTGTTGGGGTTCATCTCATACTTCTGAAGGTTTGAGGGTGCTGCCTGTTCCATACTCCCCCTACTCCTAGCCTTTTAGGGGTACAAACAATAGTAATTGGGGCCTAGTGTGGTTGTGTACGTGTGATATACATACACTTTTTTGGGATCATATTTTCTATTCCGCTATTTAATCAAAAACCTTTGGGGATCAGTTAAATTGGGGGATAGTCTGTGTTGGTACGTGTGAGAGAGATCCACCTTTCCAAGTTGTTGGGGTTCATCTCATACTTCTGAAGGTTTGAGGGTGCTGCCTGTTCCATACTCCCCCTACTCCTAGCCTTTTAGGGGTACAAACAATAGTAATTGGGGCCTAGTGTGGTTGTGTACGTGTGATATACATACACTTTTTTGGGATCATATTTTCTATTCCGCTATTTAATCAAAAACCTTTGGGGATCAGTTAAATTGGGGGATAGTCTGTGTTGGTACGTGTGAGAGAGATCCACCTTTCCAAGTTGTTGGGGTTCATCTCATACTTCTGAAGGTTTGAGGGTGCTGCCTGTTCCATACTCCCCCTACTCCTAGCCTTTTAGGGGTACAAACAATAGTAATTGGGGCCTAGTGTGGTTGTGTACGTGTGATATACATACACTTTTTTGGGATCATATTTTCTATTCCGCTATTTAATCAAAAACCTTTGGGGATCAGTTAAATTGGGGGATAGTCTGTGTTGGTACGTGTGAGAGAGATCCACCTTTCCAAGTTGTTGGGGTTCATCTCATACTTCTGAAGGTTTGAGGGTGCTGCCTGTTCCATACTCCCCCTACTCCTAGCCTTTTAGGGGTACAAACAATAGTAATTGGGGCCTAGTGTGGTTGTGTACGTGTGATATACATACACTTTTTTGGGATCATATTTTCTATTCCGCTATTTAATCAAAAACCTTTGGGGATCAGTTAAATTGGGGGATAGTCTGTGTTGGTACGTGTGAGAGAGATCCACCTTTCCAAGTTGTTGGGGTTCATCTCATACTTCTGAAGGTTTGAGGGTGCTGCCTGTTCCATACTCCCCCTACTCCTAGCCTTTTAGGGGTACAAACAATAGTAATTGGGGCCTAGTGTGGTTGTGTACGTGTGATATACATACACTTTTTTGGGATCATATTTTCTATTCCGCTATTTAATCAAAAACCTTTGGGGATCAGTTAAATTGGGGGATAGTCTGTGTTGGTACGTGTGAGAGAGATCCACCTTTCCAAGTTGTTGGGGTTCATCTCATACTTCTGAAGGTTTGAGGGTGCTGCCTGTTCCATACTCCCCCTACTCCTAGCCTTTTAGGGGTACAAACAATAGTAATTGGGGCCTAGTGTGGTTGTGTACGTGTGATATACATACACTTTTTTGGGATCATATTTTCTATTCCGCTATTTAATCAAAAACCTTTGGGGATCAGTTAAATTGGGGGATAGTCTGTGTTGGTACGTGTGAGAGAGATCCACCTTTCCAAGTTGTTGGGGTTCATCTCATACTTCTGAAGGTTTGAGGGTGCTGCCTGTTCCATACTCCCCCTACTCCTAGCCTTTTAGGGGTACAAACAATAGTAATTGGGGCCTAGTGTGGTTGTGTACGTGTGATATACATACACTTTTTTGGGATCATATTTTCTATTCCGCTATTTAATCAAAAACCTTTGGGGATCAGTTAAATTGGGGGATAGTCTGTGTTGGTACGTGTGAGAGAGATCCACCTTTCCAAGTTGTTGGGGTTCATCTCATACTTCTGAAGGTTTGAGGGTGCTGCCTGTTCCATACTCCCCCTACTCCTAGCCTTTTAGGGGTACAAACAATAGTAATTGGGGCCTAGTGTGGTTGTGTACGTGTGATATACATACACTTTTTTGGGATCATATTTTCTATTCCGCTATTTAATCAAAAACCTTTGGGGATCAGTTAAATTGGGGGATAGTCTGTGTTGGTACGTGTGAGAGAGATCCACCTTTCCAAGTTGTTGGGGTTCATCTCATACTTCTGAAGGTTTGAGGGTGCTGCCTGTTCCATACTCCCCCTACTCCTCATCTAGCCTTTTAGGGGTACAAACAATAGTAATTGGGGCCTAGTGTGGTTGTGTACGTGCGAGATACATACACTTTTTTTGATCATATTTCCTATTCCGCTATTCAATAAAAACCTTTGAGGATCAATTGAATTGCGGGATAGTCTGTGTCGGTACGTGTGAGAGAGATCCACCTTTCCAAGTTGTTGGGGTTCATCTCATACTTCTGAAGGTTTGAGGGTGCTGCCTGTTCCATACTCCCCCTACTCCTCATCTAGCCTTTTAGGGGTACAAACAATAGTAATTGGGGCCTAGTGTGGTTGTGTACGTGTGATATACATACACTTTTTTTGGATCATATTTTCTATTCCGCTATTCAATAAAAACCTTTCTAGGGCAAGATCTTAAATTACAGAAATATGAGGAGACCGTCAAATAAGGGCCGTGGCCTGGGTCGTGGTGCTGCTGGTAGAGCTCCTGTTGCAAGGAGAGGACATGGTCGATCTGTGCCAGCTACACGCACAAGTGAAACACCTTCCTCAAGTGTGAGTAGGCGACAGAACCTGCATCAGTATTTGGTAGGGCATCAAACGCCCCTAGAAGTGATGAGGCCAGAACAAGTTGAGGCGATAGTAGATTGGTTTGCTGCTGACAGTGCCTCCAGTTCCTTCACATTGTCTCCCACCCAGTCTACTGCAGAAAGGTCAGAGTTGGCACCTGCAGCCAATGTCCAACCGTCTTTCACCTCACCCCCTTGCAAATCAGGCCAGCAGTCTGAGCCCCAAGCCATACAGCAGTCTCTTATTCTTTTTGAGGACTCTGTCAGCAGGGTTTCCCAGGGCCATCCACCTAGCCCTGCCCCAGAAGTGGAAGAGATTGAGTGCAGCGATGCCCAACCACTTATTTCTCAAGATGAGTACATGCAAGGATCATCGCAGCACGTCTCCGATGATGACGAAACGCAGGTGCCAACTGCTGCGGCGTTCAGCATTGTGGAGACCGACAAGGAGGGCAGGGGTGAAGACTGGGTGGAAGATGATGTGGAGGACGATGAGGTCCTCGACCCCACATGGAATGAACGTCATGCAGGTGACCTGAGTAGTTTGGAGGAAGAGGCGGTGGTCGCACAGAGCCACCAGCACAGCAGAAGAGGGAGCAGGGTGCAGAAGCGGAGCGGCCGTGCCCTAGACACTACGCCCGCTACTGCCCAACGCAGCAAGGGAACGAGCGCACCAAAGTCAGCTCAAAGGAGTTCTCTAGCGTGGAAGTTCTTTAGAAAATGTGCTGATGACAGGACACGAGTGGTTTGCACCCTGTGCAATCAGAGCTTGAAGCGAGGCATGAACCTTCTCAACCTGAGCACAACCTGCATGATCAGGCATCTAAGTGCAAAGCACGAGCTGCAGTGGAGTACACACCTTCAAAACCAAGAAACGTCTCTGGCTCATCCTGCTTCCTCTTCTGCTGCAGTCTCGGCCGCTCCAGCCACATCTGTAGTGATACCGGCACCTGCCACCCCGCAAACAGACGATCTGTCAGCAACACCACCACCTGGGTCACCAACAACCATCTCCACAATGTCCCGTGGAAGCGTTCAGCTTTCCATCTCCCAAACACTTGAGAGGAAGAGGAAGTACCCCCCTACCCACCCGCGATCCCTGGCCCTGAATGCCAGCATTTCAAAATTATTGGCCTTTGAAATGCTGTCATTCCGTCTGGTGGAGACGCACAGTTTTAAAAACCTTATGTCGGTGGCTGTCCCACAGTACGTCGTGCCCAGCCGCCACTACTTTTCCAGGCAAGCCATCCCTTCCCTGCACAACCAAGTGGGGGAAAATATCAGGTGTGCACTGCGCAACGCCATCTGTGCCAAGGTCCACCTAACTACGGATACGTGGACCAGTAAGCACGGTCAGGGGCGTTATATCTCCCTAACGGCACACTGGGTAAATGCAGTGGCGGATGGGCCTGAGGCGGATAGCAATTTGGCGCATGTCCTTCCACCACCGAGGATTGCAGGGCGCTTCAGTTTGCCTCCTGTTCGTAACTCCTCCTACTCCGCTTCCTCATCCTCTACCGCCTCCTCATCCGGACAGCGTAACACCTTCACCACCAACTTCAGCACGGCCAGGGGTAAACGACAGCAGGCAGTTTTACAACTTGCCTGTTTGGGGGACAAACCACACACCGCGCAGGAGTTGTGGAGGAGCATGGAACAGCAGACAAATGAGTGGTTGCTGCCAGCGAGCCTCAAGCCCGGCCTGGTGGTGTGCGATAACGGGAGAAATCTCATAGCAGCTCTGGGCCTAGCCGGTTTGACGCACATCCCTTGCCTGGCGCATGTGCTGAATTTGGTGGTGCAGAGGTTCCTTAAAAACTACCCCGATATGTCAGAGCTGCTGCAGAAAGTGCGGGCCGTTTGTGCGCACTTTCGGCGTTCTCACCCTGCTGCTGCTCGCCTGGCAGCGCTGCAGCGTAACTTCGGCCTTCCCGCTCACCGCCTCATATGTGACGTGCCCACAAGGTGGAACTCCACCTTGCACATGCTGGAAAGACTGTGCGAGCAGCAGCAGGCCATAGTGGAGTTTCAGCTGCAGCACGCACGCGTGAGTCGCTCTGCGGAACAGCACCACTTCACCACCAATAACTGGGCCTCCATGCGAGACCTGTGTGCCTTGTTGCGCTGTTTTGAGTACTCCACCAACATGGCCAGTGGCAATGACGCCGTTCTCAGCTTAACTATCCCACTTCTATGCCTCCTTGAAAAAACAATTCGGGCGATGATGGAAGAGGATGTGGCACAGGATGAGGAGGAGGAGGAGGATGAAGAGGTAACATTTCCAAGGCTTTCAGGGCAGTCATTCGCAAGGGGCTCCGAGGGTGGGTTCCTGCACACGCAAACGCCAGGGACGCAATTGTCCAGCAGGGGCACAGTTCTGGAGGATGAGGAGGATGAGGAGGAGGAGGAGCTGGAGGAGGAGATGGAACCATGTTCACAGCAGGGTGGCACCCAGGCCAGCTCATGGCCATCACTGGTGCGTGGCTGGGGGGATACAGAGGACACGGACGATACACCTCCCACAGAGGACAGCCTTTCGTCGCCTCTGGGCAGCCTGGCACACATGAGCGATTACATGCTGCAGTGTCTCCACAACGACCGCCGAGTTGCCCACATTCTAACTTGTGCTGATTACTGGGTGGCCACGCTGCTGGATCCCCGTTACAAGGACAACGTACCGTCCTTAATTCACTCACTGGAGCGCGATCGCAAGATGCGCGAGTACAAGCGCACGCTGGTAGACGCCATGCTGCTGGCATTCCCATCTGACAGCGGGGCCACAGTGGAAGCACAAGGCAGAGGAGGAGGAGGAGGAGGTCGCCAACGCAACCAGGGCACCGCCAGCACCTCAGAAGGCAGGGTTAGCATGGCCAAAATGTGGAAAAGCTTTGTCAGCACGCCACAACAAACAGCAGCACCAGCAGCTCAGATGGAACGTCTTAGCAGGAGGCAGCATTTTACCAACATGGTGGAGCAGTATGTGTGCACACGCCTACATGTAGTGAATGACGGGTCTGCCCCCTTCAACTTCTGGGTCTCCAAATTGGGCACATGGCCTGAGCTTGCCCTTTACGCCTTGGAGGTGCTGGCGTGCCCTGCAGCCAGTGTATTATCTGAACGGGTATTTAGCACGGCTGGGGGCGTTATAACAGACAAGCGCAGCCGCCTGTCCAGAGACAATGTGGACAAGCTCACGTTCATTAAAATGAACCAGGCATGGATCCCACGGGACTTTTCCGTACCTTATGCAGAATAGCAATGGATACCGACCTTACCCACCCATTGTTCCATTTTTGCTCTTTCTCACTCTTTTGGGGTGTACCCTCATTTAAAATTTTTGAAAAGAAGCAGTGTTGGCTACCTCGTCCTCCTCCTCAGGGCCAGATTAATGTAGGGGCTATTGGAGCTGCAGCTCCAGGCCCCTACCTTTTATATAGGCCCCGGGTTGGCCATATTCACTGTTACCGCTCTTCTGTCACTTGTAAACACAGAAGTCTGGCTTCTATGCTCGCTTCCCCAGGCAGCACCCTCAGAACCTCCCCACACAGCGTGAAGGCCGGACAAGGAGGGACAGTTGGCGATGCATGGATGTGTTTATGGGCTTCAGAGACAGCATCCCATGTTGAATTAGGCATGCATGGCTGCACCCTTCCTCCTCTGGGTGCATGGCAAGGCACGGCCCTTAAGGCCCTTCAAAATCCTCAGCACCAAGCCCATGATGCTGTTAATCCGGCCCTGGTCCTCCTCCACCGCCGCTTCCACCTACACCGCCCATAGGTGTGCGCAGCCTATTGCATTAAGGTGTGCACCCCAAAGTTGAAATACACATGCATGTGTTTGCCAGCAGGGAGAGTAATGTATCGGGGCCATGTACCTGTAGGCAAGGAGAAATAGAGCAGAGCAGGTCCCAGGGAGATCTTTCCCATCTCCTCACTGGCAATGCTATGTGCCCTAGGTGATTAGGGTGTGCCCAGGCACACCCAGCACACCCTGTGCGCACGCCTATGTCACCGCCACATCCACCACCACCTCAACCTCCCTCCTACTCCATATGGGCCTCGTCCTTCAGAGATGAAGAAGAACATTGTTTTATTTTTCTGTTTTTTTTTTGTTGTTTTAAGTTATTTCCCTATCCACATTTGTTTGCAGAGCACTTGCCATGCTCTTAATTACGTTTTGCTGCCATTTGCAGCACTCTAGCCCTTTCCTTTGGTGTTTTAGAGCCATTTTAGTGCCTTAAAGTTCGGGTCCCCATTGACTTCAATGGGGTTCGGTGTCCGGGAAAAGTTCGGTAAAAGTCCGGGACACGGACCCGGACTTTTTTTTAAAGTTCGGCCGAACCCGTCGAACACGGACATCTAGGTGTTCGCTCAACCCTATAGATAAACGTTCAATGGACATAAATTTACCATAAGTTTATCGTTCGATTTGGTCACATTAGAAGGGAAATAATTAAATAAAATTGACCTCTTGACGTCCCTTCCGTGTATGCCTGCTTGGTGTACCGTATGTCCATTGTGGACAGAACTTTCTGTCCCCCTTCATTATTGTTATATTCGCTTCATTAGCATCCCTGTCTTTACTTTGTAACCTTTTTTTTTTACTTGACTGTAGTCAATGGCAAACTCAAATGTACTATGTGTCGTGCTAGCTGAATGTGTATTTGAGCTTGTGTAGACGAAAGAACATTGTGTCTGTATGTTTGTTTACTTCCAGGTTAAAGTTTTCTTGCACCTGCACACAAAAAAAGGAACAATTTTTCCCATGCAAGATAGCTACTAATCTTACAAATTTCGTTCACTCAATAAAAATTTCTCTATCGCTCATTGACAGACGTAGTCTTCTTGATTCTCAAGAGCTGGGTTATGTTGTCTCCGCAGGAGTAGGACTAGGCAGAATGACAAAACGTTCTGGCTCCACCCTAGGGGCAGTCCCTGAGGGTATATCCTCCCTCTCTCTGCTACAGGGAATCAGTTTTTTTCTGTCTAGTCAGGAGTAAGGACCTAAGTTCCTTGCTGGGATCTTTTGGTCCTGGCAAGACTTTTTTTCTTTAAGAAAAAGACATTTTTTAGGTAGTTTTCTCCAGTGTTTTTTTCCTGTGAGATCTTCAAGCAAAAATGCCGGACTGGGCGACACTTGTGGTCACCCCAGCCGGCCTACGAGCGCGCGCAGACCATGGCATTGCGCTTGGTCGGCCGCGACATATTCAAGTAAGTATGCGGGGCCGGGCGACGGGCTGGATGTTGAGATCCAGTGGTCACCCCGGTTTCTGCCTAAGAGCGCGTGCAGACCAGTGCGCTGAGTCGGCCGCGACGGAGTCCCAGTAAAGGGACTGACTTTGCGAGTTAAAAGCTCGCTTGGACGCCAGGTACCAGAGAGTCGAGGCGTCCACAAACCCCCACCCCGGTGGAGAGGGTATTGTGAAGAGAGGGTGCCTGTCGGTTCGGTATGGTGAGTAAACGTTCCCTTTTTTCCTCATTATGAGGCAGTATATATTATGGGCCCCTCCATATATGGTCAGTATATATCTGATACTTACAAGTCCCCCTTGTAATACAGCATGTGTTTGTGGGAAGTGGACTTGGTTCAAGAGCTAACACTCTACCCAGCAGACTGTAACATTACAGCAGACATAGGAGGTATAATCCTACCTTATGTGCAGTGTATCTCTGTAGATCCATATGTCACCTCTTAGCAGAGTGCAGGTGGATGTGCTGGGAAGACGATATCGGCGGTCCGCCGCCATTTTGCCGTAGACCGAATGCATGTATGTCCTCAGGTCACGCCGGCCGCCATGTTTTTGGAGTCTTATGTCTCTTCTATGGGGGCGGCCATGTTTTGTGAGCCCAGCTACCTCGTGGAGGGCTGGGAACGCCGGAAGGCGTACACAGGGGGCGGAGCCACGCCTTCTGCCCGGGAAAAAGCAAACAGCTCCTTCCAGTCTGTGTAAGACAGACGCTGACTGCAGTTTGTTGGAAACTGCACTGCATCGGTTGGTGAGCCTTGGGGGTCCCTCTCTCTCTCTCTGGGATCGAGAAGCAGGTACTCTGAGGGGCGCTATTGCGCTAGGGGGAGACACACAAAAAAAAAAAAAAAAAAAAGAAAAAGTTTTTTTGTTTTTGCTGGCAAAGGTGTCCTGTATTAACATGGACCCTGCCACTCATGTATCTCCTCCGGATCCCCTCGAGGGGTCTGCGGGATCCTCCAGCACCCCATTGACAATTGAATCTTTGTCAGCTATTATGGAAACTTTTGTGTCCCGGGTGGAAGTGGCTTGTCAGGGACAGGGCGCAAGAAAGCGACCCCCGCCTAACCCCTTATTATCTGAAACTTCGGATTCAGACTCTGAGCCTATTTCTGCAGTTGCAGGTACTTCATCTGGTATTGGTGTCTCGGGTCCTGTCTCTTCAGACAGTGAGGAGGATGTTTCGGCATCCGCCATAGCCCGAGAGGAAGCGTTGGTAAACGCACTCATTGTATCTGTTCAAGAGACTTTAAGGTTACAGGGTATTCCATCAGAAATAGCTGAAACTGAGATCCCTTTTAGGACTAAAAAGCGCATCAAAGTGGCGAAGGTTTTTCCATTGCCCAAATGTTTTGGCAATCCAATCGAAGAAGAATGGCGTCTGCCAAAACGCACTTTTAATATTTCTAAACGCATTGACAGGCGTTATCCGTTTGAGGAAACCCTTATTAAGAAATGGACAGAACCACCTGTGGTGGATTCACCAATTGCTAGATTGAATAAAGCCACAGTTATTCCTTTAGAAGACGCTCCGTCTTTTAAAGATCCAGTGGATCGCAAGATAGAAGCTATGTCTCGCACCATGTTTTCCTTGATTGGATCAGCTTTCAGACCAATAATTGCTATTGGTCTGGTTTCGCAGGCTGTAACTGAATGGACCAAGTGGTTACGCCGGGACTTAGAAGAAGTCCCTCAGGCGGTATCAGATTTGTTGGAACAAATGATACAGGGGTTACAGTTTGTATGTGATGCGGCGTTAGACGCCACTCCATTAATGGCGCGAGCATCAGTCTCAGCAGTGGTTCTCAGGCGTACACTGTGGCTAAAAGGTTGGTTAGCCGACCAAGGTTCCAAAAAAGCATTGGCTAATATCCCCTTTTCAGGAGAGCGTCTATTTGGAGCCAACTTAGATGAGATCATTAAGGATCTCACCGGTGGAAAAAGCACCTTTTTACCGCAAAATTTTAAAGGTAGAGGAACTCGTCAAAGACGAGGGCCTTCTTTTTCTGCTCACAAGAGGTTTTTTCGTCCAGCGGGTGAAAAAACTAAGTCCTCCAAAGCTCCTGCAGGAGGCGTCAGGGGTCGTTGGTCGGGCAAGCAAAAGCCCGCCCCCTCCAGACCTGAAGATAAACCATCCAAAGCCTGAAGGTGCGCCCCCACCCATAACTGGGGTGGGGGGACGTCTTCGCCGGTTCCCGGATCCATGGCTTTCCAGAATCCCGGACAAATGGGTTTGCGAAGTCATAAGGTCAGGGTACAAGATCGAGTTTCGATCTCTCCCACCGGCGCGATTCTTCCCTTCCAATATCCGTCTATCCGCAGATCGTTTAGAAGATCTGCGGAGAGCAGTCACAGATTTACTACAACAAGGAGTGGTAGTCCACGTTCCTTGGACAGAACGGTTTCAAGGGTTTTATTCAAACCTGTTTACAATACCCAGGAAAGAGGGCAAAGTGCGTCCAATTCTGGACTTAAGAGCACTCAATTCTTTCGTCAACATAAGAAGATTCAGAATGGAGTCCATTCGCACGGTAGCAGCCTTCCTGCATCCAGGGGATGTCCTAGCGTCCATAGACATCAAGGACGCCTATCTTCACATTCCCATTTTCGCAGGACATCAGCGTTTTCTACGCTTTTCCGTAGAGGAGAACCACTATCAGTTTGTGGCGTTACCTTTCGGTCTCGCCACGGCTCCGCGGGTCTTCACAAAGGTGTTGGCCCCAATGTTGGCACTTCTGCGCCAAAGAGGTATATCGATTCTAGGTTACCTAGACGATCTTCTGCTTCATGCAGAGTCTCCTCAGACCTTGCTACAAAACATAGAAATTACTAGGATTTCTTTACAGGAATTCGGGTGGCTGGTGAACCAGCAAAAGTCATTTCTGGTTCCCACCCAGAGGCTCGAATATCTGGGTCTAATTCTAGACACAGTCAGGACGAGAGTTTTCCTTCCGGTAGGGAAACTTCGAAAGATTCAATCAGCAGTCCAGTTGTTACTGTCCAACAGCTGGTCTTCCCTTCGGACGTGCATGAGGGTTCTGGGGTTGATGGTGGCTTCATTCGAAGCAGTCCCATTTGCCCAGTCCCATACCCGAATTCTTCAGCAAGAGATTCTTCTCAGATGGAATCGGAATCCGGAATCCCTGGACAATCAGATACGATTGAGCAAACAGACCAGAGAGTCTCTGGTTTGGTGGCTTCGGTCTCCAATGCTCAGCCAGGGAAAGTCATTTCTGCCAATATATTGGACGATAGTGACCACGGATGCCAGTCTATCCGGATGGGGAGGAATTCTTGGTCAGTTATCTGTCCAGGGACTTTGGTCCCCGGAAGAATCCAGGTTACCGATAAATGTATTGGAACTGAGAGCGATCAGACTTTGTCTGATTCACTGGACCGAGCAGCTCCAGGGCAGCCCGGTTCGGATCCAGTCGGACAATGCCACGGCCGTGGCTTATGTCAATCATCAGGGGGGCACCAAGAGTGTCCGAGCGGCCAAAGAAGTGGCTTGCATTCTTCGCTGGGCGGAACGATTTGTTCCAGCAATCTCTGCGGTGTTCATTCCGGGGGTGGAGAATTGGCAGGCAGATTATCTCAGCCGTCAGACCCTGGATCAGGGGGAATGGTCCCTCCATCCAGACGTTTTCCACCAGTTGTGCCTATGGTGGGGCACCCCGGATGTGGATCTGTTGGCATCACGATTCAACAGGAAAGTTCAGAGATTCGTGGCTCGCTCCCGCGATCCTCTAGCAGAAACCGCAGACGCACTGATCGCCCTGTGGGGGCAATACCAGCTAATATATGCCTTCCCTCCTCTCGCGTTACTGCCAAGACTTCTTCGCAGGGTAGAGGAGGAAGGAATCCCAGTAATCCTGGTAGCTCCGGACTGGCCTCGTCGAGCTTGGTACGCCGACATGGTCAGATTGGTGGCGGACGTCCCATGGAGACTTCCTCTCAGGGAGGATCTACTGTCTCAGGGACCGATCTTCCATCCTGCTTTACGATCGTTGGCTTTAACGGCCTGGCTATTGAGACCCAGGTGCTGAAGGACAAAGGTTTGTCAGCTTCAGTTATTCCTACTCTAGTTGAAGCAAGGAAAGCGACTTCCAGAAAGATTTATCATCGCACATGGAAGTCCTACATTGCATGGTGTGAACCTTTGGGGTTCCGTCCTCGGTCTTATTCGATTAGTCGAATATTGGCTTTTCTGCAACAAGGGGTTGAGCAGAAACTGGCCTTGAGTACTATCAAGGGTCAGGTCTCAGCATTAGCCATCTTCTTTCAGAAGCCTTTGGCTACTCATTCCTTGGTGCGGAATTTCATCCAGGGGGTGCGACATCTGGCTCCGCCAGTGCACGCGCCGTTACCCCCCTGGGATCTTAATTTAGTGTTGTCGGTTCTTCAGAAACCTCCCTTTGAAGATATTAGGGAGATTCCTCTACCCACGTTGTCCCAGAAGGTGGCCTTCTTGGTGGCTATTACTTCTGCACGCAGGGTGTCAGAACTGGCCGCATTATCTTGTCGTTCACCATATCTGGTGGTTCATAGAGATAAGGTGGTTCTTCGTCCGAATCCATCCTTCCTACCAAAAGTGGTTTCAGAATTTCATCTGAATGAAGAAATTGTATTACCTTCCCTGTGTCCTAAGCCCAGTCATCCTCGGGAATTTGCTTTGCACTCCTTGGATGTGGTCCGGGCGATCAGGGTATACTTGAAAACGACAGACTCGTTTCGCAAGACGGATTCACTTTTTGTGATCCCAGATGGACCCAAAAAGGGGTTGCCTGCATCTGCCGCGACCATTTCCAGATGGATCAGACAGACGGTAGTGCAGGCTTATTCTATTAAGGGTCGGGAGCCCCCGTTCCCTGTTAAGGCGCACTCCACTCGGGCACTTAGTGCGTCATGGGCCTTTCGCCATCAGGCGTCAGTGGTCCAGGTGTGCAAGGCGGCTACCTGGTCTTCGGTGCATACCTTTTCTAAACATTATAAAGTTGATGTAATGGCATCGTCTGATGCCTCATTTGGCCGCAAGGTTTTGCAGGCCGCAATTTGAGGAGACCAGTGGTCTACCTCGAGGGTTTTTTTCCGTTGGAAAATTTTTTCTTTAGCCTCATTCTTTGTTTATAATGAGCCTTTAAAACTTCTAGTTTGGCACCGGTTGGGCCTTCTAGATTGGATTTGATTTTGTCAATCCCACCCCTCATTTGTGGCACTGCTTCTGGATGTCCCAGCTCTTGAGAATCAAGAAGACTACGTCTGTCAATGAGCGATAGAGAAAAATGGATTTTTGTAAGAACTTACCGTAAAATCCTTTTCTCTTAAGCTCATTGACAGACGTAGTACCCGCCCCTCTATCATTGAGTTGGGTTGGGTTAAATTCTCTGTACTGCTTTAAACAGAACTGATTCCCTGTAGCAGAGAGAGGGAGGATATACCCTCAGGGACTGCCCCTAGGGTGGAGCCAGAACGTTTTGTCATTCTGCCTAGTCCTACTCCTGCGGAGACAACATAACCCAGCTCTTGAGAATCAAGAAGACTACGTCTGTCAATGAGCTTAAGAGAAAAGGATTTTACGATAAGTTCTTACAAAAATCCATTTATTTCAATCAAATTTTCGGGGCTGAAAATTTGAAAACGATTATCGTTTGTGATCTGCTAACTATCAGAAAATTGGCCGAACGTTCGAAACAATAGAATGTTGTCCATTTTTTAGTATAGTGTATGGCCAGCATACGACTGGGATGCCATTAAAGTTCATGTGTGTGTAAAGGCAGGTGTCCCAATACTTTTGACAATATATTGTATACTGCAAATAGTAGCCTTTGAGGTGCTTTATCCTTGTGGGCATTTTTCTGTTGTACAATGACATTAATGAAGGGCCACTGTTGTGCATTTGTGCAATTCAAATAAGGGTTCATTCAGAAAATAAAGCAGAATTCCCAGCCATTGTGCTGGATGTGGATGTGGGTCTGCACATTTAAGCATGTTCTCCAAGTGTGACTGAGACAAGAAACAGTCCGGCATCTTTGTTTTTTTGTATTTATTTTTGGAACTTGGATGGGAGAAGGGAATGAGTGGGATACTCATCTGGCTCGACTATACACAATAGATTGGGACTCTGAGAAAAATGCCTCTTGACGCTGACTTAACGCTGGCTGAATGCCGGTCAATGCCCGTTGGCACGAGTGAACTCTATCTTGGTGTCTGTAGACTTGAACTGACTTCTGACACTTCCTTGTGACTCAAAGTCCTTTGTACAGCTCCCTCTACCCTTCCTGGCTGAGGTAGCTACTTGTAAACACTGCTGCAATTATTAACACTTCAGGGCCCGCACCGGCACCCTTTCTTTTCAGTTCTTAGACTCAGGCACCCCCTTTCTAAGCTTCCTCCTGGTTAGCTGGCTCCTGGATCCTTCTGACCTCCTGGAGTGGTCTCCTATCCTAGGCAAACCTCGGGGCAGTTTACAGTACTCACGACACTGCTTTCCTGGAAACTCTGGCCCCAACAGCTCCACATGGTCTTTAGCACATTGGATCCCTCTCTGCAGCTCAGCTCAACCTTCTGTCCTCTAGGACGACCACCAAGGACACCTTTCCTCACACCAACAGGAGGAGAGACAGCCGTCACACTCCTCCTTGGACTCTGCTTCCCGCCAAAGACATCCCGTCATGTGCTCCCCTCAGACTTAGACTTATACCCCGTCCCAGCTTGCATTGTGGCATATTCTGCCCTCTGGGATAGATACAAGCCCTGGTGTGCTATTGGTCAGGTTTCCTCCACTGTCCAATGAGAGCCCTCATTGAACACAGTGGAGAGACTCCCCAAGCTCAACAGGCACACCTGAGAACACATGACAGCCTAGCTGAACAATTGGACCCTGCTGATAAGCAGACAGGGCCACCCATATGCTTTTCCTAGCACCCACCTAGGAGGGTGCTACATAAAAAAAAAAGGGAAAGGTGCTGAATCAAGCACCACACCTCCCCCTACGGCCAGCTCACTGCAGTCAGAATCAACAGCTGCCAGGCAGTACACATCTGCAGTTTACTGTGGGGCAGCTGTCCATTTATGTGTGAATGGACCCTAAAGTATGAATACTAGAACTATGTATGAAAGCCCCATTCTCAATTTTCCAGTCAACCCCACTAATTGGCACATGGGCAGGATTGGCCAGTTACAGTTTGTGTAAAAACAATGTATATTGGGTTACCCGAATGATCCTTCCGTTTATGTATACTTCTATTTCTTCTTCAATGATTTAGCTTTGACTACATTTATGGTAGATAAAGGCACATTTGAGAAAAGTCAGGTTGTTCCTGGCGACATACCGAATATAACAAATCCATTCTGATGGGTGAAGCTATGACACGTCTTGGTAGTGTTACTGTTTATCTGTCACTTCCAGAGAGGCCCGGAGTAAAGGAGAGAAGAGACATGGACGGAGGGCCGGCATGACAGGGGTTAAAGGTGTTTGGGACAAGGAGGGGTTTTCAGCCCAGTACAATAGAAAATATAAGTGGTGGGACTTTTAATTGGTGTTTTGGCCAGGAAAGGGGGGAGCTACAGGGATAGGTCGAGCTATGGGCCTCAGGAAGTCTTCAGTCAGAGGAAAGTTGCATTGGAGAATATTTCCCACCCTCCCTCCCATTTTCTTGTATTTTCTTGTATTTTCTTATATTTTCTTGTTTTTTCTGACTTTTGGTTGTGCGGTCCACCGCCCTTGTTTTTGTTTTTTGTTTTAACAGAGACTTTCTTCTCTTGGGGTGGTTCTTTGTCATGGCAGCAAGCGGGGTACAAGGTCCTGGTAGGTTAGTATGGTGCAAACTTATACTTGGTAGGGACCCGTCTGAGGTACGGCTCCCAGATGGTGCAAACTTATACTTGGTAGGGACCGTCTGAGGTACGGCTCCCTGATGGTGTAAACTTATACTTGGTAGGGACCCATCTGAGGTACAGCTCCCAGTAGTTGGTATGTTGGTATCTGCGACTGGTTGTCTCCGAGGCGGGGCTGTGGCAGCTGGAGGCCTAATTAAGTCGGATGCAGGTACCTCCTTCTTTGATGCCTACCGGGACCTTGAGGCTCCAGTAAAAAACTGGGTTTAACGTGTTATTTACCTGTTATGTATACAGTTTGTTATTTGCCATTTAACTCCAACCTGTGGTCATGTGGTTATTTATAATGGAGGAGGAGAGTGATGGTCAGAGCAGTATGGAGAAAAATCATCTTTAATCCCCTAGTCATGTCTCAAATTGGTCACTGAGACAACCCACCATAGTGACATAGGCCAATAGCAATAGGTGTGTGGGGGAACGGGATGGAGCTGTAACAACTAAGAGATAGCCAGGAGTGTATTGGAACTTTGTCACTGACAAAAATCTAGGATTTGACCTTAGCAACAGGGTTTAAATGCTGCTGCAGGTATGTTCAGATACCTTCAAGCGCATGCACTTTATACCTAACAGCAGTTGCTATCTTTTATTTTAGTGACAGGGTCACTTTACATAAAAGTTGATACATACCTCTTGCTATATGTAATTCATCAAACCTAAATCCCTTTAAAATATGCTGGACAGGATGGCCATTAAAGTTCATGACGGAGATGTGAGGAGCTTAGATGATAACTCCAAACAGGTTCAAGTTCATTTTTTAGAGCAGTCAAGCTAACCATCTACTGTAAATGAAGTGAGGGTTTCCCTTGCCTCATAGAGAGTTTAGTCTTTAAATTTCGATTCACAAAGGTTGAGGATAAGGACTTATACCACGATAGAAAATTCAAAAACAACGGTCACATGGCCCAAAGTAAATTAGCTTTGAGAATTGAGCCTTTACATTTGTCTTCATATGTGAAATATATCTCAGATATGTGGAAAAGCAAAGCATAGCAAATATAACTGGGAAGGTTCTCGTTTCTCCAGGTCATGGTATAGCTAGAAGTAGTTAGTCATATTCAACTGGAATTTTTCTGTAATGTTGAAGACATTTTTTAGCTTATCCAAGCCACTTCTTCAATATCAGGAAAATATCCCAGAATTTACTGTATATACATACAATAGCACAGACACCTTAACCAGTTGCTGACCGCCTCCTGTATATTTACTGCGGCAGGCTGGCTCGTACAGGCAAAACAACGTAGATCTACGTTGTTCGCCTGGGAGGAGCTAGGGGGCCAGCGCGCCCTGCCGACGGCGTGCTCCAGCCCCTGATCGTCAGCGAGAAGCCAATGTGAGTGTCAGATGGCTCCGATTGCTGCCTGACACCCGCGATCACTCCCCGCTGAGAAAGAAGAACGGTCAGCTGTTGTAAACACAGCCGACTGTCGTCCTCCCTGGGATGATCACAGAGCTCATGTAATCCTGCTATATAGGATCACATGTCTCTGTGATCATTTCACAAGCCCAACCCCCATACAGTTAGAATCACTCCCCTAGGGTCACATTTAAACCCTTGATCACCTATACTGTTAACCCCTTCCCTGCCAGTGTCATTATTACAGTAACAGTGCAATTATTTTTAGCAGTGATTATTGTAGTAATGTCACTGATACCCCCAAAAGTGTCAAAAATGTCAGTTAGGGGTCCGATCTGTCTGCCGCAATTGTGCAGTCCCACAAAAAAATCGCAGATCGCTGCCATTACTAGTAAAAAAAAAGAAAAACATTAAAAATGAGATACTGTAAATCTTCCCCATAGTTAGTAGACGTGATAACTTTTGCACAAACCAATTAATATACGCTTATTGTGATTTTTTTTTTTACCAAAAATATGTAGCAGAAAACAAATTGGCCTAAAATGTTAAAAAATTTTGATTTTTAATTTTTTTTTTTGAGAATGTCATATAGCAGAATGTGAAAAATATTGTTTTTTTTTTCTTCAAAATTGTCGCTATTTTTTGTTTATAGTGCAAAAAATAAAAATCGCACAGGTGATCAAATACCACCAAAAGAAAGCTCTATTTGTGGGAAAAAAAGGACGTCAATTTTATTTGGGTATAACGTTGCACGACCGTGCAATTGTCCATTAAATTAAAGCAGTGCTGAATTGCAAAATAGGGCCTGGTCATTAAGGGGGCAAATCCTTCTGGTCTTAAAGTGGCTAAACCAAACAGCATTGAAAGGTAGATGTTATTGTCCAAAAATAGTATAGGAACAAGGAAAGCTGCCATTTTAACAGCACAGCAACAAATATTTTATCCAAGTTTAGCCAAGATAACCACCTATGAAGACTTTCTATTACACCAAGGATGGGTTTTTTAGCAACTAGAACAAGGTGGTTCTTTTTATATTTCCTATTCTTTTATTATTTCCTGTTCTTGGACAACAGCATCTGCCTTTCAGTGGTGGTTGAATTAAGTTGTCTGTGCTATCTGTATAGATATAAATGCTGAGAAAAATTGTGCAGGAAATGTCCCATATTCTGGGGAGTCTCCTCCCACAACAGTTCTGAGGACTACCCTGGGAAGATATAATCAGCATAAGATTACCATGCCACCACCTGAGCCACATTCATTATGAATTGTGGCCATTCAGAAACCTGTTTTCATTACTTCCTGACAGCTGCAAGACCCCCTGGACATGTAAAGCCCCGTACACACGTACCGATCGTCGGCCGAACGATCTGCCGTCTTTTGTCCAGGGCTGTCCTGTCGGTTGAAAACTGCAAAAGACTGCACACGAATTTTGTCAGCCAACAACAGCCGACTGCAGAAGTGATGTCATGTGATGGTTAACATTCCGTGTGTTTTTTCTTTTCTGAGCATGCCCAGTCTTGCAAATCTGCTGTTTGTCAGACGAATTCTGTACTGACTGGCGAACAATCGGTCGTTCTGGTGTTGGCTAACAAAAATTTTAATGTCTACACGACAAATTCTTTTCGGCCGAAAGTGCGCTGTCGGCTGTCGGAAGCATCATACTAACAAGCCTACAATCGGCGGATCGGTCGTCGGCCGAATATTTACGCCCGACAATCAGTACGTGTGTACGGGGCTTTATGCGTGATATTGATCAGGAATTACTTTTATTGTATGAGCCCCTGTTCGCATTGACTATGACTTTGAAATTGCGCAACTTCATCTGAAATCGCACAATTTGTCTGTGCAACTTTGGGAGCAACTTTGAAGACATCTGTGCAGCTTCATGCACCGAAGTCTATGCAAGTCACACCCGAAATTGCCAAAAAGTAGTACAGGAACTACTTTTTCAAATTAGTGCGGCATTGCACTGATTTGAACAGTGCGATTACCGGCAATAGGGTGAGACTATTCATGAAATTTGACCTGTCAAATTGCATGACAAGTCACTTCAATGTGAACGGGGGCTTAAAATGTTTAATACTGTCAGAGGGAGAAGGTCGGGTTGGTTCTAACATTGCAAGTAACCCCTATCAAATGAGTCCATAGTGTGTAAAAACTCTGCAGTTTAATTTACCTACCAACATATACATTACACTTTAATAGTTCTAGTGATTTTGTAGTGCTTAAACAGTATTATACATGGCACTATTCTCAAGTAAAGGTCACTTTTACAGATTTGTCTTAGGCTGGCCATACATTAAGCTGTTTTCTATCCTCCAACCACTGGTCAACAGCTCAAGCTGATTATTTACAGATACAAGCAAAGTAGGAGCAGGGACTCATCACCGTTATCACTCCTCTTTTTAGAAAGGTCCATATGAAACCTCTTGGTCATGTTAGAAAACAAAGAGTCTGAAGGTAAACAGCTTCTGCTGCACTTTCTCTTTTGAAAGTCCCCTGTAAATCTTTTGGTATGTGTACATGTAATGTTTATTTCAAAAACAAAGATTTAATATATAAGATAAAAAAATGTGAAACATCAATTTAAATATATGTCTAAGCCATAAAGACAAAAAAGCGTTAAAATAACATAATTTGAAAACCTTTTAGTTTCCCTCTAATAGAAGGCAGAATATTTGGATATGTCAGTCTTTGTGGGGTTCTCTTCGTTCAGTATCTTGGTTCTTCTGCAGCCCTCTCTCAGGTCTCTTGGCTCTCTCTGCCTTTTCAATTGCAGCACTCTGCTGCATGATCAAACCCCATGGCTTCTCAATAGGGGTTCTCCTGATACCCCAGGTTCTCTCACACTTCCAGATTGCCTCATTCCCTTGGACTCATCTAGTCGCCACAGCTCTCTGAATTCTTTGGACAAGGAATCCCTCATCCAACATAGAATGATGTCTCTGGAGTGAAGCACCCTTGTCTGCTAATGGGGACCCTGAATTATGCCCAAGTCCTTCATTATAAGAGCTGTGTGCAGCTTTACTCACAGCCTGATGATCTCCTGCACCTAGACACTGGAGTTGGAGATTTCTTTCTTCCCAAAACTCTTCAAAATCTCCAAATTCTGGAACCCAATCTGGGAATACCAAAACTCGGAGAAAGCTGTAAAAACAGTAACTGACACTCCAGAACCCCACACTCTGGGGGGAACCCTGTGTCACTTCTACATCCATTATCAGAGTGGCATGGCTTTGCACAATCACATTTCATAGTTACTGCTTGCTGGATATAGCATTACTTTACACTCTTACAGGTAGCTACGGGCAGATATAATCACATTTGAATCTTGCTACATATCAGTGGAAAATAATACATTTAATTGCACTTATCGTTAGCATAAAACGTGGAACTAACTAATTATCCTATTTAGCTGCACCTAAACTGAGAGAGTCAAGGACAGCACTAGGAGTTAGTGAGAACAGTGAACAGACTAATGACTCATCTGGGTGCTGCTGCTTTTTCATTGTCTAATTAGCAGGTTAGAGGTAGGTTCTTGCCCAAGTATTGCTCTTGCTGCAGTAAAGGTAGAGAAGACTGATGTGACCCCATTGGCAGGGATGCCTGGAACTTCGAGAATTGAAAGAGAATATTAAAGTCTTTGGCCGATAAAGAATAATTTTTCTTACTTATTTATTTTTTTATTTTTTACAGTATTTAGTTCATTATTGGGAAAACTACATGTAGTACTTTGTTCCATCTTTCAAAGTTCCCTGTAAGACTAGATATGATGTCAGACAGCCCCCCGTTGGCACGTGGCTGCCCAAAACTGCAGCTAGCAAGGAGATGGCTGCTTTGATGGTGAGCGCCTGTCTATGGCACCTAGCTTTTGCTTGAGGCAAACCCCGGCATGAGGAATGCAAAGGCAGGTGATGCATGTCAACCTCCCATCCCTTTGCATACCTCATGGTGGTGCTTGCCTTGGGCAAGTTCTATTAGATGACGACAGGTGCTTGCTATCAAAGCAGCTATCTCTTTGCTAGCTGCATGTCGGGAGGCCACGTGCCAAAGAAGGGCGCCCTGTCTGACTACAGAGCACATAGGAAGATAAGACAAAGTACTTCATGTACTTTGTACCATGTGGAAACGAAAGATGCAAAAAAAAAAAAAAATAACTCTTTAAAACGGCTCCCAAATAAGTATTTAACCTATGAATTTAGCCAATTATCTGGGCTTTGACTTTAATTGTAAAGGGTTTTATTAGAATGAGTACACAACATTCAAGTATTTGTCTTAGACTCAATACCAATTAGGAAAGTTAATACGCTGTGATATAAAAAGTGTGTTAAAACACAGTAACAAACACATTTTTTTAAAAAAAAAAAGAACAGTTGACTTAATGTGCATACAATTATCAGAAGAAAAGGTGGTTTGAACAGAAATAGCTGTAGAATCTCTTTGGTATCTTACTAGGAATATATATAATAACTCTAAAGTTTTGACTCCCAGTCCTGATTTCCATAATGGGCCAGCCAGTGCTGCCAAGTTTTAGGAAGGTCTCAAGTTTCAATCTTTATAGCTAGAATTCTTTTAGAGATCCTTATTATATCAACTATTCAAATTACAAACTCTTGCAACAAGAGTGGCTGTTATCCATTTAAAAGCTTTATGGGTTCAGGTGACCATTAGTGCATCAAAGTATTATACACCACTCCAGCTCAGTCCACCTTTTTTGTGCCCCTAATCCAATTCAGGTGCTGGTCCGGTTTGCATCTGTAGTATATAGACAAAAATGAAAGTGGGTGACTACACACCGAAAATAATAAAACACCAACGTCTTTACTGTTCTGACTAAAACACCAAAACATCACAGCAACACAGCGAAAGAAAATCTGCTCACGCATTTCACAACTGGCTTTTACTCATAACCTGGCATTTAGTACAGGTTGAACCAGCCTTTGAGCTACAGAGTTCAGATTTGATGTAAACAATCGTGTTAATGATAATAATAATAGTAAAAAAAAGCTTTGTTTCTGTTCATATTTTATAAAAATGAATTGTATGTACATGGAGGCAACCATGTTTGCTCATTACATATACTACTCTACTATACTTTAATGTTTTTTTAACTATGAGAGTTTAATTGTAAAAGGTATAAAAACAGCGCTACCAGGCATATATAAAGTGACAAATATGAATGATTACCAAATTATAAAATATAAATAGTAAAGTGCACTAGTGACAAAATCTAAAAATGATCAATCCAAATAACAGTACATGTGAATAATAAATCAATAAATATACAAAAGTGCATTTAAATTCATATATAGTGCATAAGTGCCAAAGTGCTGAATCTTGTGCAGTCCAAAAAATGTATATATATATATATATATATATATATATACAGTCCACTTTAAATTAAGGTGCTGTATAAGGTGTTTCAAGTGTCATCATACTGGTGGTCACTCCAAAACTGCTGATCTACAGCAGTGGGTGGGAATAAACCAAACATCTTTGCTGAACTGTCTACCGTTTACCCACACAGTAGATAACTCAGAGTGCAGGGAAGTATACCCCATACAGACTTTTTCTTGCTAGAAATCATATACTTGCTAGAAATGGAAAATTAAATTTAAAAAAATCATTTTCTTGCTAGAAATCGTATACTGTCTGACACAAAGAACATGCGGGGAATGTAGAGAGAGGAATTTAGTTAACACTCCCATTATAAGCAAGGTCATTACCACCTGGAATACAATAATTCAGAGACTCCAGCAGTTCTGTTGAATAGGATCCGGATTGTAATCACCAGTGCTTGTCCCCTTGCTAAAAAACTGTTGGTTCCATGTTATCGATTTCTGCACCCAGTTGGATTACCTTTCTGTTCTGTAGGACTAATTAACCACTTACCGACCGCCCCATGCAGATTTACTGCGCATAATCACGTACATCTACGTTATTATGTGCATGCAGTCTCAACTGTGTTGGAGATACAACAACTTTAAAGCTTAGCCTATTATCTGTTGCAGTTCACAAATAGGACACTAGATGTCACTAATGCTCAGTGATATGCTATGCATTTTCTATGATGTGTTGTTATTGTACTGTGCTCGTTGGTTATCTCTTCCTGTCTGTGTTTTTCCTCACAATGAGAAAGTGACATCTTTGTTATCTGTGGTTATGTTCCAATAAAGAAGCCAGTTCCTGTTACTCTACAATGTCTGATCTGAATAGACTCCGCTGCACCCAGTGATCGCACTCTGCAACAGGTTATGGGCCCAGGATCCGGATAAAGTCTTATGACCAGGTGCGGCCCAGGCAGAACAAAACTTTGAATGGGAGAAAGTGTGACTGATGCGGAGATCGACATAAGGAAGCTTTCCAGTGACATCTCCAATAGACAAGTTCATATATAAAGGAGGGGAAAATGGCCGGAAACTCAGAACTTAAACTCTCAGTGGCCAAGCTGAACAATGACAATTATCAGCTATGGACGTTTAAAGTGGAAATGCTATTATCTAGAGACGACTTGTGGGAGGTTACCACCACAGAGAGGTCACAGGATGGTAATCAGGACTGGGACAAGAAAAACAGACAGGCACGGGCCACCATAAGCTTACTAGTGGAGGATGATCAGCTCATTCATATACGCCATGAGGACACGCGAAAGGCATGTGGGGCGTACTGAAAAGACTGCATGAAAGATCCAGTTTAAACAGCAAACTGTTTCTACTGCGGAAACTTTACAGAATGAATGAGACTTAGCAGAGAACAGGACATGCAGGAGCATATAAACGCAATGCTGGAAGTGATTGCGCAACTCAGATCAATCGGGGAGAAGATAACAGGCAGCCACGCTGCAGCCATGTTGTTATGCAGTTTGCCCGATACATATACTGCACTGATCAATGCACTGGAGACACGACCTGAGACAGATCTGACGCTAGCATTTGTAAAAACCAGGCTCATAGATAAGTATCAGAGAAGAAAGGAATTAGTGCATGACTCCACAGAAACCGACACCAGAACCGCTCTTAAAGCTACAGACGCAAGGTTACACAGGAAAGAGACCAGAGTGTGTTTCAGATGTCACAAACAGGGACACATAAAGAAAGACTGTACTATATGGAAAGCAGAGCAAAGAAGACAGCGTCCCTCTTATACTAAACAAAAGGTCAAAGCCACAATCAATGATCCATGGGAAGGAAACTTGAATGCCACATTTAAAGCGACAGGCAACAATAAATGTCAAGGCTGGTGCATCGATTCGGGGGTAACCAGTCACATGACGAGTGATAGAAGTTTTTTCACAGAACTTGATCTGAACAACAAAGAAACTATTTATCTTGCAGATGGAAGCAAAATACATGCAGAAGGATATTGGCATGGAACCCTTGTATGCCCTGATGATGCGGGACACAATCTAGCCATACCAGTGAAAGATGTGCTTTATGTTCCTAATCTAGAAGGAGGACTCTTATCTGTGAAGCGTCTAACAGCCAGAGGACTTACTGTAAAATTCCAAGGTGACAAGTGTTCAATCCTAAATGGCAACCAGACAGTAGCAAGTGCCAAGCTGGATGATCATCTATATCACCTCGACACAGTGAAGGAAAAGGTGAGACTATGTACACACAAGCACACTGACTGTATACATATATGGCACAGACGTCTAGGTCACAGAATCCCAGAATCCATACAGGAACTACAGAGGAGGAATCTGACAAGGGATCTAACAATATCCCTTTGTCCGGTTACTGTTAAGTGTGAATGTTGCATTAAATCCAAAGCTACAAGAGCAACACTTCCCAAAGTCAGTCAGAAGAGAGCTTCAAGACCACTTGACTTAGTTCACAGTGACGTGTGTGGTCCCCTAAACCCACCTACACCTGGAGGCAAAAGGTACATAGTGACTTTCATAGACGACTATTCAAGATACACAGTCACCTACCTAATGCAACACAAGAGTGAAGTTTTTGACAAATTACAAGATTATACAGTGCCTTGCGAAAGTATTTGGCCCCCTTGAACTTTTAGACCTTTTGCCACATTTCAGGCTTCAAACATAGATATAAAACTGTAATTTTTTGTGAAGAATCAACAACAAGTGGGGCACAATCATGAAGTAGAACAACATTTATTGGATATTTCAAACTTTTTTATCAAATAAAAAACTGAAAAATTGGGCGTGCAAAATTATTCAGCCCCCTTAAGTTAATACTTTGTAGCACCACCTTTGGCTGCGATTACAGCTGTAAGTCGCTTGGGGTATGTCTCTATCAGTTTTGCACATCGAGAGACTGAAATTTTTGCCCATTCCTCCTTGCAAAACAGCTCGAGCTCAGTGAGGTTGGAAGGAGAGCGTTTGTGAACAGCAGTTTTCAGTTCTTTTCACAGATTCTCGATTGGATTAAGGTCTGGACTTTGACTTGGCCATTCTAACATCTGGATATGTTTATTTGTGAGCCATTCCATTGTAGATTTTGCTTTATGTTTTGGATCATTGTCTTGTTGGAAGACAAATCTCCGTCTCAGTCTCAGGTCTTTTGCAGACTCCATCAGGTTTTCTTCCAGAATGGTCCTGTATTTGGCTCCATCCATCTTCCCATCAATTTTAACCATCTTCCCTGTCCCCGCTGAAGAAAAGCAGGCCCAAACCATGATGTTGCCACCACCATGTTTGACATGGGGATGGTGTGTTCAGGGTGATGAGCTGTGTTGCTTTTACGCCAAACGTAACGTTTTGCATTGTTGCCAAAAAGTTTGATTTTGGTTTCATCTGACTAAAGCACCTTTTCCACATGTTTGGTGTGTCTCCCAGGTGGCTTGTGACACACTTTGAACGACACTTTTTATGGATATCTTTAAGAAATGGCTTTCTTCTTGCCACTCTTCCATAAAGGCCAGATTTGTGCAGTATACGACTGATTGTTGTCCTATGGACAGAGTCTCCCACCTCAGCTGTAGATCTCTGCAGTTCATCCAGAGTGATCATGGGCCTATTGGCTGCATCTCTGATCAGTCTTCTCCTTGTATGAGCTGAAAGTTTAGACGTACGGCCAGGTCTTCGTAGATTTGCAGTGGTCTGATACTCCTTCCATTTCAATATTATCGCTTGCACAGTGCTCCTTGGGATGTTTAAAGCTTGGGAAATCTTTTTGTACCCAAATCCGGCTTTAAACTTCTCCACAACAGTATCTTGGACCTGCCTGCTGTGTTCCTTGTTCTTCATGATGCTCTCTGTGCTTTAAACGGACCTCTGAGACTATCACAGTGCAGGTGCATTTATACGGAGACTTGATTACACACAGGTGGATTCTATTTATCATCATTAGTCATTTAGGTCAACATTGGATCATTCAGAGATCCTCACTGAACTTCTGGAGAGAGTTTGCTGCACTGAAAGTAAAGGGGCTAAATAATTTTGCACGCCCAATTTTTCAGTTTTTTATTTGTTAACAAAGTTTGAAATATCCAATAAATTTTGTTCCACTTCATGATTGTGTCCCATTTGGTGATCCTTCACAAAAAATTACAGTTTTATATCTTTATGTTTGAAGCCTGAAATGTGGCAAAAGGTCGCAAAGTTCAAGGGGGCCGAATACTTTCGCAAGGCACTGTATAATGAAGACCAGTAACAAGTTTCAGCGGAAGCCTCTCATACTTCAGAGTGACAATGGAGGTGAATTCACAGGATACAAGAGTACTTAAAACAGAATGGAATAGAACATCAAAAGACAGTCCCATATACACCAGAACAAAATGGAGTAGCTGAAAGAAAGAACAGAACTCTGACCGAAATTATCAGATGTATGCTGACATACTCTGTACTACCACAAAAATACTGGGGTGAAGCAGCTATGACAGCTACATATTTGCAGAACAGACTTCTTTCCAGAACAATAGAGAGAACTCCATATGAACTTTGGCACAATGAGAAGCCAAATGTAAAACACCTAAGAGTTTTTGGGTGCAAAGCATTCATCTACATACCTAAAGAAAAACGCACCAAACTCCAAAACAGAGCATTTGAAGGTATCTTTGTTAGATACAGTGACAATGTCAAAGGTTACAGAATCCTTAATCCCAAAACAGACAAGGTTACCATTAGCAACAGCATAACTTTTGTTGAAGATTTCAGAGACAATGTAATGACAACAGTAGAAGCAAGAATAGAAGGGAAAACTGACATTGACCAGCCCATCTCTGTAACTTCTGAACAAACAGTTGAAGTGAGTGCAGACCCTACCAGTACTGAAGAGCAGACGCAAGAAGGCTCAGACACAAAAATGAGACCTTCAACAAGAGAAAACAGAGGTAAACCACCTGTACATCGCTCATACAAAGCAAGTACTGCCAGTATCAACGAACCTGCAACCTGGGAAGACATATCTTAGCTTTCAGAACAAGAAGCAAGTAAATGGATAAAGGCTGCTGATGAAGAGATAAAATCCATGCATGACACTAAAACACGGATACTTACAGAGCTACCACCCGGAAGGAAAGCCATAGGCTGTAAATGGACTTTTAAAGTGAAATAAAATGCAGATGGCACAATTGAAAGATACAAAGCAAGACTAGTAGCCAAGGGCTATTCTCAAAAATATGGAGAGGACTATGACGAGACGTTTGCACCAGTAGTCAAGCACACTACAATAAGGACTTTACTGACAGTAGCCGTCACAAGGAAAATGAAAGTGAAACACTTTGATGTGAAAACCGCGTTTCTACATGGCGAGCTAATAGAAGAAATTTACATGGAACAGCCGCCAGGGTTCAAAGTTGAACAAAGGCCAAACCTAGTGTGCAAACTTTGCAGAAGTATATATGGTCTAAAGCAAGCAGCCAGAGCGTGGAATATAAAAATAAATGAAGTGCTTACACATCAAAACTTTCTGAGGAGTAAAGCAGACCCCTGCTTATACACAAAGAAATTGGGAGACAGATGGGTCTATATGCTTATTTATGTGGATGATATCCTGATTTGCTTTGAGCAAGAAGGGGATGAAGCAGAAATCCTAGAAAAACTAAATCAGAACTTCGACACCAAAGATCTTGGCAACATAAAGAATTACCTTGGCATCCAGATTGAGAGAGAGGAAGATGGCAGCTTTCTTCTGAACCAAAGACACAAAATGCAAGAAATAATTGAAACATTTGGAATGGAATACGCCAAACCAGTAAAGTCTCCTATGGAAACCAACTACCTAAAGGAGATGAATTGCCAAGATAACCCATTACCTACCGATACTCAATACAGGAAGGCAATAGGGAAATTGCTATATCTTACCACTGCTATGAGGCCAGACATTGCAGCAACTGTTGGAATCCTATGCAGAAAGGTTTTGATGCCAAGTCAAAAGGACTGGAATGCTGTAAAGCGTATCATTCGCTATCTTAAAGGGACTTCGCACTACAAGTTAAAGTTGCCAGCAAGCAATGAAAGCACCTTAACAGGATATGTGGACTGACTGGGCAGGAGACACCAGCGACAGGAAATCTACCAGTGGCTACTTATGTTTTCTGTCAGGAGGTGCCATCCGTTGGACTAGTAAAAAGCAACTCTCTGTTTCACTGTCGTCTACTGAAGCAGAATACGTTGCTGCAGCGCAGGCAAGCCAAGAAGTTATATGGCTGAGACAGCTATTAACAGATTTGGGTCTACCACAGTTGGGACTAACAGAAATCTATGAGGACAATCAAGGATGCCTTGCACTTGCGCACATGGAAGGAGTTAATTCAAGAACCAAGCACATTGATGTGAAGTTCCACTTTCTTAGGGATCTTCAAGAGCAATGTCTTCTTGAGTTACTTTATTGCCCAACCGAGGATATGACAGCAGACATCCTTACAAAGCCTCTGACCACTGAAAGACACTCAAGGCTTACAAAGAAGATGGGTTTAATAGACTAAACCTAAGCCTTAGCTGTTGAGAAGGGGTGTTGGAGATACAACAACTTTAAAGCTTAGCCTATTACCTGTTGCAGTTCACAAATAGGACACTAGATGCCGCTAATGCTCAGTGATATGCTATGCATTTTCTATGATGTGTTGTAATTTCCTGTACACTGTACTGTGCTCGTTGGTTATCTCTTCTTGTCTGTGTTTTTCCTCACAATGAGAAAGTGACATCTTTGTTATCTGTGGTTATGTTCCAATAAAGAAGCCAGTTCCTGTAACTCCACAATGTCTGATCTGAATATACTCCGCTGCACCCAGTGATCGCACTCTGCAACAGGCGGCGTACATGCTCTGCCAGAGCTGTGCTCCCGCTGTGTCTAATCAATCGCTGCCGGCCTCCCACAATCTTCGGGGAAACTGACAGGAGAGCAGTCTGCCTATGTAAGCTGAAACACCGATCTCTGTGTGCCTTTCATAGAGTTGCCCCCCCCCCCCACAGTTAGTAAGCACAATTAAGCTCACACTTAACCTCTTGATCATCCCCAGTATTAACCCCTTCACTGGCAGTGTAATTTATACAGTAACAGTGCATATTATTTAGCACTGATTACTGTATTAATGTGACTGGTCCCCAAAAAGTGTCGCTTAGTGTCAGATTTGTCCACCGCAATGTCGCAGTCCCGCTAAAAATCGCTGATCGCCGCCATTACTAATAAAAACAAACAGAAAAAAAGTCCAAAGATCTATCCCATAGTTTGTAAGCGCTATAACTTTTGCGCAAACCAATTATACGCTTTTTGGGATTTTATTTTTACCAAAAATATGTAGCAGAATACAAATTGGCCTAAACTGATAAAAAAAAATTAGATTTTTTGAAAAAAAAAAAAATTATTGGGAATGTTTTATAGCAGAAAGTAAAAAATATGGTGCTTTTTCAAAATTGTTGTTATTTCTTTGTTTATAGAGCAAAATCTAAAAAACCGCAGAGGTGATCAACTACCACCAAGAGAAATCTCTATTTGTGGGAAAAAAAGGACATCAATTATATTTGGGTACAGCGTGGCACGACTGCGCAATAGTTAGTTAATTTAACGCAGTGCCGAATCGCAAAAAATGGCCTGGTCGTTAAGGGGGTAAAAAATTCCGGAGCTGAAGTGGTTAAAGGAAAACAGGTCCTTTTATATACCAAACTCAGGTTTATTAGAATTACCATTGAAGTTGAATGCTTAAAGTGTAATTGTAAATTGTTTTCAAAACCAAACAGCGTGAGCATGTTTGGTGGTTTCAGTGAATGAGGGGAAAACTCAGTTGGGGGGCCTCCAGAGTGAATGAAAACCCTTTTACCAAGCGGCCCTCAAGGGGGTGGCGCTACAAACACACACACACGAACACACACACATATATATATATATATATATATATATATCATATCTCACAAAAGTGAGTACACCCCTCACATTTTTGTAAATATTTTATTATATCTTTTCATGTGACAACACTGAAGAAATGACACTTTGCTACAATGTAAAGTAGTGAGAGTACAGCTTGTATAACAGTGTAAATTTGCTGACCCCCCAAAATAACTCAACACACAGCCATCAATCTCTAAACCGCTGGTAACAATAGTGAGTACAAATTAGGCCCAAATAGCCATTTTCCCTCCCCGGTGTCATGTGACTCGTTAGTGTTACAAGGTCTCAGGTGTGAATGGGGAGCAGGAGTGTTAAATTTGGTGTTATCACTATCACTCTCTCACACTGGTCACTGGAAGTTCAACATGGCAAAGAGCTTGCTAAAGGATCTGAAAAAAAGAATTGTTGCTCTACATAAAGATGGCCTAGGCTATAAGAATATTGCAAAGACCCTGAAACTGAGGTGCAGCATGGTGGCCAAGACCATACAGCGGTTTAAAAGGACAGGTTCCACTCAGAACAGGCCTCACCATGGTTGACCAAAGAAGTGGAGTGCACTTGCTCAGCGTCATATCCAGAGGTTGTCTTTGGGAAATAGACTTATGAGTGAAGCCAGCATTGCTGCAGAGGTTGAAGGGGTGGGTTAGCCTGTCAGTGCTCAGACCATACGCCGCACACTGCTTTAAACATTTGTTTGCATGGCTGTCATCCCAGAAGAAAGCCTCTTCTAAAGATGATGCACAAGAAAGCCCACAAACGATTTGCTGAAGACAAGCAGACTAAGGACATGGATTACTGGAACCATGTGCTGTGGTCTGATGAGACCAAGATAAACTTATTTGGATCAGATGGTGTCAAACGTGTGTGGCGGAAACCAGTTGAGGAGTATAAAGACAAGTGTGTCTTGCCTACATTCAAGCATGGTGGTGGGAGTGTCATGGTCTGGGGCTGCATGAGTGCTGCCGGCACTCAGGAGCTACAGTTCATTGAGGGAACCATGAATGCCAACATGTACTGTGACATACTGAAGCAGAGCATGATCCCCTCCCTTCAGAGACTGGGCCACAGGGCAGTATTCCCACATGATAATGACTCCAAACACACCTCCAAGATGACCATTGCCTTTCTAAAGAAGCTGGGGGTAAAGGTTATGGACTGGCCAAGCATGTCTCCGGACCTAAACCTTATTGAGTATCTGTGGGGCATCCCCAAATGGAAGGTGGAGGAGCGCAAGGTCTCTAACATCCACCAGCTCCGTGATGTCGTCATGGAGGAATGGAAGAGGGCTCCAGTGGCAACCTGTGAACTCTGAAGCTCTGGTGAACTCCATGCCCAAGAGGGTTAAGGCTGTGCTGGAAAATAATGGTGGCCACACAAAATATTGACACTTATATTGCGGGAACCATAGCGATTCCTGTGTGGGTTCCCACATTGCAAATGAATCGCAGACAATTCACACTGCGCTCTGCGAATTGCTGCGGGTGTCAATATAAAGTTAATGACACCCCTGAATTGGTTCGCAGAATGCAGTATGAACTGTGGAATCTAGTGATTGACCAATTATCGGTAAAGCCGATATATCGAGGGCCGATATGCACTTTGCCTGATATATCGGAATCGGCCTTTTGATTTACCAATATTGCTGATATTTTGGGAAAGTGCTTGTACCGTGGTGATGCCTGCAGCTAAAGGCATCACCCCGGTACCGGTGTCCATAGTCGACGGTCGGCTCCCCCCCTCCTGCTGCCTTCACCGCCGCCGTCTGACTGGGTCTCCATTTCTTTGAATTTGGCGCCGCTGAGTACCCAGAAGTGATGTCATGACATGAATTTTGAATGCTTTTAAGTGCAGAGGAGGGGTTTTGGGGTCTTTTAGACCCCCAGATCCCTCCACCACAGTACCTGTAGACATTAAAAAAAAAAAAAATACATTTAATGTCCGAAAATATCGGCCAATATCGGCTGATACAGATATCCGATGACCAAAATATCGGTATCGGCGGTAAAAAAAACAATATCGGTCGATCAATAGTGGAATCGTATGGAATCGGATCCCATGGGTCTGAAAATCCATGCAATCTGATTCCATTGCAGACCAAAAAAAGGGTCCTGCACCATTTTGGTGCAAATGCGATTTTAGCTCTACAAACTGTAGGACTAAATTTGTATCGCACAGACATCACATGTGATGCACACAGGATTGCGGTACAAATCACATGCAATGTCTGCAATCGCAATAGTGTGAGCCCAGCCTTAGATACAGAACAGAAAAAAGTCTGTAGAGAAATAAAGAAAAGGTTATTTATATTTGCTTGAATCTTTTTTTTCCTTTTTGAAAATAGCCATTTCCATTCCATAGCACAGCGGCAAAATAAAGTAATAACGAGTTATTGTTTGTTCTCAAGCCCTGACATTTTAATTACGCACAAAAAAATCTGTTCCTGCTATCCTGGTAATAACCGTAATGCATTTCTATCCTCTTGAAAAGTTTTATTCTGAGCAAACACTTGTTCGGTGAAATTTTTGTTGTGACCTGTTTTTGTTCTCCGCTGTTTCACAGATGACGTTCTTGTTCTCAAACTGGATCTTGCTCACTCGCTGCTTCTCACAGGCTTTTGGCACAATTTGTTCTATGGATTTCAAAATATCCCAGTGGCTAAAATCATTTTTTCTGGCTGGTAGGAGCAAAGAGAGATACTGAAACAGCTATTTAATGGAGCTGTGAAGAGGGTTCACACTGCTAAGAGTTTTCTAAGGAAAGGGATAAAGGCCTTTCTTAGTTGTAGAGAAAATGTCTAACATTGTGATACAGTAAGGCAACTTTAAAGGTACATTGCAGTCAAAAATGAAAATGCATTTACGGTATCTCACAAAATTCAGTACACCCCTCATATTTTTGTAAATATTTTATTATGTCTTTTCATGTGATAACACTGAAGAAATTACAATTTGCTACAATGTAAAGTAGTGAGTGTACAGCTTGTATAACAGTGTAAATTTGCTGCCCCCTCAAAATAACTCAACACACAGCCATTAATGTCTAAACCGCTGGCAATAAAAGTGAGTACACCCCTAAGTGACAATGTCCAATTTGGGCCCAATTAGCCATTTTCCCTCTCCGGTGTCATGTGACTCGTTAGTGTTACAAGGTCTAGGGTGTGAATGGGGAGCAGGTGTGTTAAATTGGGTGTTATCGCTCTCACTCTCTCATACTGGTTATTGGAAGTTCAACATGGCACCTCTTGGCAAAGAACACTCTGAGGATCTGACAAAAAGGATTGTTGCTCTACATAAAGATGGCCTAGGCTATAGGAAGATTGCCAAGACCCTGAAACTGAGCTGCAGCACGGTGGCCAAGACCATACAGCTGTTAAAAAGGACAGGTTCCACTCAGAACTGGCCTCGACCAAACAAGTTGAGTGCATGTGCTCAGCTTCATATCCAGAGGTTGTCTTTGGGATATAGATGTATGAGTGCTGCCAGCATTGCTGCAGATGTTGAAGGGGTGGGGGGGGGGGTCAGCCTGTCAGTGCTCAGACCATATGTCGCACACTGCATCAAATTGGCCTGCATGGCTGTCGTCCGAGAAGGAAGCCTCTTCTAAAGATGATGCACAAGAAAGCCCGCAAACAGTTTGCTGAAGACAAGCAGACTAAGGACATGGATTACTGAAACCATGTTCTGTGGTCTGATGAGACCAAGATAAACGTATTTGGCTCAGATGGTGTCAAGCTTGTGTGGCGGCAACCAAGTGAGGAGTACAAAGAAAAGTGTGTCTTGCCTACAGTTAAGCATAGTGGTGGGAGTGTCATGGTCTGGGGCTGCATGAGTGCTGCCAGAACTGGGGAACTACAGTTCATTCAGGGAATGAATGCCAACATGTACTGTGACGTACTGAAGCAGAGCATGATTCCCCTCCCTTCAAGGACTGGGCCGCAGGGCACTAGTCCAACATTTTAATGACCCCAAACACAGCTCCAAGATGACCATTGCCTTGCTAAAAAAGCTGAGGGTAAAGGTGATAGACTGGCCAAGCATGTCTCCAGACTTAAACCCTACGGAGCATCTGTAGGGTATCCTTAAACGGAAGGAGCACAAGGTCTCCAACATCCACCAGCTCCGTGATGTCTTCATGGAGGAGTGGAAGAGGACTCCAGTGGCAACCTGTGAATCTCTGGTGAACTCAATGCCTTAAGACAGTGCTGGAAAATAATGGCAGCCACACAAAATATTGACACTTTGGGCCCAATTTGGACATGTTCACTTAGGGGTGTACTCACTTTTGTTGCCAGCGGTTTAGACATTAACCGGTTGCCAACCGCCGCACGACTATATACTGCGGCGGTCAGCCCCGGCCAGGCAGAGTGACGTATGGGTACGTCACTCGCCTGTCACTGACTTGAGAGCCAATTGCGGGTGGGCGCGCGCCCGCTGAAGGCGCGCGCCCGCCGTGGCTCGTTCACTGACAAGTCAGTGCGTGTGTCACACTACGATCGCTCCGGTGAAGGGAGAAAGGCGGAGCGGCTTATGTAAACAAGCCGCCCGTCATTCTCCCTGGTGTAAAAATGAAGATCAGACGGTTCTACTATGTAGGACCGTTGATCTTTGTTTTTACACCAATAGCCATGTCCCTATACAGTTAGAATCACGCCCCTAGGACACACTTAACCCCTCCCTCTCCAATACAGTTAACCCCTTCCCTGCCAGTGTCATTTTTGTAGTAACAGTGCATATGTATAGCACTGATTACTGCAGTAATGTCACTGGTAACCCCAAAAGTGTCAAAAATGTCAGTCAAGGGTCCGATCTGTCCGCCGCAATGTTGCAGTACCGAAAAAAAAATCGCAGATCGCCGCCATTACTCGTTAAAAAAAAACCCACCAAAAATGACAAAAATCTTTCCCTTTGTTAGTAAATGCGATAACTTTTGCGCAAACCAATCAAAATACGCTTTTTGCGATTTTTTTTTTTACCAAACATATGTAGCATAAAACAAATTGGCCGAAAATGTAAAAAAATTTTGATTTTTTTTACATGATCAAATACCACCAAAAGAAAGCTCTGTTTGTGGGAAAAAAAGGACGTCAATTTCATTTGGGTACAGCGTCGCACGACCGCGCAATTGTCAGTTAAAGCCACGCAGTAAAAAATCGCAAAAAAAACCCTGGTCTTTTAGCAGCCAAATCCTCCGGGGCTTAAGTGGTTAATGGCTGTGTGTTGAGTTATATTGAGGGGACAGCAAATTTACAGTTATACAAGCTGTACACTCACTACTTTACATTGTAGCAAAGTGTCATTTCTTCAGTGTTGTCACATGAAAAGATATAATAAAATATTTACAAAAATGTGAGGGGTGTACTCACTTTTGTGAGATACTGTAAAACCTAACTCAAACCTTTTTTTTTCAGTTCTGTAATTTGAGAAAAGATTAGAAGCTCAGATTAAAATGCTGCCCCTGCTCCTGCACACATATGTCAGCATCAGGCACCCTTTTTGCTGATTGAGGTCAACTTGCCACAATTCAGAAAACAGAACCTCTGTTACTACAGTAGGTAGGGTAAACTCTCCAAAAGATCCAATAATACCTCTTTGCTTGCACAAAGTGTTCTGTTTCAATTTCCCCTTTATGCTCTGACATATCTTTATAGACCTTGATCTGTTCAGACAGTATGACCACTTGCTGATTTGGCAAAATCCACAGACAGCACTACTGTTAAAAAAAAACACAGAAGTTAAATCCATTGCAATTTTACTTTACAAAGTATAGAACAGGGGATGTTCCTTTAGTCTTTTGAAGTGTAAAAAGACAGTGGGGGTGAATTACTAAAAAACAGTATGTAATGAGGTACAGCGCCAAAGATGACATGTACTGGAAAGAACACAGATTATGCAAAGTCCATAAAATCCTGTGAGACCAGTTGCTGAGGTGCAGAAAAGAATGCAGGAAAGTCCAACACCATAGACAAGAACAAAATCCTGACGGTCACCATGTGCTCAAATGAGGTAATGCTCTTACCAGAACTGTAGACCCCCTGTTAAGGAAGGTCAACCAAGCCAGAAACATGGAAATCAGCACCAGGATAAGGTCCGTTCAGAATCCCGCACCAGATCCACCAATTAACTTCCTCCAAAATATTTTATCCTCAAATGCTTAATGGCCCTGGATAATGGATGGTGTTGTCCCTCCAAAAAACAAATGAGGCTCCAATGGTGAAGTATGTACAATTTATTGAATGATAAAAACAAGGAATAAAACTCACATGGCATCAAATGATAAAGGCATGTAATTCCAGTTGTAATCGCCGCGGCTGGAGGCGTGTCTGCATGAGGGCTGGCGTGACTGACGCGTTTCATCTTCGTCAGACATTGTCAAAGGCAAAGCCCTCCACATGCAGCACGCTATTTGTAGTGTCCTCTCATTGGAAATGTGAATTACTAAAAATACGTTGTTCACTTTGCAAGTGTAGTTGCACTCTGCAGGGAAACTATCCCCTGAACTCAATGAACGTGGTGAAGCTCTGCAGACTTCCATCATGATTGGTCACGTGCAAGTACAAATGGATGTAGCACCCTCCTAGGTAGGTGCTAGCAAAATGCATTTGGTGGCTCTTTTCTGCTTATCAGGAGAGCCTGGTCTGTTAGTTTAGCCTGTCACATGTTTCCAGGTGTGATTTATTGGGTCTGAGGGAGTCTCTCCACTGTAGCCAATAAAAAAAATCACAATAAGCGTATTTTGATTTGGTTTGCGCAAAAGTTATTGCGTTTACTAACTAAGGGAAACATTTTTTGGTGGTTTTGTTTTTAACGAGTAATGGCGGCAATCTGCGATTTTTTTGGGCGGGACTGCGACATTGCGGTGGACAGATCGGACCCTCGACTGACATTTTTGATACTTTTGGGGGTACCAGTGACATTACTACAGTAATCAGTGCTATAAATATGCACTGTTACTGTAAAAATGACACTGGCAGGGAAGGGGCTAATTTTATTGGAGAGGGAGGGGTTAATGTATGCCTGGTGCTTACTGACGTGTGTGGGGGGAGGTGACTGAGTGACACAGGGACAGATCGCATGTTCAGCTATGCTGGACCCTGCAATCTGACCCTGCCTGTCACTTAGGAGGTCCGCCCGCTTTGTTTACACAAGCGGGCGGATCTCCAAACTCGATTCCCCGACGATCGGGGAAGAGCGGCGGTGATCACCGCCGCTCCTCCCCTGGCCCGACTCCCGCTGTGACTGAAAACAGTGGGAGCGAGCCTCCGGCTGCGCGCGAGCGCCGCCCACAAGGGGAGGAGTCCAGCGACGTAGGTCTACGTCGCTGGACGGAATCGAGCCACTTTGCCACAGTACAGTCCCAGTGACTGGTCGGCAAGTGGTTAATGTAGAACTACAGGCAAAACTTGTTTTTTTTTTTTTCATTTTGGATAAAGAAAGGGAGGATTATAACCCCTGTCATATTTTTTTTTCTCCATCTGTGTCCCATTGAGGAGATTTCCCTTCATTTCTGTCCCATAGCCAAACAGGAAGTGAGAGGAAATCCCTACAAATTAGGGAATTCCTTGGGACCCCCAGGTTACCAGAACTAGTGTCCCCATTGGAAGACTTCCCCCCTATTACTTTTCTGTGGACAGCCCAAAATTTGGGAAACCTAACTTGGGGTAACATAGGCTTCTCTTGGCTACAGAACCCTAGGGGTAATTACAGTTGTATTTCAGACAGGGACAAGTTTGGCGAGAGAACAGGGAGGAAACATCTATGGAGACACAATGGGAGGCCTCAAAAGGGTAAGTTAACCTTTTGTAACATGTTACCTGTTACACCATTGTTCAGAGTGTAACAGGTAACATGGTATATTTACAGTGGCCACTAACCCCCCCCCCCCGCCCCAAGTCCCTGTTTTGACAGCAAGCAAGGGTATCTTCTCCCCCTGCTTGCTGCCACTATGTGAATTAACTGCGGCCATGCAGGGCTTCAGCCACATCATCCATTCACAGTGTTCTGTAAATTGGAAAACTGCAAGTCATGACAGCCACTGTTAAGCGCTGTGGTAATTCATTCTCTCTCCCTGTCAGTGAGTATCTGCCTGTACAAGGTATGAGCAGACAGATACACTGACAAGTCTGCAGGAGTTCTTGCATGGCACCCACAATCTGCTGGTCACAGGTGCAATGCTTTACAGCAGTGGCGGCCCGTCCATTGGGGGCGCAGGGGCCCCCCTATTCATGCGTCCGGCCCCCTAATCTACATGCAGGGCGCATGGATTCCAATGGGGTTTCTTTTTTTGAAGCACGTGATTAGAGCCGGAGGCTCTAATAGGCTTCAAAAAAGTGTGGGCTCGGGGCGCAGAGCACTGCATCCTGAGCCCACCCAGTTGTGTGACAATAGCGAATGAGTATTCGCTATTGCCATACTGATTCTCCTCCTGGCCAATAAGGAAGCGAGTCCTGAGACCCGTTTCCCGATTGGCTGAAAGGAGAAGCCATGCTATTGGCAAAGGAGGAGGAGGAGGAAGAGGGAGGAGACGCAGGGGAAGCCCACAGAGGAGACTGAGGGGGAAGCCGCCGCTGCCTGCCCAGTGTGAGTGGGCCGGCGACTGGGGGGGGATTAGGTGTGTGGGTTGGAGCTGGTGTGGTCCCCCCCCCCCCCCGGCCCATGGAGCACCAGCCGCCACTGCTTTACAGGCTCCTATTAAAAGAAATAATAAATGTACATTTTTTTTTACCTGCAAAAAGATGTTCATTTATTTAATTATTTTTTTAAAAAGGGGAATTTATCCTTCCATGTTATGTCAACCGTGTCCCAACTAAAAAAGGCTAATCGGGGCAAAATACTTGAATTTGTCGGGAGAGGTTGGACACCAAACAGGCCTACATACAAAATCCCTGTTCCAGGCATTGAGGAGGAGCCAACTTATTTATGAACTGGCGCTTGCAGAGGGTATGCAGAAGCGTCTGCTTTACCAGATGCAACATATGCTTGAATCGGGTGACAAATAGTCAAACTGAAAAAGTCACCTTTTTTTTAAAATTTTTTTTAGTTACCAATGTAAATCCATTTTCCATGGTTTCTTATTTGTGCTTTTGGCTTCTGGATAAGATCACATGGTTTGTAGATTCTGGAGTAGTTGGTCCCTCATTGCCATCAGTGTGGCTTTTATTTCAGATGTATTTTAATTAATTTTTGGTTATGCTGTAAAAGATAAAAAAATTCTACGTGATTTTTACCCCTGTAATATTTTCTAAAATGTGATTGGATACTGTTTGATGTATCCTGTAAATTTACATATGCTGGCTGGCTACAATGTTGGCTCTTCTGTGCATGTTCAAAACACGCAACTGGTTTTATCTACCCATGTGAATGTTTACTGGTCTAACTGGCTAGCTGGCCACCCATGGTAACCTTTCAGGAATTTTACTACTTTCCAATGGCTTTCAATTGCAAAAACAGCTAAATGGAGAAGATCCACTGCCAACAGCTTTGATTGTTTCATGGCATCAATTCAATCTGTAGGTGGTTGATTACCTTATTCTGTTCAATTATTTTAGGGATGAAAAGCTGCTTAAAAGTGCCTGAAAAGAATGTATAAGGCCAGCATTTTGGTCTCTTAGCTTATATTCCCACCCACTCTAGTTTAATACATTTGCAGCATTTTAGTGCGTGTATCTTTAACCTCCCTGGCGGTATGATTATGTCAGGAATTCTGTACCAAAAGCGGTACAATTTTTTTCATGGAAATTTGGCGTTATGTATTATAGGCCTACAATTCTTAGTAATTACTGACTTAAACCTGACCAAAACAAGACTCTAGTAGACATCCCAGATGTGATAAATTTGAAACACAAACGCATGAATTATAATCGAATCAATAATATGATTTTAATATATAATATATATATATATTATATTATATAATACAATTATATTATAGATTAGATTATAATTCATGCGTTTATATATATATATATATATATATATATGTATATATATATATATGTATATATATATATGTGTGTATATATACAGTGGGTGCGGAAAGTATTCAGACCCCCTTAAATTTTTCACTCTTTGTTATATTGCAGCCATTTGCTAAAATCATTTAAGTTCATTCTTCTTCCTCATGAATGTACACACAGCTCCCCATATTGACGGAAAAACACAGAATTGTTGACATTGTTGCAGATTTATTAAAAAAGAAAAACTGAAATATCACATGGTCCTAAGTATTCAGACCCTTTGCTGTGACACTCATATATTTAACTCAGGTGCTTTCCATTTCTTCTGATCATCCTTGAGATGGTTCTACACCTTCATTTGAGTCCAGCTGTGTTTGATTATACTGATTGGACTTGATTAGGAAAGCCACACACCTGTCTATATAAGACCTTCCAGATCACAATGCATGTCAGAGCAAATGAGAATCATGAGGTCAAAGGAACTGCCTGAAGAGCTCAGAGACAGAATTGTGGCAAGGCACAGATCTGGCCAAGGTTACAAAAAGATTTCTGCTGCACTTAAGGTTCCTAAGAGCACAGTGGCCTCCATGATCCTCAAATGGAAGACGTTTGGGATGACCAGAACCCTTCCTAGAGCTGGCCGTCCGGCCAAACTGAGCTATCGGGGGAGAAAAGCCTTGGTGAGAGAGGTAAAGAAGAACCCAAAGATCACTGTGGCTGAGCTCCAGAGATGCAGTCAGGAGATGGGAGAAAGTTGTAGAAAGTCAACCATCACTGCAGCCCTCCACCAGTTGGGGCTTTATGGCAGAGTGGCCCGACGGAAGCCTCTCCTCAGTGTAAGACACATGAAAGCCCGCATGGAGTTTGCTAAAAAACACCTGAAGGACTCCAAGATGGTGAGAAATAAGATTCTCTGGTCTGATGAGACCAAAATAGAACTTTTTGGCCTTAATTCTAAGTGGTATGTGTGGAGAAAACCAGGCACTGCTCATCACCTGTCCAATACAGTCCCAACAGTGAAGCATGGTGGTGGCAGCATCATGCTGTGGGGGTGTTTTTCAGCTGCAGGGACAGGACGACTGGTTGCAATCGAGGGAAAGATGAATGCGGCCAAGTACAGGGATATCCTGGACAAAAACCTTCTCCAGAGTGCTCTGGACCTCAGACTGGGCCGAAGGTTTACCTTCCAACAAGACAATGACCCTAAGCACACAGCTAAAATAACGAAGGAGTGGCTTCACAACAACTCCGTGACTGTTCTTGAATGGCCCAGCCAGAGCCCTGACCTAAACCCAATTGAGCATCTCTGGAGAGACCTAAAAATGGCTGTCCACCAACGTTTACCATCCAACCTGACAGAACTGGAGAGGATCTGCAAGGAGGAATGGCAGAGGATCCCCAAATCCAGGTGTGAAAGATTTGTTGCATCTTTCCCAAAAAGACTCCTGGCTGTATTAGATCAAAAGGGGGCTTCTACTAAATACTGAGCAAAGGGTCTGAATACTTAGGACCATGTGATATTTCAGTTTTTCTTTTTTAATAAATCTGCAACAATGTCAACAATTCTGTGTTTTTCTGTCAGTATGGGGTGCTATATGTACATTCATGAGGAAGAAGAATGAACTTAAATGATTTTAGCAAATGGCTGCATTATAACAAAGAGTGAAAAATTTAAGGGGGTCTGAATACTTTCCGTACCCACTGTATATATATATATATATATATATATATATATATATATATATAAAATGTTATGTGTTTGTGTGTGTGTGTGTGTGTGTGTGTGTGCGTATATATATATATATATATATATATATATATATATACTGTGTGTATATATATATATATAATATAAATGTTATGTGTTTGTGTTTTGTTCAACGTTTGAATTTCCCTCCCTAGTTCCGCTCCCATGCAGCATTGCTGCTGCAGGGAACGGAACCAGGAAGTCATCACACCGACAGACGAGCGGCTGGGATCTCGGCTGGTGATCACAGCAATGGGAGATCATCGCTGGATCGCCAGGAGAAGGTAAGAGACACCGCTGCGCGCTCTGCACATCCACCCCGAGCGTGACTCGGGGATACCGATAACAGCATGGAAAATCCACCCCGAGTCACGCTCGGGGATACCGCTAGGCAGGTTAACATGTATTTTCCCAGCTTTGCTGCATTGACAGATATGCACAAGAACAGTTTTTTTTATATATACGCTCAACTGGCCACTTTACTAGGTACACCTTGCTAGTACTAGATTGGACCCCCTTTTGCCTCCAGAACTGCCTTAATTCTTCCTGGCATAGATTCAACAAGGTTTTGGAAACATTCCTTCGAGATTTTGATCCATATTGACATGATAGCATCATGCTGTTGCTGCAGATTTGTCGACTGCACATCAATGATGCTAATTTCCCATACCACTATATCCCAAAGGTGCTCTATTGGGTTGAAATCTGGTGACTGTGGAGGCCATTAGAGTACAGTGAACTCATTGTCATGTCATTGTAAAGAAATCAGTTTGAGATGATTTGAGCTTTGGGACATGATGCATTGCATTCATAAAGGGATTCAACAATGCTCAGTTGGTACTAAGGGGCCCAAAGTGTGCCAATAAAATATCCCCCACACCACTTCACCACCAGCCTGAACCGTTGATACAAGGCAGAATGGATCCATGCTTTCATGTGATTTATGCCAAATTCTATTGCGGAATATATTAAGAATTATGTGAAAAAGTATGCACACCTCATGGAAAATGTTAACTTTTTTAACATGTATATATATATATTTTTTTTTTATTATTATTTTTAGCAAAAAGAACAAGAAAAACAAAGTTTCAGCCATGCTGGGCTCAATACAGAAACAACAAAACCTTCCTTACAAAAAAAACACCTACCTGGATCTCCCTAAGGCCCTCAGAAAACGAAGTTACGGATGCCTTTGGATCTGGCAGCAGATTTAAAAAAAGATTGAAAAATGATTTTAAATTATTAAATCAGCTGTAAGGAAAATAAACTACAAGTGGTGTCTATTTTAGACTTTGCTAAATGTATCCAGGACTGGCACTACAATGTACAAATACATACATGAGGCGTTACCGCATGTTGTAGTGAAGCACATGTTTTATTATGCTGTTAGAGTGAATAGTCCTTAAAACATTTGTAGCACCCTCCTCTAGATAGGCTACTAGGTTAAAGTGGTATTAAAGGTTTAAGCTTTTTTAAAAAAATAAAGATAAAAAATAACAAACCCTTGGCTCCCACTGCTGTCTCAGCCAATGAGGAGCAGGAGTCCCGGGACAGCCAAGGCTCTTGTGCTTATCGCTGGATCAAGATGGGTCTCAGGTAAATATTGGGGAGACTGCTGCACGCAGAAGATTTTTTTACCTTCATGCATTCAATGCATGAAGGTAAAAAACCTTCAGCCTGTACAACTACTTTCAATTTAGTTTTTGGCTTCACTGCAGTCAGTGGAACAGTTATTGATTTGTTTTGTCTGGTCAGGATTCCCTAGCTTGATGCTTGATTTTTCGCAAGTGCTTCTAGAAGAAACTTCTAGAATATAGGGAAGGGAGAGTCAAATGACCAGCATGAATATTTTTCATGCTCCAGCCAATCTCTGGAAGAAGGCATCCAGAAGGTGGCTGTGGAGGTGATAAATGTTTGGGAGACCTTTCCAGAGTTTTTTCTTTCTTCTCCAGGGAGGGAACCAATCCTCTTGGGACTGCTGCCCTGGGAGATAGCTACCGAGACAAGAAATTGCAGTTTGGGCTGAAGGCTGAGAGGAGATTGCAAATTGATTATTGCTGGAGGGCACTGCCTAGAAGTTCGGGTCTGGAGAAGGATTGTCTACTTTCCTCACTGAGAATTTACCTGTGGATGTTGGGTGGCAGAGAGCTCCTGGGACATTGTGAATAAGACCTGATGTAGGACTGTAGTGTGAGCTGCTCATTGATTGCCATTATGGTTTTGGAGTATCCTGTGACCCTAAACCCCTATCCTGTTCAAGTTCTTCAGCATAAAATACTAAAAAGACATCCCCTATATGGAACCATTACTGTCAGTATGCGTGAGACTGAGTTGCTTGTGACTGGCAGTCTCTGTACTTGCAAAAGGAACCTGGGCATATTCTTAGCGGCCCCTCCAGAGGTGGGCATTACATGGTAATAAAAAAATGATACTCATTCAAAAGTAAAGAAAGACATGGTGTTCTAAAAAGTGCTCTGTGTTTAGAGTGCAAAATCTCAGTGTTAATCCACAGGCACTGATCTATTAGGTAAAATATGCAATACACAGTACAGGTAAATATAGACACCCAATTTTAAAATGCCAGATTCTCTCATTTACTAAATGACCTGCCTAAAAGTTAAAACAAATGCAAATGATCACCTAGGACACTCAAGTGGGGTACACACTATAAGAAAATCAGACGAGTGATTGTCTGATTTTCCTCGTTGTTTCACAGCAAATCTAACCTGATGAACGAAAAGTCGGACAAAAATTCTCGTACGACAAAGGCTTTTTTTTGTTGTTTATTGTTTCTGATCATGCGCAGTCTTCATTTCCTGATTTTTCTTGTACAAAAATCATACGAAAACGGTACACAATATACGAAAATTCTTTGTTCTGTTCCCATACAAGAAACATTTTGGGGTTTGTCCCTTCAGGAGTTTTTGTATGAAAAGTTGGAATTGGCTGTCGAAAGTTGTGTACACAATATACGAAAATCATACAAAAGTTCTTTGGGGGAAAATTCACACCCAATTTTCCTACGGTGTGTACGAGCGTTTAGAATCAGATTTATGGCATGTGTTCTGGGTTCCAGGGCCTAGCAATGCCTCTCCTTCTTTAGTTGTTTTGCAGGGTAAATGTTGAGCAACATAAATTGCTTTAAAGGAGCTGGTATCCCCATAGCAAGGGGGGTCTTTAGTAGAGGCCAGTGCGAGGACTCACAAGCCCCCTGGTATACTGAAAAGAACTGGATCCCTATGTACCCTGCAGGCCCAAGAGGAAATGTAGGTACCACCTATGGATTGAAAATTGGGGGATAACCGCGCTAAGCTCCTAAATTAGTGAGCAGCAACTTAAAGTGTGACAAACAACTAAACGGAATATATAAAAACTGGAGAAGAGAGGACAGGAGAGTACACAGTATGCAGCCTCATAGAAGGGGGCGCTTTGTTTTTTTCTACATAAACCTCGCGATTTGATGCCTCTCTGGTGATCTCCTTTGGAGATATCCTGGCTCTGGAACCCATTGTGAATACATCCATATGACTGACATTTGGCTCTCCATTTATTCATATCTGGTAAGCAGCTGTGGTGTCGGTGGTGGTCTCCCTTTGACTGCCTTTTGTGGTGATTCATGAGGTTGCTCTTTTCCTGGCTACCTTTGAAAACTTGATATCTACCTATTATTTGCGTGTTTCTGGTAAGCAGATCGGGCTTATGGGTGATGGTCATTGCTTTCTATATCATTCCTTTAGCCATTATCTAATGCATGTCTGATAAGCAGCCTGTATTGGTGGTGGTATCTATCTTGGCAGCACCTATTTCACAGTGGATTGCACTGTGGGTGTAGACACTGGATCTTTATGCAGTATTACGCTATGGAATTTGTTATTTTTTACATGCACCTGGTTCATGATTGCTGAGTCTTCCCGGACATCTGAGGATTTATATCCAGAAGTCGGTCCTGGTTGGATTCGGAATTTATTTACTCTTGATCTGGGCAATCTGTTTACTTCAATCTGGTAAGAAGTTTGCACATCCAGTGGCCTTTTCCAGCATTAGGAGTGGTTTATCATTTCCATGTTCACTTAAGGAACTTTACACAGACTTTTTATCACTTTTGACAGTTTTTTGAGTATCATTATCATTTTAATGGACTTCTGAACTTGAATTATTGGAAGCATTTGTTTTACACTTATTTTAGTGTATTGTTCATGACTGTTCACTTTGTCATTATTTCACTCATTTACTTGATTTAATATTTTTGATGTAATATTATTCATTACTTACTTTTATATATACCGCCTATGGATTGGTAAAGGATTGCTGCACATGAAAACATTGCCAGCAGGACAGGAAGTGAGGGGAATAAGCTTTAACTTATCTGTCATATCTGCACTTATTTAGCCACAGAACCTGTGTAATTTATATGTTAAATTTCTAAAGTGTAAGTTGAAAATAAATAGTTTTGGATAGGGTTTGCAAAGATGAAAACCCTTGTCGTGTTTTTGCTGCTGTCCTGGGCTCCATTAGACAGATTTGAAAATTTTAATTTTTATTGTAGCTAATCAATCTTAGATCTAGTGACTGCATTCATTTTCTTTTTTAGGCTTTTTCTTTTTACTTTGTTTAATTGGTTAGCCGGCCAGCAAGTCTGTTTTTTTTTTTTATTTTTTTATTTATTTTTTTTTTTTCAACAGAGCAAGCTTAAAAAAGAAAAATTGGCATATAGTTTGTTGAGATAAACCATTTAACCATTTTACCACCGGAGGATTTTGCTGTCTTACGTCTGGGCCACTTTTTGCGATTCGGCACTGTGCGACTTTAACTGACAATTGCGCGGTCATGCAACGTCCTTTTTTTCCCACAAACAGAGCTTTCTTTTGGTGGTATTTGATCACCTGTGCGATTTTTACTTTTTGCGCTATAAACAAAAAATAGAGCGTAAATTTTGAAAAAATAACAATATTTTTCACATTTTTTTATATGAAATTCCCCCCCCAAAAAATGTAAAAATCTATTTTTTTTTACATTTTTGGCCAATTTGTTTTCTGCTACCTATGTTTGGTGAAAGAAAATCACAATAAGCGTATTTTGATTGGTTTGCGCAAAAGTTATTGCATTTACTAACTAAGGGAAAGATTTCTGTCATTTTTGGTGTTTTTTTTTTAACGAGTAATGGCGGCGATCTGCAATTTTTTTTTTTTTTGCGGGACTGCGACATTGCGGCGGACAGATCGGACCCTTGACTGACATTTTTGACACTTTTGGGGGTACCAGTGACATTACTACAGTAATCAGTGCTATAAATATGCACTGTTACTGTAAAAATTACACTGGCAGGGAAGGGGTTAATTTTATTGGAGAGGGAGGGGTTAATGTATGCCTGGTGCTTACTGACATGTGTGGGGGGAGGTGACTGAGTGACACAGGGACAGATCACATGTTCAGCTATGCTGAACCCTGCAATCTGACCCTGCCTGTCACTTAGGAGATCCGCCCGCTCTGTTTACACAAGCGGGCGGATCTCCAGACTCGATTCCCCGACGATCGGGGAAGAGCAGCGGCGATCGCCGCTGCTCCTCCCCTGGCCCGACTCTCGCTGTGACTGAGTACAAGGGATGCGTCTGGCGACATAGGTCTATGTCGCCAGACGATAACGAACCAATTTGCCGCAGTAGGAGCTCTAGTGAGCAGACGGCAAGTGGTTAATATTGACAGGGGTCCTACGATGGTCAGCTTTTAATCCGTTATGTAAGGCTACATTCAAATCTAGGTGTTGCTATTTTTACAGGCGTTTTTCAGGCGTTTTTGTGCAGGCGTTTTTAGGTTGACAAATAACCAATAAAAACTGACCATACTAGCGTGGTTAATTTTCTGGCTATGCTGGGAACTCAGCTTGGTCTCCTTCAATGATCAGACTTGTCCTGCCCCATCCATGCCCCCCTCCCCCCCCTCCATGCATGACCATTTAGTGGGAAGATCAGTGTACTGCTATTTCTCCTTCTCCAGCTCTTATGCAGCTGAGAACAGAGGATTTGTAATCACTCATTAAAAAAAGGGGAAAAATGTGTTTATAATGTTTTTTATATCTCTACACCAAATGTTTTAAACTGAATGAGTTGTTTTACACGCTGAGGGTTTACATATACCGTACTTTAATGCCACTTTAAATAAATACATCCGCCGAACAAACATAAGTAGCAGCAAGGCATGAGATGTCTAGCTGAGCATCATGGGAACTGTAGTACAACCACAGCTGGAGCGCCCTGCACTGCTATCTGCTTTCTAAATAATACGCTAATGAGATTTTGAATGCACTAAGTGGAGACGATTAATGATCTCCAACAGATATTACTGCCAGCAAGCATAACCTCAACACCATGCAAAAAAAAAAAAAAAAGAACAAAATATTTTTTCTTTTTTCAGAACAGAAGAAATGTAATTTATTCCCGAAATCATAACATCATCTAATGATTGAAACTTCAAAAAGATGTGTATAATATAAGCTGCAAATTGAAATCAACCTTTTAACCTCGTGCAGATTATCCCTGTATGAAGCTAAAAAAACTCATTAAAATAATTCTTGCAAGTGCATATCTCTAGCCTGGTAATTTAGGCCTATTAATATTTTTGATGTGTGTGTATTCAGATTCTGCTGCGCTCCCTTTGTGAGGCACTCTTACAAACCTTTTAAACTGTAAGTAACGAAGATACAGATAGAGGATTCAGCGCGCTCCACTTATAATAGACACGGTTTCCATGGTAACGCGGTCTTCTTGACTGACAGGCTCAGACCAGTTAGTTTAGTTTCCCTTTGGGCGCCAGTTTCTCTGCGATATGTTACACTGTGTGCTAATACAGGGGAAAGGATTAAAAAGGAGAGGGAAAAAAGAAACAATAAAAAAGGACAAAAAAGAAAAAAAATTGAGTTGTGAAGCCTTTTGTACAAATGGAAAAAAAATCTATAAAAAATAAAAAAAAAGAGACCTTCCGAAAAAATATGAATCTTTCAGGTGGTTTATTAATACTCATTCTCTAATGCAAAGAAATTTAAAACTGCACTTAAAAAAAAAAAAAAACACAACAGAACATAAAAATCAAAGGTGCATCATATAGACTAATACATTTATTTTAACCACCTGACCTATGGAAGGTTTTTCCCCCTTCACAACCAGGGCATGTTTTCTATTCAGCACTGTGCTAATTTAACTGACCATTGCAACACTGTAGGCAGATGAAATTTATTTAATTTTTTTTTTTTTTTACAAAACTAGAGCTTTCTTTTGGTTGTATTTGATTTGGTTGTATTTGAAAAAAGTGATATTTTCTACTCTCTGTTATAAAACATATCCAATAAAAAAAAAAAAAATAAATAAAAATCAGATTTCTTAATTAACTTACCGTATATACTCGAGTATAAGTCGACCCGAATATAAGCCGAGACCCCTAATTTTACCACAAAAAAGTGGGAAAACGTATTGACTCGAGTATAAGCCTAGGGTGGGAAATGCAGCAGTTACTGGACCCAACTGGACCATCACGAGACACAAAACAGGGGCTACGGGCATGGTACAGGAGATGGCGCAGGTCATAGTATAGGCATTGCACAGGTCATGGTAAGGGCATGGCACAGATCAGGGCACAGGTGATGGTACAGGCATGGCACAGGTCATAGTACAGGCATGTCACAGGTCATGGTACAGGCATGGCACAGTTCATGGTACAGGAGATGGTATAGGCATGGCACAGGTGATGGTATAGGCATGGCACAGTAGGTACAGTCATGGCACAGTAGGTACAGGCATGGCACAGTAGGTACAGGCATGGCACAGGAGATGCAGTGCTTCGGGCATGGTACAGGAGAATGTCCTGTACCATGCCCGCAGCACTGCATGAGGAAATGCAGGGGCTGTGGAGGAGTCTCACTTACCTGTCAGTGAGGCGCCTTCGATTTAAAAATCGCGCTGCCCGGAGCCAATACGTCACCGCAAATGCGCCACCGATGCTCGGGAAAGCCCGAACACGTTCGGCTATTCCCGGGCATGCGGCACATGCACAGTGACACGTCGGTGCCGAGCGGCGCCATTTTTAAAAAGACAGTGTAGCCAGTGACTCGAGTATAAGCCGAGGGGGGCATTTTCAGCATGAAAAAACATGCTGAAAAACTCGGCTTACACTCGAGTATATACGGTAGGCCAAAATGCGTTCTGCTAAAAATCCCAATAATTGTATATTAATTGGCTTGTGCGAAGTTATAGCGTTTACAAACTATGGTATATATACTGGAATTTACACAACTATAGCTATAGATGCTTAAGAGCCGGTTCACACTGCCACGACTTGGTCGCCTGACAAGTCTTGCTCTATTCTGTGCAATGGAACCGTTCTAATCAGAGCGACTCAAGTCGCTCCGACTTAGAAAAAGGTTCCTGCACTACTTCGGGGCGACTATGGAGCGGCTTGCATTGACTTCTATTAGAGAAGTCTTTTGCAAGTCGCGCTGCACGGGCGGCTTCAAAGTAGGGGCGAACCGGCTCTTACTGTGTAGTGATGTGATTTCTTTGCCCATCTTTCAAGTGTGTATTCCTGTTATGCAGTGTTTGTTTTGCCCTTTTTCAATATGGTTGCGATGCTCTCTTTCTCTCTCTGCAAGAAGGATCAAAAAGAAAGGAGCAAGGTTTGTTGGATAAGACTGGACACAAGGAGAGCACATTGTGAGCCACAGTGAATTCCTGCTGAGAGAACAGACTTTTAGTGCTGTAACATCCCCTCACTGAGACATACAGAGAGACTGTTAATGATTTTATGTTCCTATGAGGAAAATATCTTATGTTGGATGGTTCACTGAATGTTATTTCTTCAATATATGGACATTTAAACACTATGCTGTGTGGATTACTGTCTATATGGATGATATATTTCTCAATTGGGATTTCACTTGCTAATCACAAGCCCTGATTGAGTGGAGGCACTGGCGCTTGTTGCAAATGCTGCCCTGATCACACAGATTATATAGACTCTGCTCCTAAATACTACCCAGGTGGCGTCATCATACCCCAGTAGCCGCCGAGAGTAAACAAAATAGCGCTACAACTGTAATGGGTGTGATCATCGACTTATAGTGGGACTGTGATAAGGTGGCGGACAATCTGGCGCTAACCGACACTGTCTGGGAGGGTCACTAACTGACACTGACATTGCTAGTGACACTGATACAGCAATCAGTGATAATACTATACACTGACACTGTACTAAATAACTGTAAGACTGGCTGGGAAGGGGTTAACATAGAGGGAAAAACAAGGGGGTTAACTGTGTGCCTAGCAAGTGTAATGTGTGCTGCTTTTACTTTCTGATCTGGCTGCTTTTTCTCCCTGCTCTTCAGGGAGAAGAAACAGCCAGATCTCTGTTCTCTGTACTCAGAGTTCTGTTTCTAAACACAGAATTTTGATTGACAAAGCCGAAGAGCTGCTTTCAGATGAAATCATTGGCTGAAATCTGCTGCCAAATGTGTGTTGTGTCCAATCACAGCACGGGTCACCAGGGAGAACACGCATGCGTACCCCAAACCTGGAAGAAGGCCGTCACGTACACATACATAGATGTGTCTGCACCTGCTGTCCACTCGCAGGCAGGTAGGTAAAAATGTACCTTATTTCCAGTTTCTCATATCATTCTATATATTAAGCAACATTATCTTTTTAGATTATCATTTTCAAATTTCTTTCTAGGTTATTTATAGTGTTTATCTGCTTGAGGTTACATTAACATAAAAATGTGACATTGTATTACAAAAAGGAAAGTACTGCTGGTTTCTGCTCCCTCCCCCCAGCTTGTACCGGAGATAGAGATTGTTTTGGGGCGAGGGGGGGGGGGAGCAGGTACTGATTTTTCTGTACCTACTTCCACAATTACTGCCTAGGTGAGGATGATGCCACTTACCCCCCCCCCCTCCAAAAAAAAAATAATAAATAAATAAATAATACAACCAAAGCTCTTTAAAGTCATATTTAACCCAAAAGCAAACATTTATTACAGTATATTACTTCTTACCAATTATTTGATGTAATGGCTGTATTAGTTCCTGTATTTTTTCCTGGTGATTTGGCCAGATAATCCATTTCCCTCTGACAGGGATGCTTACAATAGTAGCACTGTCCCCATAGGGCTTTCTGTATGGTGACTTGTTGGGCCTCCTCTGATTACCAGCACACAGTCACTTGGGGTACAGTTCACACATCCCCCCTTACTCCGGAATGGCTCATCACTCAATAAACAGTTCAGGGGTATTGGTTTTTAGTGTTTAGTTTGCTGCAGGGGTGGCCCCCCTCAGGTCAGACCCCATGACACAGATCTGTACTTACTGTATTGCAGAATCAGATCCGCCAGTGTCTCCCCTTCCAGTCAACTTTATTGGACCTCTGGGTTCAGTTCCTCTCTAGCTCTCTCCAGACCCTCAGATTGACTACCTGAGGCCGGATGGCACCTCTACAGAGGAGGAGGCAGTCACCCCTCCCTCCAGGACTCCACTATCCAGCCAAAAGACCCCGAGCACGTGTGCTCCTGGCTTTTATACAGTATCCTAGCATGCACCGAGGCACTTTTCCTCTCCAGGGCTGTATCAAATGCCTGTGCACTCATTTGTCAGGTTTCCTCCCACTGTCCAATATGCCTCTCTATTGGACCATTGTGAAACACTCTGCAGACAGAATAAGTTGCATACTGAGCACAATGAGCAGACCTCACTAACAGCTCCTGCTCAGAGGCAGAGAACAATATAGATTTACCTGCAATCCTTCTGGTAAGCAGAAAGGATTTAAAACTATACTTACTCTCTATTACCTACCTAGGAGGATGCTACACAATAATCAGCTTTTATTTATTATCAAAAAACGAAAACCTTTTGCTGTAACTGCTTATAAAGTGCTTTAGTAAAATAATAAAAAGCAAAATATACAAATAAAAAAAAAAGTATCAAAAAAGCTCTCAACACAACATAAGAAAGCGTTGAAAATGATGCTACATGGTCACAATGGTGATAGTCTAGGTCTCATCTTGCCTTCCTGTTGGCAGCCATCCAGGACATGTGCAGACTGCTGTCTCTTATAAACATTGTCTGCATCATCACTTCCTGCTGCCTGGGTGTCGCTCAGTGATGATGTTGCACACCTGACTATTTATATCACCTGATGACTTGCAGTCCTTGCCCTTGTGTTTGTGCTCCAGAGTGCATTACTGCTAGCAGTCTTCTGTTCTCCGTGTTCCTCCGTGCATGACCTGGCTTGGCTGACGACTTTCCTGGCTCTCGATCCCGCATTGGCAGACGACCCAGCATCGGCTAACTACCTGCGTCTGGACTCGATCCCGGCTTGGATGACTACCCGCTTCTGGACTTGACCCCGGCTGTTCCTGATTTCGCCTCTCTCTCTCGCTGTTCGTTTATTGCTGTTGCTCCAATAAACTGCTTTATTTTACTTGCATCTTTGTTTGGTCTGGTTTCCTGGCACCCTGACAGTACACAGGAGCCATGAATCCTGACGATGTAAGTGCTCCTACGCTCCCCATGCTGGTTACCAGGCTTGATCAACAAGATCACCTTTTGGGTCACTTCGCTCAGGCGTTGCAGACGTTGCTTGAAAGCACAGCAAACCTTGCTCCTGGTTCTGCTAGGCCGGTGGTTCCTCCTGCTGCTGCTCCTGTTGCCACCCCTGCTCCTGCAGCTGCAGCTGGAGTCACTGTTACCAGAGGGATGACTGGTTCAGCCCCCCTCCCGCAGCGCTATGGGGGTGAACCGAGTTAGTGTCGTGGCTTCCTAAACCAAATGGGCATTTATTTTGAGATGGTTCCTTAGGAGTTTCCCTTTGACAGGTCCAAGGTGGGCTTCGTAATCTCGTTGCTCTCGGACAAGGCCTTGGCTTGGGCGAATCCCTTATGGGAGAATGATAATCCTGTGATACTCAATTACCTGAGGTTTGTTGCCTCCTTTTATAGGGTATTCAATGTACTTGCTCGTGCTGCCTTTGCTGCTCGCGGTGCTCCTATCCATTCAAATGGGTATATGAACCGTTGCTGAGTATGCCATCAAATTTCGTACCCTGGCAGCAGAGATGGGCTGGAATAATGAGGCTCTGGTGGCTGTCTTCTCTCATGGTCTCTCCGATGCATTAAAGGATGAGATTGCGGCCAAGGATCTCCCTGATGAGCTTGAGGCTCTCATTTCTTTCCTGATTTTGATCGATACCAGGTTCAGAGAGAGACCATTGTTTAAGAAATGCCTGCAGAGGCCTTCTACCAGATTGCCTCCTATGTTTTCTTTCCCACCCATTCCTCCCTCACCTCCCACGCCTCCTGGGGATGATGCATGTGGCTTGGAACCCATGCAACTTGGGTTCACTTGCCTTTCTGAGGCTGAGCTGGCCTTTAGGAGGAGGGATGGCCAGTGCCTGTATTGCGGACTTGGTGGGCATTACCTGAAATCTTGTCCTACCCTTCTGGGACCTAAGGTCCTGTCGGGGGGCAGGTATTAGGTGAAATTTCCTCGTCCCCGGTAGGTTAAAATTGACTACCTGCTTCTGGACTTGACCCCGGCTGTTCCTGATTTCACTCCTCTCTCTTGCTGTGCATTTATTGTTGTTGCTCTAATAAACTGCTTTATTTTACTTGCATATTTTTAGCACTGATCACTGTACTGGCGGTCCCCGGGTTATAAACACCCGACTTACAAATGGAGGGAGACAACAGAAAGGGAGAAGAAATTTACCTCTAAGAAGGGGAATTCACCCCTATAAGAGTCGGTTCACACTGGGGCGACATGACTCCTTACTACTTCGGGGGCGACTTGTGCATTCCCATGCACCACGACTTCGGAGCAACTTGCAGGGACTTCTCATAATGGAAGTCTATGCAAGTCGCTCCGAGGTCGCCCCGAAGTAGTACAGGACCCTTTTTCTAAGTCGGAGCGACTTGTGTCGCTCCTATTAGAACGGGTCCTGTAGCAGTCAATGGACCGCGAGGGAGCTCGACTTGTCAGGCTGACAAGTCGCCTGACAAGTAGCGCTAGTGTGGACCGGGTCTAAGAGTTCTCATGGGAAAAAGGTGTCTTCACTGAAGCTTTATCCCCAATCCTTGTTTCCACAACAGCCCAAAATTTTCAAAATCCAGTTGTCACAGGGACAGAAAGTGAGATGAAATCTTCTGAAAAGGGGTACAGAGAGCAAAACAAATGTTACAGGGGTGTTAATCCTTCCCAATGCTATTCAAAAACGTAAAAATTATTCTTTTGGCTGGAGCTACACTTAAAAAATGTAACCTTTCCGACTTACAAACAAATTCGAACTAAGAACAAACCTACAGAGTCCCTATGTTGTTTGTAACCTGGGAACCGCCTGTATTAGTATCCCTTGTTCCCACAAGATGTCAGTTAGTGTCAGATTGTCCCCCACAATATCGCAGTGCTGCTATAAGTTGCTGACCGCCGCCATTACTAGTATACAAATAAATAAATCTTCTAATATACAGTATGACCTCATGCACACTGGATGATTTTACAGCTGCTGTTTTTGGCTTCAGGCATTTTTTTGCTGCAGCAAGTAAACTCCCCAGCATGTTATTCTATGTGTCCATGCAATAGAAAGTTTTTGGAAGGGGAGTTTTCTGCCTGGAAAAAAACCCCAGAACTAAACTGTGGGTTTTAAGAGGGGATTTTCATCTGTGCAACTGCTCTAACTCTAATAAAAGCTTAAAAAATGCGGCAATTCTGCATTTATCAGCGTTTTTGAGCTCTGTGGGAGTAGAGTTTTGCTAAAAAAAATGCTTGGAAAACGCTGAAAAACACTACTGCAAAAGTGCTGCAAAACTCATTCTACAGCTACAGCTTTCTCCAGCTAACGCTATTAGTGTTTTTATAACGTCCATTGTACATGAGGCATATATACCATAGTTTGTAGATGATTAACATTCACGTAAACCAATCATAATACGCTTATATTTTTTTTTACCAAAGGCATGTAGCAGAATACATATTGGCCTAAATTTATGAAGACATTTATTTTTTTTTTTAATTGGATATGTTTTATTGCAGATAGTAAAAGATATTGTTTTTTTTTTTCTAAATTCTCAGTCTTTTTTCATTTATAGCGCACAAAATCAAAAAAACCCAGTGGTGATCAAATGCCACCAAAAGAAAGCTCTATTTGTGGGGGGAAAAAAATGATATAACTTTCGCTTGAGTACAGTGTTGCATGACTACGCAATTGTCAGTTAAAATAATGCAGTACCAAAAAGCAAAAAATGCCCTGATCATGTAGAGGGGTAAATGTTTCCTGAGGGCAAGTGGTTAACCACTTTAAGACCGGAAGGATTTGCCCCCTTAATGACCAGGCCCTATTTTGCAATTCGGCACTGCGTTACTTTAACGGACAATTGCGCGGTCATGCGACGATGTACCCAAATAAAATTGACGTCCTTTTTTTCCCACAAATAGAGCTTTCTTTTGGTGGTATTTGATCAACTGTGCGATTTTTGTTTTTTGCACTATAAACAAAGAGCGACAATTTAAAAAAAAAAAACAATATTTTTCACATTCTGCTCTATGACATTCTCCAAAAAAAATTAAAAATATTAAGTTTGTTATACAATTACAACTGATTGTACTGCAGGGTTTCAGCCCCGTACTAAAATGTAATTTTTCTTATAGGCTTTATCCTTCCCGTCTTACCACCGCTAAGCCTGCGGACTATCAGGCCAGTTAGACGACACCGTATGGCCAATGAAGACCGAAAGAGGATTCTGCTCGGGCTTCAGAGGATGGTTCGCCATCATCCATTCCAGAGACAATAAGATCCTTCAATGCCTCACTACAAACGTATCCAGCATATAAAGGGTAAGTACCCTCTGCAGCAGTTTTAAGCAAAAAACCAAAAACCTACAAAAAAAACAGAATGAAAAAAAACAATACAAAAACTTTATAAAAATAACTTTATTTTTAAATTTTTTGTTTTAAACATTTACAAAACTATGAAAAATCAAAAAGTACATGAATATCTGTTTAACTAAATTTTCTTTAATTTACGGACAGTGTTGGCCAAACATCTGGACCCGAAACAAGATCTTCTTCATGGTGGTGGGCATCATTCTGCATCTTAAAAAGGTAAATACTTATACAGTAAGTATTACGTACATTAAAAAATAAAGGACTTACAAAAGTATGACAAAACAAAAAGTATATGAATTTTGCAGTGTTTTAGGTTGATCCGTTTTCTTTTCTTCTATTTAGGGGCAGGGCCAAACATCTGGACCCGGAACAAGACTTTATTTGTGGTGATGGTCAGCAGCTGGGCATCATGCTCCATCTTAAAAAGATAAGTAGTTATAAGTATTAGGTACATTTAAAAAAAAGACATTACTAAAGTACGACAAAGCAAAAATGTTTATGAATTTTGGTGTATTTTAGGCTGATCCGTTTTCTTTTCTTACATTTAGGGACAGTGGAGGCCAAACATTTGGGCTCAGGTCCGGAACAAAATTGTTTGTTGTGGTGGTGATCAGCAGCTAGGGATCATGCTGCTGATGACTAGGACTTATAAACTGTACAAAAAAAAAGAAAAAAAAAATAGAAAATGCAAAAAAAAAAAAAAAAAAAATGTAAAAAAAAAACCTTGAAAAAAAATACTAAAAAACACCCCATAAAAATTTTATTTTTAACATTTACAAAACTATGAAAAAATAAAAACGTTTATAATTTTTCATAATTTTTTTACTGATCTGTTTTTTTTTTTTTTTTTTTTCAAATCTTCTTCCATTTAGGGAGACAATGGAGGTTGTCGATGTGCCCAAAGCCCAGAACCAGTAGCTCAGTAGCCACAGCCGGGTGCCCAAACTTAAGATAATGGCACCGAAGATAGAAGATGAGATGTCAGAATAGCTAGAGTGTGCCCATCACTGGATCCAGGGATAGGTGAGCGTCTATTAAAAATCAGCAGCTAAAGTTTTTGTACACAGGAGACTGGAGCTCCTCTTTAAGCTTTATTTTTCCATCAATCAAGTTCCAAAATCAATTTCTTCCAGTGTGTTCTAACTGGATAGTCTTCAATGTCCAATTTACTATAAAACCCCTTTACTACTGACACGACATTAATACTTTGTTCCACTTACAATATATCTGAATAAAGCCTGCATGATGCGTGTAGCAGCAAATATTTATTTTCTGTATTGAAATTATTTTTTTTAAAGAAATATTGGATGAAGAATATTAGGAGCACACAGACTGCAGACACCTTGCTGAATTGCAAAGTGAGGAGGGAAATGATACAAGGCATTCAATCATGTGTTACATTGTATAGTAAAATAGAACATGGAATATGTAGTGTGTTGTGTCAGCATTGCTGTTGGTTGAATGCTGGAAGGACTGGGAACTTGTGTATATTTGTCATCATTGCATCTTCCATTGTTGGTTACTCTGTCACTCAATGAATTAGACAGCTTACAGTGAAGCTACTATTTTACGTCCAGGGCCGGTGCAAGGATTTTTGCCGCCCTAGGCAAAATAAAAATTGCCGCCCCCCCCCCCCCCATATGCCCTACCTTCACTACATCAGCCAAGAGCCAGAAGATCTCTGCATTACGCAAAGTGTGAGCACAGTGGTTGATGTAGTGGAGGTGGGAAGCAGTTTAAAGGAACACTGATGGGGGGTAATTTCTGCTGTGACCTGTGTACAGTCCCCGCCAACCTCAGCTTCTCCTCCTGGTTGGCGGTCAGTAATAATGCAGCTTCACCGCCATCCATGTGAATAAGGTCATGGAGACAGCCAATCACAGATCACCATCAGTCAGACGAGGTCAGAGGTCAGCATTTGGGTAGATGAGGACACTGCCTGCCATACACAGCCCCCCCCCCATATCACACAATACAGCCCCTCCATATCACAACACCCCCCCATATAATGCAGCCCCCTCCATATCATATAATGCAGCCCCCTCCATATGATATATAATGCAGCCCCCTCCATATTATATATAATGCAGCCCCCTCCATATCATATAATGTAGCCCCCTCCATATGATATATAATGCAGCCCCCTCCATATTATATATAATGCAGCCCCCTCCATATCATACAATGCAGCCCCCCTCCATATGATATATAATGCAGTCCCCTCCATATGATATATAAAGCAGCCCCCTCCATATCATACAATGCAGCCCCCCCCATATCATACAATGCAGCCCCCTCCATATAATATATAATGCAGCCCCCCCATATAATATAATGCAGCCCCCTCCATATGATATATAATGCAGCCCCCCATATAATATAATGCAGCCCCCTCCATATGATATATAATGCAGCCCCCTCCATATCATACAATGCAGCCCCCTCCATATCATGCAATGCAGCCCCCTCCATATAATATATAATGCAGCCCCCTCCATATGATATATAATGCAGCCCCCTCCATATCATACAATGCAGCCCCCCCCCCCCATATCATACAATGAAGCCCCCTCCATATCATACAATGCAGCCCCCTCCATATGATATGGAGGGGGCTGCTTTATATATCATATGGAGGGGGCTGCATTGCATGATATGGAGGGGGCTGCATTATATATAATATGGAGGGGGCTGCATTATATATCATATGGAGGGGGCTGCATTATATATAATATGGAGGGGGCTGCATTGTATATAATATGGAGGGGGCTGCATTGTATATAATATGGAGGGGGCTGCATTATATATCATATGGAGGGGGCTGCATTGTATATAATATGGAGGGGGCTGCATTGTATATAATATGGAGGGGCTGCATTGTATATAATATGGAGGGGGCTGCATTGTATATAATATGGAGGGGGCTGCATTGTATATAATATGGAGGGGGCTGCATTGTATATAATATGGAGGGGGCTGCATTGTATATAATATGGAGGGGGCTGCATTATATATCATATGGAGGGGGCTGCATTGTATATAATATGGAGGGGGCTGCATTGTATATAATATGGAGGGGGCTGCATTGTATATAATATGGAGGGGCTGCATTGTATATAATATGGAGGGGGCTGCATTGTATATAATATGGAGGGGGCTGCATTGTATATAATATGGAGGGGGCTGCATTGTATATAATATGGAGGGGGCTGCATTGTATATCATACAATACAGCCCCCTCCATATGATATATAATACAGCCCCCTCCATATTATATACAATGCAGCCCCCTCTATATTATATACAATGCAGCCCCCTCCATATTATATACAATGCAGCCCCCTCCATATCATGCAATGCAGCCCCCTCCATATTATATACAATGCAGCCCCCTCCATATTATATACAATGCAGCCCCCTCCATATCATGCAATGCAGCCCCCTCCATATTATATACAATGCAGCCCCCTCCATATTATATACATTGCAGCCCCCTCCATATTATATACAATGCAGCCCCCTCCATATCATGCAATGCAGCCCCCTCCATATTATATACAATGCAGCCCCCTCCATATCATGCAATGCAGCCCCCTCCATATTATATACAATGCAGCCCCCTCCATATTATATACATTGCAGCCCCCTCCCCCACATGTATGAAGAGAAGACAGCGAGGCCAGTGTCCGGATAGGGGAGTGTACTGTGTCCTCTGTGTGAGGGGTGGGAGAGGAGGGGACACACATCGTCTCACCTGGCTGCCTCTGTGGAATTGTTTCTTCAGCCCGGTGGCCACCGAGGCACCGACATGCTGTCCTAGGCATGTGATGGGGGAGGGGAGCCCGGTGTCCAGCAATCTGCTTCTTGCAGAACACGGAGGAGTGGGGGGGGGGGGGCGTCTGGAGAAGCACAAGTCCCGCCCCCTGGGTGTGATTGGAGCGCCGAGCTGGATCCCAAGGAGAATCTCAAACCTGCTGTGATTTCCATGGAGGGCACCTACGGCGCCCGACTAATGTGCGCTCTAGTGGTGTGCTGCCTGAGGCTTGCTGTAGCGCTCAGGCGGCAGCCGCGGCACAGACAGCATGAGGAGTGCCACATCGGCTGATCCACTACTGATTTGGGTAGCAGGATGCTGGCGCCCCCTTCTAAGTTGCGCCCTAGGCGGCTGCCTAAGCCGCCTTACAGGTAGCGCCGGCCCTGCATGAGGAGTGCCACATCGGCTGATCCACTACTGATTTGGGTAGCAGGATGCTGGCGCCCCCTTCTAAGTTGCGCCCTAGGCGGCTGCCTAAGCCGCCTTACAGGTAGCGCCGGCCCTGTTTACGTCCTAAAGTGATATTAACCACTTTTTGCGATACGGCTCTGCGTTAATTTACCTGACAATTGCGCGGTCATGTGATGCTGTACCCAAATAAAATGTATGTCCTTTTTTACCCACAAATAGAGCTTTCTTTTGGTGGTGTTTGATCACCTTTGCGTTTTTATTTTTTTGTGGTAAAAACTAGGGATAGAACGATATTTTTTTTCAGGGGCGATACCGATATTTTGGTCCCAACGTATCGGTATCGGCAGATATAGGCCGATATTTTGTACATTTAAAGTTTTGAAAAATGAAGACAATTTTTGACACAAATCTGGTACTGAGCATGGTAATTTTTGTTAAAATGCTTAATGGCTGGCTTGTTGGCACCCTGTGGTGGCTGGCTGGCTGGCACCCTGTGGTGGGTGGCTTGCTGGCACCCTGTGGTGGCTGGCTGGCTGGCACCCTGTGGTGGGTGGCTGGCTGGCATGCTGTGGGGGGGTGGCTGGCTGGCTGGCTGGCACCCTGTGGTGGGTGGCTGGCTGGCACCATGTGGTGGTTGGGTGGCTGGCTGGCACCCTGTGGTGGGTGGCTGGCTGGCACTCTGTGGTGGATTTGTGGCTGGCACAGGGGCTGTGGGTGGCTGGCTGGTACAGGGCCTGTGGGTGGCTGGCTGGTACAGGGCCTGTGGGTGGCTGGCTGGTACAGTGCCTGAGGCTGGCAGGTACAGGGCCTGTGGGTGTTTGGCTGGCTGGTACAAGGCCTGTGGGTGGCTGGCTGGCTGGCACGCTGGTACAGTGCCTGTGGCTGGCTGGTACAGGGCCTGTGGATGGGGGTGGCTGGCTGGCACCAGGCTGCTGTGGGTGTATGGCTGTGATACACTCTCGTGAGACTAGTCCCAACTCCAGACGAGGTTGTCCAGGGTGAGGGAGGCAGCCTAAGAAGGCAGAATGATATCACAAAAATATCGGCAATATCGTTCCTGGGCCGATACCGATATATCGGGGAAAGTGCATATCGGCCGCCGATACATTGGCCTTGCCGATAATCGGTCTATCCCTAGTATAAACCAAAAAAGGCTAACAATTTTGAAATATATATATATATATATATATATATATATATATATTTTTTTTTTTTTCTGCTTTAAAGCCTATCCAGTAAAAAAAAAATGGAATAAAATCTAGTTTCTTTATAGATAAAGGCCAATATGTATTCTGCTACATATTTTTGGTAAAACAATAAGCATATATTGATTGGTTTGCACAAAAGTTATAGTCTACAAACTACGAGATATTTTTTTTTTTTTTAATTAGTAATGGTGGCGGTCATCGACTTATAGCGGGACTGTGATATTACGGCAGACATTCTGACCCTAACTGACACTTTTTGAGGACCAGTGACACTAATACAGTGATCAGTGCTAAAAATATGCACTGTCACTGTACTAATGACATTGACTGGGAAGGGGTTAACATCAGGGGCGATCAAATGTGTACCTAGCCTGTGTTTTAGTACAGTGTAGGAGGTGCTTTTACTAGGGGAAGACATGAATCCATGCTCCTGCTTTGCAGAGACACACGATCCATGCCTTCCCTCCTGTCAGAACGGCATTCTGCCTTGTTTACAGATTGCTGTTCTATCTGTCTGCAGGATGATCAGCAGGTGCCAGCAGACATAGAGTGCGTGCCCCCTATTTGCAGAGCCGTATCACGTATATATACTGTGTATATATATATATATATATATATATATATATATATATATATACACACATGATCCGGTGCACAGGTGCCATCCTGTAGCAGCAAAGCAGTAAAGTGACATTAACCACTTTAAGACTGGAAGGATTTGCCCCCTTCCTGACCAGGCCCTATTTTGCAATTCGGCACTGCATTATTTTAACAGACAATTGCGCGGTCATGCGACGCTGTACCCAAACAAAATTGACGTCCTTCTTTTCTCACAAATACAGCTTTCTTTTGGTGGTATTTGATCACCTGTGCGATTTTTCTTTTTTTTTTTTGCGCTATAAACAAAAAAGAGCGACAATTTAAAAAAAAAAAAAAAAAATATTTTTCACATTCTGCTATATGACATTCCCAAAAAATCAAAACTTTTTAACATTTTTAGGCCAATTTGTTTTCTTCTACATATTTTTGGTAAAAAAAAAAAATCGCAATAAGCCTATTTTGATTGGTTTGCACAAAATGTATTGTGTCTATTAACTACGGGAAAGATTTATGTCATTTTTATTGTTTTTTTTTTTACTAGTAATGCGGCAGACAGATAGGACCCCTAAAAAAAATCCGGCTCATTCTTCCTGTACCTATTGGCACTGTGGTAGCCAAAAAAGAGACCTTTTTTCAATCATTGGGTGCCCCGTCTTTAGGCTGGCATCCTTTGAAACCAAACGGGTTGAACCTAGTAGGGAAGGCCACCATTGCACACACCTGTTCCAGGCTTTGTTCCTCTAATGATCACAGCTGTTCCTTCAATTTGGGTTACTGGGGCAGACTGCTGTGATTAGCAAGATCCTTTCATCTCGGCTACGAGCTTCTACATTAAAAGACTCGGGGAAAAAGAAAGCAGGAAAAAAACACTTCTAATTGTATGTTATTCTAGCTGTAATCTAGTAAAGCTTCTATCTTTCTCTTGTTTACTATAAACAAAGGCGTTCTTCACTTAGGCTTTGTAACTCCTTTGTAAGATGAATCATACCTTTCTAGGGCATACCAAAGCTTTTATAGGGTTACACTGACTTGCACCGCTTTAGCTATCATTTTATCTGAGAATTCATGTCAAAAGGGAGTTATACTGCTTTATAGAACTGCATATAGTATCTCACAAAAGTGAGTACACCCCTCACATTTTTGTAAATATTTTATTCTATCTTTTCATGTGACAACACTGAGGAAATGACACTTTCACTACAATGTAAAGTAGTGTATAGCTTGTATAACAGTGTAAATTTGCTGTCCCCTCAAAATAACTCAACACACAGCCATTAATGTCTAAACAGCTGGCAAAAAAAGTTAGTACACCCCTAAGTGAAAATGTCCAAAATGGACCCAATTAGTCATTTTCTCTCCCCGGTGTCATGTGACTCGTTAGTGTTACAAGGTCTCAGGTGTGAATGGAGAGCAGGTGTGTTAAATTCGGTGTTATCCCTCTCACTCTCTCATACTGGTCACTGGAAGTTCAACATGGCACACCATGGCAAAGAACTCTCTGAGGATCTAAAAAAAAGAATTGTTGCTCTACATAAAGATGGCCTAGGTTTTAAGAAGATTGCCAAGACCCTGACGCTGAGCTGCAGCATGGTGGCCAAGACCATACAGCAGTTTAACAGGAGAGGTTCCACAGGCCTCGCCATGGTCAACCAAAGAAGTTAAGTGCATGTCCTCATCGTCATATCCAGAGGTTTTCTTTGGGAATTAGATGTATGAGTGCTGCCAGCATTGCTGCAGAGGTTGAAGGGGTCAGCCTGTCAGTGCTCAGACCATACGCCGCACACTGCATCAAATTGGTCTGCATTGCTGTCATCCCAGAAGGAAGCCTCTTCTAAAGATGATACACAAGAAAGCCTGCAAATTTGCTGAAGACGAGCAGACTAAGGACATGGACTACTGGAACCAAGTCCTGTGGTCTGATGAGATTATTTGGCTCAGATGGTGTCAAGCGTGTGGTGGCAACCAGGTGAGGAGTAAAAAAACAAGTGTGTCTTGCCTACAGTCAAGCATGGTGGTGGGAGTGTCATGTTCTGGGGCTGCATAAGTGCTGACGGCACTGGATAGCTACAGTTCATTGAGGGAACCATGTATGCCAACATGTACTTTGATATACTGAAGCAGAGCATCATCCCCTCCCTTCGAAGACTAGACCGCAGAGCAGTATTCCAACATGATAACGACCCCAAACACACCTCCAAGATGACCACTGCCTTGCTAAAGAAGCTGAGGGTAAAGGTAATGGACTGGCCAAGCATGTCTCCAGACCTAAACCCTATTGAGCATCTGTGGGGCAGCCTCAAGGGAGGAGAACTCCCTTTTAAGACAGCGCTCCTAATCTTCGCGCGTATCAGTATAGAAAACACCTGTAATCTTGCTGATTGATATGCAAATCAATTTACAACTTTTTTGAAATGCGTTTTTCTGGATATTTTTGTTGTTATTCGGTCTCTCACTTTTAAAAAAAACCTACCATTAAAATTATAGACTGATCATTTCTTTGTCAGTATGCAAATGTAAAAAATCAGCAGGGCATTAAATACTTTTTCCCTCACTGTATGTTCAAACTGATGCGGGAAAATGCATGAGATTTGGGTAGGAATCAAACTGCATTTCTGTTCAAATCACATGCAATTCTTTGCAGTGCAATTTGAGTCCATTCATTTTGTATGGCTCAAATCGCACCACACCCACACGAAAAAAGGTGCATACGCTCTTTTTTTGCCACACTGGAAACAGATAACATGGGTGTTCACACCCATGCTATCCAATCCAGCCAATCTCACTTCATTTTGCGACCTGTTTTAGGGGTGTTATTATTAGTTAACATTGACAACTGTTTGTGAAGCGGTGCAGGAAACTCACAGGAATCACTTAAAATCCAGCACCGCATCAGTCAGTGTGAACCAGGACTTATTTTAACTGATAATTTTCTCCTGGGTCGCCCGCCATACTGCAATTTGCACATGTGTTTTAGCGCTGAATCATGCTAAATACACTAATTTAATTTGTACAGGGGCAAAATGATGTGTCTCTCTCTGAAGTCTATTACAACCTGCATTCGCTACTGCATTAGACTGTGGCAGATAAAGTTTGTAAATGCTTCGATTAAATTTCTACAAAAAACGCTCTTGCTCCCTGCTAATGGCAGAGCTTTTGGTTAGACTCCTGGGTGGGGTGGCGTGTCAAACCACTGTATGCAGCGTTTTCATTGCCTGTTGGAATGAGCCCTATTTAAATGCATTATTAAAAGGTGGTCAGGGTCAGGTTTTATTTTGTTGCAATGCTACTTTAGAACAACAGGGGGAGAAATTTATGAATAAAGCTGAACTTCTACTGTATGTGCATATATCTGTCTCTCTGCTTATGGTTAGCACTGCTTTACTGGAAACAAAATTGATAAAACTCCCCCATACGATCTTTGTGCAGACCTATTGAACAAGGCCAGTTGCATGCAATGGATAGCTGTGCAGCGCAGAGGGTAAGTAGCTGGGCTAAAGAAGGGTTGTCATAAGGTCAGGTTTGAAGTTTCATACTTCAGAATAATTTGTTTCAGGTGACGTTACATAGCAAGATTGGAAAGGAACATAACATGAGTGCCCTGGAGTTTACTATTCCAACTGGAGCATGTCTAATACCGTCCATGTGGTCTCCCTACCACACTACTGCAGACATTTACATAATGTATCCAACAGCTATTAACCCCTCCACCGCTCCGACAAACACGTAGAATCCACTGTTTACTTCCTTTCACGGGAAAGTATAGTGTATTTTTAATGTGCACATATTTTGAGTTACTATAACAATGTATTAAATCATTTTTCATATTGCTTTGACTTTTTTGCATGCTTGCTCCTGCATATTTTTTTACTATCGAATTAAATGTAGAGATTAGTAATTTAGCCACTAGAGGCAGTCAGGGCAGATTAGCCATTTCATTTATGCTAACAGTCATATGGGGAGTGCTTTGCATTTAAAGCGGAATTACAGTCCACAATACTAACCTCTGCTTCAATGGTCTGAGGCCCCTTGCTGGCGACAACATCTTCTCCTTGGCTTCTTATGGGTGCTGATCTTTGGGCATCTTGATTGGCCAGCACAGGGTGACATCACTCCTGCACAACGACTGTTTTTGAATTAGGTTTTTAGTTCATCATGAGAAGGAATCGTAAATCTCAGCCAGGATGTAGTGAGCAATTATGGCTGTGGGTATACACTGATCAGCCATATGTTTGTGACCATTTACAGGTTAAGTGGGCACCATTATCCCATTACAATGGCATCCAAAAGATTATGGGATATATTAGGCTGCAGGTAAATATGTTGTTCCTGAAGTTGATGTTTTTAAAGCAGAAAAATGGGCCTCACAGTTTGTTGTGTATGGGGCTGTGTAGCCGTGCACTGATCAGGGTGCCCATGCTGACCCGTGTCCGAAGCCAAAGGTGCCTACAATGGGCACATGAACATCAGAACTGGACCACAGAGCAATGAAAGAAGTTGGCCTGGCCTAATGAATCAATTTTTTTCTTTTTACATCATGTGGATGGCCGGGTGTGTGTGCATTGCCTACCTAGGAAAGAGATGGCACCAGGGTGCAGTATGGGAAGAAGGCAAGCCATTGGAGGCAATGTGATAGTTTCGGCATTGTTCTGCTGGGAAACCTTGGGTTCTGCCTTTCATGGGGATGTTACTTGACATGCACCCCCTACCTAGGCATTGTTGGTGACATGCACCCCCTACCTAGGCATTGTTGGTTCCTTCATGGAAACGGTATTCCCTGATGGCAGTGGTCTCTTTCAGCAGGATATTGCGCCCTGCCTCACTAAAAAAAATGGTTCAAGAATGGTTTGAGGAACACAGTGAGTTTGAGGTGTTGACTTGACCTCCACTTTTTCCAGATCTCAATCCAATCGAGCATCTCTGGGATCTGCAGAAAAAAAAGTCTAATCCATAGAGGCCCCATCTCACAACTTACAGGACTAAGGCCCCTTTCACACGGACTTTATGATCAGGTTCGCCTGTCAGTTTTTCAGGTGGACCTGATCATTAGTGATGTCGCGAACCTAAAATTCGCCGTTCGCGAACGGCGAACGCGAACATCGGCGAATGTTCGCGAACCGGCGAACCGGGCGAACCGCCATAGACTTCAATAGGCAGGCGAATTTTAAAACACACAGGGACTCTTTCTGGCCACAATAGTGATGGAAAAGTTGTTTCAAGGGGACTAACACCTGTACTGTGGCATGCCGGAGAGGGATCACGCAAAAAAAAGTTCTTAAAAATTATAATTTTTTGATAGAGAGCCAATTATTGGAAAAATTAAAAAAAAAAAAAAAATAAAAAATTTCTTTGGATTTAGCATCTGGGGGGTCTAAAAAGTGTACCTGTGAAGTTTCAGCTCTGTAGCATGTCCAGAACCCCTAAAAAACAGCATTTGTCTTATATTTTCAGGAATATGGCTTCTCTGCGGCTGGCTTTTTCTCTTGCAGGCATTTATCGGGCATTTTTTTAGGCAGGCATGTCATTTTTTGTATTTAGTGTCTGGGGGGTCTAAAAAGTGTACCTGTCAAGTTTCAGCTCTGTAGCATGTCCAGAACCCCTAAAAAACAGCATTTTTCTTATATTTTCAGGAATATGGCTTCTCTGCGGCTGGCTTTTTCTCTTGCAGGCATTTAGCGGGCATTTTTTTAGGCAGGCATGTAATTTTTTGTATTTAGTGTCTGGGGGGTCTAAAAAGTGTACCTGTCAAGTTTCAGCTCTGTAGCATGTCCAGAACCCCTAAAAAACAGAATTTTTCTTATATTTTCAGGAATATGGCTTCTCTGCGGCTGGCTTTTTTTCTTGCAGGCATTTAGCGGGCATTTTTTTAGGCAGGCATGTCATTTTTTGTATTCAGTGTCTGGGGGGTCTAAAAAGTGTACCTGTCAAGTTTCAGCTCTGTAGCATGTCCAGAACCCCTAAAAAACAGCATTTTTATTATATTTTCAGTAATACGGCTTCTCTGCGGCTGGCTTTTTCTCTTGCAGGCATTTATCGGGCATTTTTTTAGGCAGGCATGTCATTTTTTGTATTTAGTGTCTGGGGGGTCTAAAAAGTGTACCTGTCAAGTTTCAGCTCTGTAGCATGTCCAGAACCCCTAAAAAACAGCATTTTTATTATATTTTCAGGAATACGGCTTCTCTGCGGCTGGCTTTTTCTCTTGCAGGCATTTATCGGGCATTTTTTTAGGCAGGCATGTCATTTTTTGTATTTAGTGTCTGGGGGGTCTAAAAAGTGTACCTGTCAAGTTTCAGCTCTGTAGCATGTCCAGAACCCCTAAAAAACAGCATTTTTCTTATATTTTCAGGAATACGGCTTCTCTGCGGCTGGCTTTTTCTCTTGCAGGCATTTAGCGGGCATTTTTTTAGGCAGGCATGTCATTTTTTGTATTTAGTGTCTGGGGGGTCTAAAAAGTGTACCTGTCAAGTTTCAGCTCTGTAGCATGTCCAGAACCCCTAAAAAACAGCATTTTTATTATATTTTCAGTAATACGGCTTCTCTGCGGCTGGCTTTTTCTCTTGCAGGCATTTATCGGGCATTTTTTTAGGCAGGCATGTCATTTTTTGTATTTAGTGTCTGGGGGGTCTAAAAAGTGTACCTGTCAAGTTTCAGCTCTGTAGCATGTCCAGAACCCCTAAAAAACAGCATTTTTATTATATTTTCAGGAATACGGCTTCTCTGCGGCTGGTTTTTTCTCTTGCAGGCATTTATCGGGCATTTTTTTAGGCAGGCATGTCATTTTTTGTATTTAGTGTCTGGGGGGTCTAAAAAGTGTACCTGTCAAGTTTCAGCTCTGTAGCATGTCCAGAACCCCTAAAAAACAGCATTTTTCTTATATTTTCAGGAATACGGCTTCTCTGCGGCTGGCTTTTTCTCTTGCAGGCATTTAGCGGGCATTTTTTTAGGCAGGCATGTAATTTTTTGAATTTAGTGTCTGGGGGGTCTAAAAAGTGTACCTGTCAAGTTTCAGCTCTGTAGCATGTCCAGAACCCCTAAAAAAACAGCATTTTTCTTTTATTTTCAGGAATATGGCTTCTCTGCGGCTGGCTTTTTTTCTTGCAGGCATTTAGCGGGCATTTTTTTAGGCAGGCATGTCATTTTTTGTATTTAGTGTCTGGGGGGTCTAAAAAGTGTACCTGTCAAGTTTCAGCTCTGTAGTATGTCCACAACCCAAAAAAAACAGCATTTTTCTTATGATTTTTAGTAGAAAACTAATGCAGTGTCTTTCCAGCTGTCTTTTTTTCTTTCTGGCAAGCTGAAATATGATATGCCAAGGCAAACATGCCTATCAGTTGAGCTATGACACAGACAACACTGCACACATGGGGAAATATGTAAAACAAAAAACAGGAAAAGGAAATTAGGTGACGGTCACAAAACATGATATTGTGATTGGCCAAATAAAAAGTCGCCTCGCGATGAGGTCGCGCCAAAGACGCGCTAAGTCGTGCCAAAGTCGCACTGGAAGCGACGCTACTTTAGTGGTAGCGGCAGTGTAAACCAGCACTAAAACATCCAGTGTGTGAATACGATCAGGTATGATGTTTTATCGGTCAAGTAGTGTAAGGGTTACGCCCGTCGCCCGCTTCATAGTGACAGACCAAACTCTGACAGACCAAACTCCCCGTTTAACAGTCAGTCAGTCCATTTGCACAACCGCAAACTCCCCATTTGCACAAGGTTGGATACCAAGCTAGCCATGTCCCGTTCCTTGTCCTCACTGACATCATTGAAGGTCTCTTCCTCCACCCAGCCACATACAACACCAAGGGTCCCCGAAAGGTGAGAACAAGCCCCCTGGGACGCCTGCTGTGGCTGGTATTCCACCTCCTCAAAGCCACCTTCCTCCTCTGACTTCTCTTCTTCAGACTCCTCTCTCTGCGTTGCCACAGGTCCAGCAATTGACAACGACAAGGCTGCTTCTGGTGGTGATGAGGACCACAACTCTTCCTCTTCATACTCATCTACAGCCTGATCCAGTACTCTTCGCAGGGCACGCTCCAGAAAAAACGCATATGGGATGAGGTCGATGATGTTGCCTTGGGTTCGACTGACCACCAGGGTTGTCATCTCCGCAAAAGGACGCATGAGCCTACAGCCATTGTTCATAAGCATTCAGTAACGCGGCCAAAAAATACCCAGCTCCGCAGAAAGAATGAAAGAAAATGAATGTTTTTTTTTTATGAAAAATTATCCTGCGGATCGCTTTTGGTCTGTACACAATGAAGCAACGACCTTATCATCTGGGGTGTGCCAACACAATCCTAGAGGTGATCGCTTCATTGTGATACGCAAGCCCCTTCACCACGACAAGGTAACGATCACGAAGGGGAATTGACACATGTATGTGCCTTTTTTTTTGTTTTTTTGCAGCCACAGTGTAGCACCAGAGGCCAGAAAAATTAGGCATGTACACATGCATGAAAAAGTAGGTATTGTTGCAGCCGCTGCTGTAGCAGCGGCCTGAAAAATTTAGGTTTTAAGGCAGAAAGTGCACTAAAACATTGCGGCTTGAACCGTAGTTGGTGGCGGAGACGTCACGTAAGTCATCCGGCATGCAGAGAATGATTATATACAGCAGCGTGTGGACCATTTTTAGGCCAAGGCATCTCAGTCATCACCAGGCCTTTTTTAGTCAAATGCATCCCCCACTGTCAGTCCCTTCGGGATCCATGCCTCATTCATCTTAATAAACGTGAGGTAATCAAGACTTTTTTGACCTAGGCGACTTCTCTTCTCAGTGACAATACCTCCTGCTGCGCTGAAGGTCCTTTCTGACAGCACACTTGAAGCGGGGCAGGCCAGAAGTTCAATGGCAAATTGGGATAGCTCAGGCCACAGGTCAAGCCTGCACACCCAGTAGTCAAGGGGTTCATCGCTCCTCAGAGTGTCGATATCTGCAGTTAAGGCAAGGTAGTCTGCTACCTGTCGGTCGAGTCGTTCTCTGAGGGTGGACCCCGAAGGGCTGTGGCGATGCATAGGACTAAAAAAGCTCCGCATGTCCTACATCAACAAGACGTCTGTAAAGCGTCCTGTCCTTGCCGGCGTGGTTGTGGTGGTAGGAGGAGGATTACTTTCACCTCTTCCCCTGTTGGATTCCCGTTGTGCTGTGACATCACCCTTATACGCTGTGTAAAGCATAGTTTTTAACTTATTTTGTAGCTGCTGCATCCTTTGCGACTGCCGGTAATTGGGTAACATATCACAGACTTTCTGCTTATACCGGGGGTCTAGTAGCGTGGCCACCCAGTACAGGTCGTTCTCCTTCAGCCTTTTTATACGAGGGTCTCTCAACAGGCATGACAGCATGAAAGACCCCATTTGCACAAGGTTGGATGCCGAGCTACTCATGTCCAGTTCCTCGTCCTCACTGATGTCATTGAAGGTGTGTTCTTCCCCCCAGCCACGTACAACACCACGGGTACCAGATAGGTGACAACGAGCACCCTGGGATGCCTGCTGTGGTTGGTGTTCCTCCTCCTCAAAGCCACATTCCTCCTCTGACTCCTCTTCCTCACACTCCTCTTCCAGTGTTGCCACAGGTCCAGCAATCGATGGTAAGGCTGTTTCTGGTGGTGGTGATGGTGACCACAACTCTTCCTCTTCCTCTTCACGCTCATCTACGGCCTGATCCAGCACTCTTCGCAGGGCACGCTCCAGGAAAAAAACATATGGGATGATGTCGCTGATGGTGCCTTCAGTGCGACTCACTAGGTTTGTCACCTCCTCAAAAGGACGCATGAGCCTACAGGCATTGCGCATGAGCGTCCAGTAACGTGGCAAAAAAATACCCAGCTCCGCAGAGGCTGTCCTAGCACCCCGGTCATACAAATACTCGTTGACCGCTTTTTCTTGTTGGAGCAGGCGGTCGAACATTAGCAGTGTTGAATTCCAACGTGTCGGGCTGTCGCAAATCAAGCGCCTCACTGGCATGTTGTTTCGCCGCTGAATATCTGCAAAGTGCGCCATGGCCGTGTAGGAACGCCTGAAATGGCCACACACCTTCCTGGCCTGCTTGAGGACGTCCTGTAAGCCTGGGTACTTCTGCACAAAACGTTGCACAATCAGATTCAACACATGTGCCATGCACGGCACATGTGTCAACTTGCCCAAATTCAATGCCGCCAACAAATTGCTCCCGTTGTCACACACCACTTTGCCGATCTCCAGTTGGTGCGGGGTCAGCCACTGATCCACCTGTGCGTTCAGGGCGGACAGTAGTGCTGGTCCGGTGTGACTCTCTGCTTTCAGGCAAGTCAACCCCAAGACAGCGTGACACTGTCGTATCCGGCATGTGGAATAGCCCCTGGGGAGCTGGGGGGGTGCAGTTGGTGTGGAGCAAGACGCAACAGCAGAAGAGGACTCAGCCGAGGAGGTTAGCAAAGAGGATGGAGTAGGAGGAGTAGAGGAGGTGGCAGCAGGCCTGCCTGCAAGTCGTGGCGGTGTCACCAACTCCTCTGCAGCAGAGCCACGCATTCCATGCTTGGCAGCCGCCAGCAGGTTTACCCAATGCGCAGTGTACGTTATATACCTGCCCTGACCGTGCTTTGCAGACCAGCTATCAGTGGTCAGATGGACCCTTGCCCCAACACTGTGCCAGACGTGACATGATTTCCTTTTCCACAATAGAGTACAGGTTGGGGATTGCCTTTTGTGAAAAATAATTTCGGCCGGGTACCTTCCACTGCGGTGTCCCAATAGCGACAATTTTTTTGAAGGCCTCAGACTCCACCAGCTTGTATGGTAAAAGCTGGCGGGCTAAGAGTTCCGACAAGCCAGCTGTCAGACGCCGGGCAAGGGGGTGACTCTGCGAGATTGGCTTTTTACGCTCAAACATTTCCTTGACAGACACCTGACTGTGGGCAGGTGACGAGCAGGAACTGCTGAAGGTGAGAGGCGGAGGGGCGGGTTGTTGATAGGGGGCATGGAGGACAGCAGTGGTTGACGTGGCTGAAGATGCTGGACCAGGAGGAGCATGGTGGCTTTCAGTTTGTGTGCTGCTTTTACTCATGTGTTGATCCCATAGGCGTTTGTGATGTGAGATCATGTGCCTTCGCAAAGCAGTTGTACCTAGGTGGGTGTTGGACTTCCCACGACTCAGTTTCTTTTGGCACAGGTTACAAATGGCATCGCTGATATCAGAGGCAGACACACAAAAAAAATGCCACACTGCTGAGCTTTGCAAGGACGGCATTCTGGTGGTGGCAACAGCTTGCGTTGATTGGCGTGCTGTCTGGCTGACCCCGGGTGCCGAATCTACATGCTGTCTGACTGCGCCACTAGCTCCTTGCGATGACCTCCTCCCCCTGCTTCCAACTCGTCTCCTCCTCCTCTCTGTCTCCCCATCTGAACTTTCCCCCTCTTCTTCTGCTCTTCGAGCAGGCACCCAGGTGACATCCACAGACACATCGTCATCATCAGCCGCTTCACTTGACAACTCAGCAAAGGCAGCAGCAGCAGGTACAACATCATCATCATCACAATGTACGTCCATGTGTATAATGCTGCCTGACTGAGACATATCCCCGTTATCTACATCCTCTGGCACTAATAGTTGCGCATCACTTATTTCTTCCAACTGATGTGAAAATAACTCCTCTGACGGATCAAGTGAAGCTGCTGTGGTGCTAGTGTTGGTGGTGGTGCCGGCGGGCTGGCGAGTGGTAAATTGAGAGGTGCCCGAAGCTGAGCTGGAGGAGGATGGTGCATTAGGGTTCCGAGCAGAAGCTGTAGACGATTGGGTGTCTTGTGTAAGCCAGTCAACTATGGCCTCAGAATTTTTTGAGTTCAGGGTCTGTGGTGGCCTCTGAACACTGGGCATTATTCTAGGGCCTAAGGAAATCACAGCACCACGACCACGACGGCCCTTGCGGGGTGGCCTGCCTCTGCCTGTCATTTTCTTTTTTAATGTGTTGTGTACTATGAGTACAAGGTGCTGTGCCACCCTATAGGAGTGTTGGGCAGTGGGTACAGTACACTCTGTGGACCTGACAGTCACTGGCACTCAGGCAACTGCAATTAAAAAATATATATTTTTTTTACTTGGCAAGCTGCTGTGCCACCTTATATATCAGTGGTGGGTGGGCAGTGGCACAGTACACTCTCTGTGGACCTGACAGCAGTCACTGGCACCCAGGCAACTGCAATTTTAAAAAATATATATTTTATTTTACTTTGCAAGCTGCTGTGCCACCTTATATATCAGTGGTGGGTGGGCAGTGGCACAGTACACTCTCTGTGGACCTGACAGCAGTCACTGGCACCCAGGCAACTGCAATTTTAAAAAATATATATTTTATTTTACTTTGCAAGCTGCTGTGCCACCTTATATATCAGTGGTGGGTGGGCAGTGGCACAGTACACTCTCTGTGGACCTGACAGCAGTCACTGGCACCCAGGCAACTGCAATTTTAAAAAATATATATTTTATTTTACTTTGCAAGCTGCTGTGCCACCTTATATATCAGTGGTGGGTGGGCAGTGGCACAGTACACTCTCTGTGGACCTGACAGCAGTCACTGGCACCCAGGCAACTGCAATTAAAAAATATATATATTTTTTTTTACTTTGCAAGCTTCTGTGCCACCTTATATTATATATCAGTGGTGGGTGGGCACACAGTGGCACTGCAGTGGGCACAGTACACTCTGTGGACCTGACAGTAACTGGCAGCCCAGGCAACTGCAATAATAAAAAATATTTTTTTTTTCAATTTATTGCAACAAGATGCTGTGCCACCGTATATATATCAGTGGTGGGCAGTGCACTGCAGTGGGTACAGTGCACTCTGTGGACCTGACACAGCACTCACTGCAATTATGACAGAGGAAAAAAAAAATATTTTTTAAAATGCAAGGTACTGTGCCTGTGCCACCCGAAATGAGTGTGGTGTGCACACAGTACAGTCTGTGGTAGGTCTGTGGCCTCTCACACACAGCGGGCAGGCAACTGCAGTGTACAATAGATATATATAGATATATATATAAAGAAAAAACTCTATTACCTTACCAGCCCTTAAAAGGGCTTTTGGGGACACTATATATATATATATATATGTATATATATAAATAAAAAAATCCTCAATTACCAGCCCTTAAAAGGGCTTTTGGGGACACTAGATAGATATAGATATATATATATAAGAAGAAACAACTCAATTACCAGCCCTTAAAAGGGCTTTTTGGGACGCTAGGTATATATATATATATATATATATATATATATATATATATATATATAAAAAAAAAAAAAAAACACAAATACCAGCCCTTAGAAGGGCTTTTTGGGGTGCTGATATTACAGCAGTAGTGGACCAAGAACACTGCAAGACCAGGAACACTGACTAACTGTCCCTAGCTTAACAGCAGCAGCAGCAGCAGCAGCAGCTCTCTCCCTACTCTCACTACACACACTGCTTCAGAATGATCTAAGATGGATGCTGCCCTTGCTTATTTATAGGAGGTGGGAGGGTGTGGGAGGGAGGTATGCTGATTGGCTGGAAATGTGTCTGCTGACTGTAAAGTTCAGGGTCAAAGTTTGCCTCAATGATGTCTTATGGGGGGCGGACCGAACATCGCATATGTTCGCCGGCAGCGGCGAACGCGAACATGCTAAGTTCGCCGGGAACTGTTCGCCGGCGAACAGTTCTATACATCTCTACTGATCATACGCTCCATGCACACATATGGGGCAGTGGATGTCAGCGGTGACATGATACCCGCTTCTTTCCGATTCTATCCTGTCCGTGAAATCCAGATGGATGGTAACCCTATTTTCCATCCCTCTGGAGGATCGGATCGAATGGGATCGGATGAAAACGGACAGGTGGTCTGTTTTCATCCGATCTCCCATAGAGGAGAGTGGGGATCTGATAGGTCTGTCTCTGCACAGTGAGCAGAGACAGACCTGTCATCCGCCTGCTCAGCGGGAATCAGCAGATCGATCCCCGCCAAGCAAAGACAGAAAGCCTGTGTGAATAGACCCTTAAAGGAGCTACTACTGACAGCCTGGCGCCAGATACCACAGCATACCTTCAAAAGTCTAGTGGCATCTATGCCTGGATGGGTCAGGGATCTTTTGGTGACAAAAGGGAGACCTACTCAATATTAGGTTATGGCTGATCGATGTGTGTGTGTATATGTATATATATATACATATATACACACATACATACAGACACGCATATATATACATATATACACACACATACATACACGCACATATACACACATATATATATATATATATATATATATATATATATATATATATATATATATATATATACACACACATGTATTGATAGATAGATTGATTGATTGATTAATTATATATGTATATTGAGTGACAGAAAAACAGAAAAAGCTACTGGTTGTGTCCAGGATGGGGATAGATTTGTCCCAGTTTCAAGCAATATACAGACTTTTTTTTTTTTCATTTTGTGCCGTGTAGTGAGCTTGCTTGGCTCAGAGGGGTTAACAAGCTCAGCTGAAGCAGATCTGAGTACTTTGATCTCTATAAAACTCTCAGGCTGCTTAGAGAGGATTCTCCATCCTGGAACCAAGTCTCCAGGAGATGCAAAACAGACTGGGAAGCAAATAGCTTGTGTGGTGAAATGTGTGACAGTGAGGTGCCTGGACAGCAGTAGGTTGCTCTAGGATGGGTGGTTAGGATCCAGTGTTTGGAGAGCGTGGCAAGGATTTATTTTCTGTTTTTGTGCTATTTTTCTGTCTTCATGCCTGTTCTTTGTGAACGCAGACTTTATAAATAAACCACATTATTTCACCAAGATCCTGCCGTCTGCTCTGCCTTTTACCCATGCTGTTTACTCATCCAGGATGTTATGCACGACTCACTGCTGAGCTAATTCCTCACAAAAAGAAAAATAAATATATATATATATATATATATATATATATATATATACACAAACTAAGGATTATGGGGCTCATTTACTAATTTGGCAGATTTTGGTTGTCAGGCAGATTTTGGTTGACAGGCCTCCAACGATTCTGTTTGCGTGATTTTGCTGCAATTTGTCAGGCCACAATCGTGCCAAAATTGTGCCGCGATTGAGGTGCCTTTGAAAGTACTTGGAGCTCAAGCGAGTCCAGCGATTTTTAGCGATTTGGGAATCGCGGGCAGAATCAAAGTTATTCCGCCCGCAATCGGGAATGCCAAGGTGTAAATGGAGCCTTAAAAATGTAAAAAAGCTCCCTCTATTGTCCCATTTTGTCAATACGTTTAATGTCCCGCCATCCCTAGTGTTCAGATACCTGCAGTTCTCTCATGCCTTCAAGGCCCAGTTCCCGCCCGGTGGGGCTCAGCTGGTGCAATCGGACCTGGAGCGGGTTCTGCGACATGACTGCTCGGAGCGAGCGGTGTCGGCTCTGTATGCCCACCTTCTCCGAGTCCACTCTCCAGAGCTCTCTGGCCTCCATGATCGCTGGGCCCGGGATGTCCCGGACTTGGACTCGGAGGATTGGATTAATGTGTGGGAGGTCCCCTTTAAGATGCTGGTCTCTCTCAGGGACAGACTCATCCAATTTAAGATAGTCCATAGAGCCTATCTCACCCCGTATCGTCTCCACAAGATGCATGCATCTCACTCCACGGAGTGCTGGCGGTGTGGCTAGTCTCCGGGAGATTTCTTCCACATATTCTGGACCTGCCCCCATCTCTCTGACTTTTGGTCCGGGGTGCTTCAATTGATTGAAAAAGTTTCTCAGGTTAAACTTGATCCCAGCCCCAGAGTCTGCATTCTGGGTTTGCTTGATGACCTAGTGCCCCGGGTGGCTGATCGGACGCTGCTGGGTCTTTTGCTTTATTATGCTAGGAAATCTATTGTTTTGCACTGGCGGCGACGATCGCCACCCACGGTACTGCAATGGAAGATACTGGTGAACTCGGTACTTCCTCTTTACAAGGACACGTATACACATAGGGGCTGCCCGAAGAAGCATGACAGGGTGTGGAGGAAGTGGCTTGCCGATCCCTCTACGGCTGCGAGCGGCTGATGCGGGCCTCGCCCCGTCGCCCTAGGGCGGCCGGGGATGCCCGCGTCGGTCTTATTTGAGATATTACCCTCTTGTGCCTATGCCACATGTCTTGTCACGAGATAGCCCCCTGAGCAGCAGTCGGGTTTCATGGGAGGGATGTGTTTGCCTTTTATGATGTCTTTGCTGCTACTGTTTTTCCATTTGGACCCCTGCGTGGGTACCGTGCCTTAATGCCTGTACTGCCTAGTAGTTCGGGTCAGTGTGGACCCTGGCACCGTAGTTTGTTTTTTGTTGTTTTGTTTTATTTTCTCTGTTGAAAACTCAATAAAAAGATTTAAAAAAAAAAATGTAAAAAAGCTAATTCATGTTTACTTTGAGTGCTTCATTGTGTGCAAATGCTTTTCACATGATTATATAATTGGAGTGAATATTCACACAATTTTTTGAGTGAAGATTTGCAAACCCTTTAGTAAATAAGCCCAAATGTTTTAAAAACATGAAAAACATTTATAAAATTGTATATACTTAGGCTCCATTCACACTGCCGCAACTTGTCAGGCGACTTGTCAGCCTGACAAGTCGCGGTCCCTCGCGGTCCATTGACTGGTACAGGAACTGTTCTAATAGGAGCGACACAAGTCACTCCGACTTAGAAAAAGGGTCCTGTACTACTTCGGGGCGACCTGGAGGTGACTTGCATTGACTTCCATTATGTGAAGTCCGTGCAAGTTGCGCCGAAGTCGCGGTGCACGGGACTTCACAGGTCGCCCCCGAAGTCGTGCAGGAGTCGTGCCGCTTCAGTGTGAATGCGGTCTTAGCCTCTCTCTTTTATGTAACATAACAAAAAAAAAGAAAAGGCTGTATATTCCCTTTGGGCCCCTTTCACACATACGGACTGTTTATTTCATCAGTTCAGTCTTGTCAAAATGGATGAAGTATTCATCAGTTTTTCATCCATTTTTCCTCCCCTTTTCATCCATTTTTCATCCGCTTTTCATCCATTTTTCATCCATTTTTTTTACATCCACTACCAATGCAAAAACGAATGAAAAACTGACCGTTTGTCAGTTTACATCCATTTTGCATCCGATACGTTTTTTTAACGGAAGAAAAAAAGAGCTTTGATCGGTTTAAAAAAATGGATGATGATGGATGCAGATGTCAACTGATGTAAACGAATGATCATCCATTTACATCAGTTTTTCCATAGTGTCAACGGATGGATAAAAAGCGGACAAATGGACAGCATGTGCGAAAGGGGCCTTAAAGTGTAACTAAACCCAAAACCAAAAACATAATATATTGCAACGAAACATGTTTTGCCTGCATGAATTTTCTTTTTTCTGACTTTTTTGTTATACATAATTTCACCTGGCAATCCTGTAAATAGCACTTTCACTGGGTGGCTACACTGGTATACTCCACTCCGCAGCCTCTATACTTATAGGGAAGAACCAGTTAATACCAGCAGCTCCTATGGAGGTAGTGCTACAAGTAGAAGGTCTGTAACAAGAAACCCTATAAAGAAAAAAAAATCTCACCTTAGAACTGAGTTCCACCCAAAAGTGGAAGCTCTGCTTTACTGCCTCCTACCACCCCCTCTGGTGCCACATTTGGCACCTTTTGGGGGGGGGCGAATACCTTTTAAAAACAGGTACCCGCTCCCACCTCCGTGTAAGGGCACTGCGGTGAATGACATAATTTGTGGCCCGTTCTCCTTCCCCCCCACTGCCTTCTGGGAGACACAGGTCCCAGAAGGCAACAGGACCATTGAGAAAGTACAGCGAGCGTAGGAAACAGGCTTACTTGTTTCCCTTAGTAAAGATGCCAGCACCTCCACCCGGAGCCGATGGATGGGTCAACTTCGGGTGCCAACCCTGGACGGGTAAGTGTCCTTATACAGGTGGTCCCCGGGTCACAAACAAGATAGGTTCTGTAGGTTTGCTCTTAAGTTGAATTTGTTTGTATGTTGGAACAGGTACATTTTTTTTGGTGTAGCTCCAGCCAAAAAAATAATTTTTAAGTTTTTGGATAGCATAGGGAAGGGTTACTATCCCTGTAATGTTTGTTTTGCTGCCTGAGCCCCCATTCAGAAGATTTCATCTCACTTTCTGTCCCTATGACAATTGGATTTTGAAAATGTTGGGTTGCTGTGGGAACAAGGATTGGTGATAAATCTTCAGTGGAGACACCTTTTTCCCATTAGGACTCTTCCAGGAGTGAATTTCCCTTCATAGGGGTAGATTTCTCCTCACTTCTTGTTGTCCCCCTCAATTTGTAAGTAGGAGTCGTATGTAAGTCGGATGTTTGTAACCCGGGGACCACCTGTATTAAAGGTCAGCAGCTACAATCAGGGCTGCTGATAGGGGGAGACCACCAGCCCTCTTGTAGGGGGCCCGAGCACACAGGGGGGGCCCACACAGAGAGGGGGATTCGTGATGTACAACAAATACAGAAATCTTCTTCCAGCACCTGAATCTGATCTCTGTCCCTCCCCCTGCTATCAGCTTTTATCTGCTGAGAAAGACAGTTGCCCCCCACTAATCCCCCTCTCTGTGTGGGCCCCCCTCCCAGCACTGGCTCTAATGTTAGCTCTGCTCCCGAGTTTACCTGTAACTTTGTTTCTCTCTCTGTCTCTCTGATCCCAGACCATCAACTGCCCAGCCTGTATATTTTTTCCATCTCATCTTCATTTTTATTTATTAACATAGTTTTTTTCTTTTTGATTTAGCAGGAATTATGTGAGTTACATTATATTTGTGTCTGTTAATAGTGATTTTGTTGTAACTTAAGCTAAATATATCTTTAATATTTTCATGGGGGGCCATGCCAGGTAGTCTGTATGGGGCCCCACAATTTTTAACAGCAGCCCTGGCTACAATATTTGTAGCTGCTGACTTTTAATTTTTTTCCCTCAAGGCTGGAACTCCGCTTTAACCCAAAATAAAAATGTGGGTTTAGTCTTTTGGGCAAAACTCAAGGCAATGCCTGTAAACCGTGTTCACAAATTCTATTTATTGGTATTTTCTGTCTTGTAAAAGGAAAGTTTACTGTATATTACTATTGTGAACTAATAGTGAAGTATTATTTTCATGTTTTTGAAATGGTTTAGCTTTGAGGTTAATGAAGGCAAAGACCCCAGACTGGTACACATTCGCCTTACTATAACAAACCTTATTAGTGGTTTATTTTTATTGAAGCAATGATTATGTGTACAACAGTTGAAGCTGCGCCCTGGTTTTTGGGGAGCAGATGGGGGTGTGTGCTTCCCAGGCCCTCTTTATTGTTTTGCATATATATATATATATATATATATATTATATATATATATATATATATATATATATATATATATATATATATATATATATATATATATATATATATATAATAGTCTATATCAGAGATCCTGAAACTACGGCCCTCCAGCTCCAGATCCCATGAGACATTAAAAAACTCTGACATTCACAGACATGACTAGGCATGATGGGAATTGTAGTTCCTGAACAGCTGGAGGGCCATAGTTTGATGACCCCAGGTCTATATGCATATAGGCAGTACATGTTGTCATATAGTCTGTGCTGTGACATATTGTGACCAGCAACTCTCTGCTTGGTATATGTACTGGGGGGCAGGGAGGAAGTAAAAATCAGGAGATCCCGAATTTGCTTTAGAGCCCTTTACTATGTTTTTACAATATTAACCAGTTTAGAGGATAATGCACCAATAGTTTTTTTTCCTTTTGTAAAAAATGTTTTATAACGTTGCTGCTTTATGCTAGGTGATGTTTTTCATTGGACAGCCTCCAGGTATAATTTGGCATCTTCCTTTAGAAAAATTATGAGCAGGCAAGAGCATTGTTCTGTTAAATGTCTGGACATTAAATCACTGAAGCCATTTCAATATCGAGCTGTGCTCTGCAAGCTCCTTAGCTCCTTCCCGCCAGTCAGCAGGGGAACATCTGCTTTCATTGTCTACCCTCACCGCCAACTTTGTCCTAGCAATATCATTAGTATTATTATTTATATGCTTTATCTATATAGAGTCAATATACAGCATTCCCCAGAGTTTTACAGTCCAAGGAAACCACATAGTTTTTATATAAGGATTAACATAATGTAACCAGCAGTACAGGAAAACATAGTAAGATCCTGTTCTCAAGAGCTTACAAATTAAAGACTATGAAAGAAGTGACGAAGGGAATTATAGAAACACAATTTATTACAAAACATTTTTTTTTCTCTAATCAAGGAGGAACTATGCTATAGTAACATCCCCTGTCCTTAAAGTATGTATGCACCTTCATAGAGTTATAATCCATTGGCAGGGCTGTCTTTAATACAGGGCAAAAGGGGCCTGCTGCCCCGGGCCCAGTCATTGTTGTGGGGCCTAAAGCAGCTGCCCCTTGAGCCCGCACTGTCTGCAAATAATTGATAAGTGAATTCGGGAGGGCCCAAGAAAATGTTTGCCCAGGGTCCAATCGATATTAAAGATGGCCCTGTCTATTGGGACATCAAGTATGAGCCCTAAATAGGATTGTATGGGGAGGCTGTTCTCCCTCCTGTCAGCATGCACCTTACACTCCAGCACATATGATTGGCTCCTTGTGCTGCTTCTCCCTTTCCAATCTAAGCACAAAAGAATACAGAGCTGCATGATTTCGTATGTCCTATGTTTTCCTATATTTTAGCTTTAAAGTGGAAGTATAGGGTTATGAAAATATAACATCCATACTGACCTCTATGCTGCAGCATCGATGTGATGCATGCAAAGGAAAGAGACTCACTGCTCAAGGTGATCCAGAAGCCTGATGACCTACAGCGGTGCACGCCTTGGCTCGCCTCTGTGGATAATCAATAAGGAAAAGAAATGTCTGCACTCTAGATGAGGTCAAAATCCAGGTTTATTACTGGACATCCCAGTGTGACCAAAGGTGGCAAGGTAGACGCGTTTCACACACTAGTATGTGTACCTAATCATTACCATACTGACCTCTATGCTGTAGCATCGATGTGATGCTGCAGCTGTCTATTGTTGGCTCTAAGGCCGAGAACTGAGTGATCACATGTCCACTGATCGCTCAGCTCTCAGTCTGCAGAGAGCAGTGACTGTCAGTTGCCGCCCTCCACTCTGCTCTTTCAAGAGCACCAGGCAGGCACAGCTGGCTCTAGCTCTCAGCTGCGCATGGAAAGGTGGAGACAGTTGTCAATTAGGCAGCCCGGTGGATCCCAAAAATGTTGCCTGGATCCTTCCAGAGCCTAGAGTAGCTTTGCAACGTCAGCTGATAGCAGGCAATAGCTCACTTTTAGCTGACTCTGGATCACAGGAAAGCAAAAGTAAGTGCACACCTGAGTAGAAAAAAAAAAGCTTTGGCCATACTTTCTTTTAAATGTCCTTCTCCTGTATGCTAATAGGTAATAAAAAGAGGCGCTGAAAACCCTACCCATCAGGAAAAGAACCTTGGTTTTTGAGGCACTGGTTACATGACCGGCTGGTTGTGCCTTTAGTCAAGAGCATAAAGCCAGTGTCTTGGTATGTGAACATGAAAAAAAAAAGCTTTGGCCATACTTTCCTTTAAATTCCCTTCTCCTGTATGCTTAAAGGTAATAAAAAGAGGTGCTGAAAACCTTACCTATCATCTAAGGCACTGGTTACATGACATGCTGTTTGTGCCTTTAGTCAAGAGCATAAGCCAATGTCTTGATATGTGAACATATATCCAGCACAGAAGAGCTCCTAGAGAAGCAGTCATTTTTTTCTTTCTTTTTTTTTTTTAATTTTTTTTCTTAGGAAAGACATTTGATCACCTCTTTTACAATCTATTAATATGCTAAGCAAGAATGGTCAGGATTGGGCAAGCAACTCTTTTATAGGTCCACCTGGATGCATCAGTCGCACAGAAAGATTTTGTACAATGACAGAGTAAAAGAGAACTTGGAGATAGATGTTGGTGAAAGAGGACAACATGGGCATTCCTGAATAAGTAAAGAAAACTTCAAAATGTTAGTTTGGTATAAGGTGAGAAATTGAAATTCAGGGGATATCACTGACTTGAAGATTACGGGGCATTTAAGAAATGCTAAATATCTCTTAACTCCATACTTGCCAAAACAAAAAAAAAAAAAGGTATTTAACATTTAATTGCTGAATAAGACATTATGTTATTTAAAGTGATCTTTGCTATTCCTTTTGCAATCCCATTTGAGAGTACCTGTGCATAGTTGCTGTTGCAAGCTCTTTATTTCACCCTTTCTCAATAGCAGGCTATTAGCAATCCCTAGATAGCAGCAATGAATCACTATTCCTAACGCCTTCTGTTCCAGTAGTTATCGTCATCTTCAGGGCGGAAGATGATGACTCAAATTCCATGTGAAGGCTTTGATCTCCAGTTGATAATGAATAATGATTCTCCAATATGATGGTTGTGCTTCTGCATTTTTTTATTTATTCCACTAGATGGTGTGACAGCTGACAGCTCACATCCCATACAACAGGGTTGCACCTGGGTGGAATCTGCGGCAGTTTTCTATATGGAAACCTGCTGTATTCCCTCTGTAAACTAAGGGCAGACTTTCATTAGTTTCTTTTTTTACTCCTAAATAGAAACCGGCACAGGTGGTACATATAGAATTGAAATGGGTCTATCTGCTCCATTATATGGCGCACACCACTTCTGACTGTTTCCTGAGCTATTAAAATGGTGCAGGATGCTTAGCTAATTCTCTTGATAAAGAGCACATACCGAACTGAGACGCCTTAAATTATATCAAAAGGTAAAATTAAATTAAAACCAGCGCTACGATTTAGTATATGTTAAACTTACAATGATGTGTGTTGCAGCTGCTGCCCATTAAGTAAAAACTTAGAATAAATATATATAGCCGGCATGCTTTCCACGGGATCCAGGAAGTGACGTATTACGGTAGCTGTTCACCGGAAGTGCGTTGACGTGTTTCTCCCGCCTACAAGGGGCGTTATCAAAGGTCTGCAAGTTCCCTGCCAGTGTCAGTTAGTGCCAGATTTTCGGCTGCACTATCACAGTCCCACTATAAGTCGTTGTAAAGGTCTTTGACAACGCCCCTTGTAGGCGGGCGAAATGGGTAGACGCACTTCCGGCGAACGGCTACTGTAATACGTCACTTCCTGGATCCCGTGGAACGCATGCCGGCTGCGTTCCGGGAGTGGAGCTGTGTTTGCGGTTAATGGGATTATTCTTCTGCCGATTATCTTATGCTTTATTGTGAGTAGTATTTATCTTATTATCAATAACATTTTATATTACGGGCTTCACTATGTTTGGCTCATTCTTTTTTGAGTGATACCGGAGATACCGAAGGGGAAGTCTGTATATTCCTGGGTTGGAGAAGCATTGGTCCATATTATTATAAAGGCCCATTAACCTTTGAGCTCTGGTGAGCGGATTCCCTTAGGGGGGTTGGAAGCACTGTCACTGTGCGGAGCACCATTGCACCTTGAATATTGGCACCTTAGATATACAGCACTTTATATGAGCATGATCATAATTGTGGAAAGAAACCAATTATTTGGGCTATTATTGTGGACTCTAAGTATTGATGGCACTTTTGCACTTTGCAGGGCACGTTTTTTAATTATTATATACGTTTTTATTCTGTATCCAGCACGTCAATACTTTATGCACTTTTATATAATTATTGGATATATTTTTTTTTTGCACAGAGCACTTTATGCACATATTTTAGTATTATAACACTGTTGGAGTCAAAATGTATATGAATTGATGCTATCTATTTATTTTTATTCATCATTTACTATTTTGCGAGCGCTGTTTTTTTGGGTATATATACTTAAATTATATTAGCTTCAGAATGTAGGAGTATCTGTACTGCAAAGAGGGAGGTGTAATGGAGCAAAAACTGACTCTACAGAAAAAAAGTAATTTTACATGCATGTCATTATACTTTCTTGAAAACACCTGTTCAAAGTTATTCTTTCATTGTTGTTGTAGCTATAAAAAAAAAAAAAGATTTTTCTGCAAATGAGGGATAGGCGGTAGTTCAACATGCCCACCATCTTCATATAGATGAGAGATGTTTTTTTTTTTTCTCCTTTCAGCCTCAGTTTTATATCTTCCCAAGTGCATCTAAATTATGAGTGAGAGTTAGGCCCTCCAGTCAATAATATGCGACTGCAAGAGTATATATATTATTATTTCTGCTGGGAAAAACACAGCCCTCCACTGTTCAGCATTTCCATTGTAATAAAATCAAACAGCACAAAAGAAAACCGAAAAAGAATTTATTGTGCATTCTGAGCCTCCAATCTTTCTAAGTCAATGAACAAGACTGATGGACTTCTGCTATGTAATGGAAGACGTCACTAACTCAGTTGATAAAAGGACATCTAGAGGGCAGTCATGGAGGGCAGTCATATGCAATCACCTTAAAAGGACAGGGAGAAAGGTTTAATTTTTACTGTATATAAATTTATTGTACATAAAGTGTGTGTATGTATGTATATATATATATATATATATATATATATATATATATATATATAGATATATATAAAATTATATATATATAGATATATATGTAGTATATGTGTTGTGTGAGATATATATATATATATATATATATAAAGTATGTGTGTGGTTTTATATATATATATATATATACATACACACACACACACACATTTTTTGTAAAATATATATATATATTTGTTTATAAATGTATATATTAAAAATATATACATACAGTATACTGTGTGTGTATATATATATATATATATATATATATATAGTTCTCTAAACTGTCAGGTGCATACTTATCTCCTTGATTACCCTGAGATGTTAACCCTTTCCCAGCCAGTGTCTTTAGTATAGTTAAAGTGTATAGTATTATCACTAATCACTGTATTAGTGTCACTGGTGATGTCAGTGTCAGTTAGTCAGTTCCCTGCCAGTGTCAGTTAGTGTCAGATTTTTGGCTGCACTATCACAGTCCCACTATAAGTCGTGGATCACCGCTATTACTACTAAAAAAATAAATAAATACAAATTTCAGTATATATACTATAGTTTGTATTCGCAAAAACTATATGTATTACTTTATGTAATAATACTATATGTATACTATATGTATAACTTTCACACAAACCACTCATTATACACTTATTGGGATTTTTTTTATACTAAAGACATTTTTTTATACATAAGACAATTTTCTAAATTTTTTCTTTTTTGGTCTTTTTTCATTTATATAATATAAAATAAAAAAAACAAAACAAAAAAAAAAAAAAACAGTGGTGATCAAATACCACCCAAAAAAAGCTCTATTTGTGTGAAGAAAAATGATAGAATTTGAATTTGCATACAGCGATCAATTTACCAGTTAACCACTTGCCGACTGCTCACAGTAATATTACTGCAGCAGGTCGGCTCCCCTGGGCCCACGATGTAGACCTGTTTAGACACAGCGGGAGTCGGGCCGGAGGAGGAGAGGCGGCAATCGCCGCCTCTCTTCTCCGATTGTCGGGAAAAGTGTGAGAAGATCTGCCTGCTTGTGTAAACAAAGCAGGCGGATCTTCTCTGTGACAGACAGGGAGAGATCACAGGATTCAGCATAGGTCAGTAAGCATGAGGCTCACATTTAACCCCTTGATCACCAAAAGCGTTAACCCTTTCCCTGCTAGTGTCATTATTACAGTAACAGTGCATATTTTTAGCACTGATTACTGTAGTAATGTCACTTGTACCCCCAACAGTGTCAAAAATGTCAGTTAGGGGTCCGATCTGTCCGCCGCAATGTCACAGTCCCGCAAAAAATCGCAGATCGCCACCGTTACTAGTAAAAAAAAAAAAAAAAAACAATAAAAATTACATAAATCTTTCCTGTAGTTAGTAAATGCGATAACTTTTGCACAAACCAATCAAAATACGCGTATTGTGATTTTTTTTTACCAAAAATATGGAGCAGAAAACAAATTGGCCTAAAATGTTAAAAAATTCGATTTTTCTAATTTTTTTGGGGGGAACGTTATATATCAGAATGTGAAAAATGTTGTATTATTTTTTCAAAATTGGCGCTCTTTTTTTTTAAAATCGCACAGGTGATGAAATACCACCAAAAGAAAGCTCTATTTGTGGGGAAAAAAAGGTCAGGAAGGGGGTAAAATCTTCCGGTAGATAAAAAGTAGATAAAAATACGCTCATTGAGAATTTTTTTGTCAGACATGTAGCTAAATCCATGTTGGCCTAAATATATGACAAAAATTTAATATAGTGGATATTTTTTAACAGTCAAAGTAGAAAATGTAAATTTTTTGCAAAATGTTCGCTCTTTTTTTATTAATATCGCAACAAATAAAAAGCACAGAGGTGATCAAATACCACCAAAAGAAAGCTCTATTTGTGGAAATAAAAGGTCAGAAAGGGGGTAAAATCTTCCGGTCTTAAAGTGGATAAAAATACGCTCACTGAGAATTTTTTTTACATTTTGGCCTAAATATATGACAAAAATTGAATATATTGGATATTTTTTAACAGTCAAAGTAGATAATGTAAATTTTTGGCTCTTTTTTTATTAATATCACAAAAAATAAAAAGCGCAGAGGTAATTAAATACCACCAAAAGAAAGCTCTGTTTGACGTAAATTTTGTTTGGGTACAGCATTGCATGACCGCGCAGTTGTCAGTTAAAGTCGCGCAGTGCCAAGTTGAAAAAAGTGGCGTGGTCATTGAGCAGCAAAATCTTCCTGGGCTAAAGTGGACAAAGTAGCGCAGTGCTAAATAGCAAAAAAAATGCTCTGGTCATAAAAGGGGTAAAACCTTCCGGAGCTCAAGTGGTTAACGTGGTATTAAACCCCAAAACAAAAACGTAATCTCAGAGGCGTAACTAGAACCTTCAGGGCCCTGATGCAAGAAACCATGAAGGGCCCCCAAGACCCCTGGCCGGGGTCCTTACCTTCAAGCCCAGGGCTCTTCCCACTAATCCTGGGGCTCTTTGCTCTCATTGCATGGCCTTTTATTTCAGTCCCGCAGCAGGATTCTTTCACAAGTTCTGCAGTGGGCCCCCTTCCTACAATCTTGGGGCCTCCCCACAGTGGTGCAATGCCAGGGTCCGGGCGCAAGTGTGACCTTTGCGATCCTGAAAGTTCACCCACTGGTTTGCTACCGGGCCCCCTGGAGCATGGGGCCCGGTAGCGATTGCAACCCCTGCAACCCCTGTAGTTACGCCCCTGCGTAATCTATTGCAGTTTACCAGTGGCTTTTTTTTTCTTTTTTTTCCACTTGGTGATCCAGCCTATAAGTCTGTTATTTTTCAACTTTCTTTCCAGACCAAGCTATCCAGCAAAAGTTGCAGTTAGAGTTCGTTTTCCACTGACAGCTTTATTTCCCCAAAAGAAAAAAAACAAAAAAAACAGTTTTTGGATTAATTCCACTTTAAGACCAGTGCAGGGTGTCCTTTTTTTCCGGTTAGGAGCCCTACAAATATCGTGTTTGTACTTTTTGCCAAAAAGAGTCTTAAATAAAATAAATCCTTAAGATATCCATATCTGACTTTGAAGCCAGCAACAATTAACTAGAAAGAAAGATAACAGTGCCTTTATCTGATATTAACATATTTTTCCTCTAATTTTCTCCCCTTATCTTGGCAGCAGCAGGACTAAAGGTGCTTCAGATTAACCCCGAGTATTTTAGTGGCAAGCACGTTACCTTGCAATGTGGAATATTAGTGTGAGCCTTTTGAATGACGCCTGAAATGATGAAATAATAGCGGAGGGCGTCTTTTTCTGAGAACTGTCATTCAGGTAAGTTGCGGTGACTGTGATAAGTAATGCAAAAAGTAATAATTAGACATCTTATTACAGTCTCCTAACTGCCTTTATAGGAATCTTAATGAGGTAAACTGCTGGGTCTCCTGCAGCTGGATTACATTCATAGGGCCTCTTTGTGGAAGATTAATTCAGATCACAGCTGAAATAACTCAATTTCATTCCAGCTCTGTGCTTTGCTCATCTTGAAGGCTTATGCAATAAAGTGGATTAGGATGGGCCCAACGTAAGTAAGCTTATATTTATCAATTCTTTGCTTAGTTTAGCTAGCTGTGTACTTGGGACCACATTTAGAGGTCTCTTCCTATGGCACATTCATTCCACTCCACTTTTGTTACATAGTTTGTGAGGTCAAAAAAAGACACCAGTCCATCCAGTTCAACTTATGATGTGTGTGTGTTTGCTGTTAACCCTACATTGTATACCCCTGTATGTTGTGGTCTTTAAGGTGCCCATCTAATAGTTTTTTTAAACTATTGAAGCTCCCTGCTGCTACCACTGCTTGTGGAAGAGAATTCCACATCCTTACTGCTCTGACAGTGAAGAACCCCCTTACGTATTTTAAGGTTAAACCGTTTTCCTCAAGTTTTATTGAGTGGCCACGTGTCGTATTGTATTCCCTTTCTCTGAAAAGTTTGTTCCTTATGCTAGGGTCGCCAGTACAGTATTTGTACATTGATATCATATCCTCCCTCAATCGTCTCTTCTCCAGAGAGAACAGGTTCAGTGCCTGTAGCCTCTCCTCATAGCTGATGTCCTCCATTCCCCTAATTATTTTTGTTGCCCTTCTCTGGACTCTTTCCAGTTCCAGCACATCCTTCCTGAGGACCGGTGCCCAGAACTGGACAGCATACTCCAGATGTGGCCGGACCAGAGTCTTGTAGAGTGGGAGAATAATCTCTTTATTTCTGGAGTGAATCCCCTTTTTTATACATCCCAGTATTCTGTTGGCTTTGCTTGCAGCAGCTTGGCATTGCATGCCACTGCCAAGCCTATTGTCTACCAGTACAACAGTACCAGTTGAGAAAAGAAAATAATTCCCCTCTGGGTGATCAATAAACTTTCCAGGGATTTTTGCAAACTTTGTTGCAGATTCCGATCTTTTGTTATTCTGAAGGAATAGCTGTTCATTTGGCTGTGTCCATGTGCACAGTAAATCTGTATAGGAGTGACTTTATAATTATCAATCAGCTGCTGCGCCTGCAGGACTCTAATGAGGTACGTTGCAGGTAGAGATCGACTGATTATCGGCAAAGTCAATATATCGTGGGCCGATCTGCACTTCCTCCGATATATTGGAGTCGGCCCCTGAGGTTACCGATATTGCCGATATTTCGGGAAAGTGCTTGTACCGGAGTGATACCTGCAGCTAGAGGCATCACCCCAGTACCGGCGTCCATAGCCGACGGTCGGCTGTCTTTTAATGACAACCGATGCGGCTGAGAAGCCTCTTGGCTATCCCTACAAGGAGCGGAAGGGGATATCCCCCCCCGGCTTTCCACGGCTTTCCCGGGTCTCCTGTCCCACCGGGAGACCCGGGCAACCAGCCTGCACGGCTACCGAAAAGAAGACAAGATCAAAGCCGCATTCGGCTCTGATCGGATCTCCGTGTAAAAACTTGGCGCCAAATTCAAAAAAATTACAGCATTCAAAACAGCCAAACTTTTTTGCGTTTTGAATGTTTTTGAGTACTTGTAACAAAAGAAAAAAATATATATTTTTTTGTACGAAAATATAGGCCAATATCAGCTGATACTGATATGCGATGACCAAAATATTGGTATCGGCAATAAAAAAACGATTTCGGTCGATCACTAGTTGCAGGGTCTACATCCCTTTAGACATGATGTCCCTTTGAGAGTATTTCACCAAAAATGACATTTTTGTTGCAGGGGATGCCCAAAATCTGACTTGTATCTTAGTGCAGACTTCTGGGAAAATCAATAAGCCAATCACACAAGCATGATATTACATTTGGGGGGGGGGGGGGTTATATACGCCATCTCTGTAGAGAACGCCTTCAGGTTGCCATATTGCATTACCTTTTACATAAATTTACAGAATGAAGAGGAAAATTTGTTTTTAATAACATTCAATTACAATATGACTTGTGTCACAATTGAACAAGCTATGTTTTTTTCCCACAAAAGTAAAACCTATTAATTAAAAAAAAATCACAACCCAGTGAGTATCCCAGGACAGGGTTAATAAACATTTACAATAAAATATAATTAAGCACATAATTGTAGTTTGCGCATTTGTTGGCTTGCTACTGACCCTTGACTGTGCAACCCTTTGCACAAATATAGCCCTACATACACTAACTAAACTACAAATGGTGCAACTAGAAATGAGCAAAATTGAGAGGTTTTTTTTTTTTTTTTCTTTTACAAAATAGGGACTTTTCTACAAAATCTCACAATTTGAGTAAAATCAATTAAAATGGTAAAACGCCGGTAGTTATTTGGTGATTTTTAAGGGTACAGCAGGCTTTAAATGGCTTTGGAGCGTTATAGAAAATTCTGTCACCTATTTTGAGGGGCCATTTTTGTGCCAAAAATGGCCCCCCATTAGCCTCATTATTTTATGTTTTTTTTTTTAACAGAGTGTAAAAAAGTATTATTACTCACACTTTTCAAGTTAAAAACAGTCATCTCTGTACATAGAATAGCTGCAGCCATGGCCGTACAAACAGCGGCATAGTGTATCCCAGCTGGCAGCCGGTAAGCGTGATCACGTCACGTCTGGTCCCACCCAGGGTGCAGGTAGCTGCAGTGATGGCCATACAAACAGTGGTATAGTGTATCCCAGCTGGCGGCCGGTAAGCGTGGTGACGTCACGTCTGGTCCCACCCAGGGTGGGACCAGACATGACGTCACCACGCTTACTGGCTGCCACCAGGTATACACTATACCACTGTTTGTACGGCATTGGCTGCAGCTATACTATGTACAGAGATGACTGTTTTTTAACTTGGAAAATGTGATTGCACTTTACAGTTTTAAATAAATATCTCCAATCAGTATTACACTATGATCATTTGTATCTTATATGCACGTATATCTGGAGTAGAACCATGCAGTAAAGGGCTCCAGGATCGATGTGGATGTTTTTGAGAGATATTCCCTGAGCCGTTTTTTGGCTTTTCCATTAGTTTGGAAGCCAACTCTTTCTGGTAAGCAGCCACTTTTATTGATTGGCCTTATTCACGGAGGAATTGGGAAGCTGGTTCTCTTCATGCATACATCTATTTATTTTCCTGAATTACGTATTTGGGATATCCCCATTTTTTCTTTTTTTTTTTGTTTTCCTTTTTTTCATGTTGCACCTTTGCTTTTGGACTTTTCACTTATGAACTTTTTTATTGTGTCATTATACACAATGTTTTGAGGAATCTAAAGACATATAGTCAATTATATGTTTTGTCACTTAGGTTGATAAGCACTGCACTTTTTGTATACACATCCCCGGAGAAGTCTGGTGGGAGGGGTGAGGAGGGGAACCCAGCAGAGCTGCTGGGAAGTCCAATGGAGCATACGGGCCCAGGTAACACAAACTGGGGGGGTGGTGGAGGCAGCCTTTAGTGGAACTGATGGCTGTATTTTCCCCTCTAAAGCAGCTGAATGCTGAAGGGAGGGTGAGGAGGAGAAACAGGGATTGCCGGCATTCAGCTGTTACCAGCGTCGTCTGGGGATATGAGCGTATATCCCAAGAAGACACTGATTACAGAGAAACGCGTTGGAAAGGGCCTCACATGTGATGTTATTCCGCAAGTCGGCTTTACCGCTTGGACCTGCTGGTTGCTCTGAAGAAGAGGTGAATGCCTCGAAACGCGTCAGCCGTCATCCAATTATAAAAATGGACGCTTGCTTGGACTACTCCTGACACTCAAGGGATTGAGTTTGATATGATCGTTTTTCACCTCTGTTTGTGAGTAGCCAGTTTTATGTATTATTAATAAAGCCAATATTCAGGATAATGCGCTAGGTTGGTGCGCCCTTCTTTGTGTTTCTTTGTTTGCAGTACTTTTGGATTACCCCAGTCCTTTAGGGCAGCAAGACCTCAGCCATCCGAGACGCCATATGAGAGTCCCGTGGGAAGAGTAGTCGGGGAGCTTGGATTTTGAGCGCAGGAGAAAGGTGTTTCGTACATCACATTGTTTTGGAGTGGTTGCTTGTAACTAGGGTTGAGCGAACACCTAGATGTCCGTGTTCGACGGGTTCGGCCGAACTTTAAAAAAAAGTCCGGGTCCGTGTCCCGGACTTTTACCGAACTTTTCCCGGACGCCGAACCCCATTGAAGTCAATGGGGACCCGAACTTTAAGGCACTAAAATGGCTCTAAAACACCAAAGGAAAGGGCTAGAGTGCTGCAAATGGCAGCAAAACGTAATTAAGAGCATGGCAAGTGCTCTGCAAACAAATGTGGATAGGGAAATAACTTAAAACAACAAAAAAAAAAAAAGAAAAATAAAACAATGTTCTTCTTCATCTCTGAAGGACGAGGCCCATATGGAGTAGGAGGGAGGTTAAGGTGGTGGTGGATGTGGCGGTGACATAGGCGTGCGCACAGGGTGTGCTGGGTGTGCCTGGGCACACCCTAATCACCTAGGGCACATAGCATTGCCAGTGAGGAGATGGGAAAGATCTCCCTGGGACCTGCTCTGCTCTATTTCTCCTTGCCTACAGGTACATGGCCCCGATACATTACTCTCCCTGCTGGCAAACACATGCATGTGTATTTCAACTTTGGGGTGCACACCTTAATGCAATAGGCTGCGCACACCTATGGGCGGTGTAGGTGGAAGCGGCGGTGGAGGAGGACCAGGGCCGGATTAACAGCATCATGGGCTTGGTGCTGAGGATTTTGAAGGGCCTTAAGGGCCGTGCCTTGCCATCAGGGCCGGACTGAGCATCGGGCACAGCGGGCATATGCCCGGTGGGCCGCCGAGGCCTCCGGGCGTATTATAATGGAAGACAAGAGACCTCTCCGCGGCCGATTCCGCGGAGTCTGAGGGCCGCGGCCGCCGCATTACCGCAATCTGGCGGCCCGCCACTGTCCCCGACCCCGCACGGCAATCTGGCTGCCCGCCGGCTGCTATATCCGACTCAAGTCCCCACTCCTTGCTAACTTTGCTCAGCTGGCCTGGCAGCCGGCTCCGCAGCGGCATCCAGGCTCCAGCATAGCTCAGGAGGGGGTGGAGTCGGTGGGTGGACCATGTGACCGTCATGTGACTAAGGCAGGGGGTGGAGCTAGAGGCCGGCGGGGACCCCATGCTGCCTTGTCACAGGAAGAAGCAGGAAGTGAGCCGGCGCCGCACACCGCAGACAGACACACACTGACAATGTGTCTGAGTCTCAGTCTGAGAGTGAGAGACAGTGAGTCAGAGTGTGGACTGTCAACTTGCAAGTCTAGTGCCTGCCTGCTTGCCCTGGAGGAGCTGCATTAACACCACCAGCACTGCACCACCCACGACCAGGACAGGAGCCAAGGCCTCAACAACAGGTAAGGAAAGAATGGCAGCAGGCCAGCAGCACAATTTACAACACCACAGACCACACACACCACTGTCACCGCTGGGATTTGTGGTTCTGGGTGGCCTCCGGCAGAGCAGGGTTCTGGTCTGGAACTTCTGGCTTAGCAGCAGGCAGGCCACAGGTGTAAAAAACAAATAACAGCTACACACTGTCACAGCACTGCTAGAAAACATGTGCCATGCCAGTTTGCTTGTTACATGTGATGTGACAGCCAGGTGCACATTTTCAAGTTGAAAATGTGCACCTGGCTGTCACATCACATGTAACAAACAAACTGGCATGGCACATGTTTTCTAGCAGTCACAGTGTTGTAGCTGACTGTTATCTGTTTTTTACACTTGCGGCCTGCCTGCCTGCTGCTAAGCCAGAAGTGAACCATCCTCTGCCGGATGCCAGAACCACAAATCCCAGCGGTGTTGTCGTGTTTGTTTTTGTGCCCTTTCCTTACATGGCACATGTTCTAGCAGTGACCATGTGTAGCGGTTTTGAAAACCGCTACACACACACTGTCACTGGCTGCTGCTAGAAAACATGTGCCATGCCAGTTTGCTTGTTACATGTGATGTGACAGCCAGGTGCACATTTTCAACTTGAAAATGTGTACCTGGCTGTCACATCACATGTAACAAGCAAACTGGCATGCCGCATGGCACATGTTTTCTAGCAGCAGCCAGTGACAGTGTGTGTTTAGCTGTTTTCAAAACAGCTACACACGGTCACTGCTAGAACATGTGCCATGTAAGTAGAGATGCACCAAAATTTTGGCAACCGATATTTTCGGCCGAAAATTAGCCTATCCCATTTCTGCCGATAAGAAGTTAAAGATGCCGAAAATGTATGGCCGCTACTATGTGTAAAAACTAAGCCCTTCACTTCCCTGTCATCTCCGGGTATCTTTGCTGACCGATCTGATCTGATCCTCTGCCGGTGTAACGTTAAAAAACCATACCCCGTGAAGAAACCATACCCTCGTCACTTCCTGTGTGAAACAGCTGAGCAGCGCATGCTCAGAGCCCCGGATACCTAATTGAACATCAAAGAATTTGACAAGTGCACATGCTTGGAGGGCATGAAATAATCACGGCACAGTGTGTAATGTTATACTTGCTGCGGGTACATTAAAACAGTTCGGCTGCAACATCAATAATCTCCTCTCCTATCCCTGTCACTTCCTGATCTCCCCTAATAAATATAAAAGCGGTGGCGGGTGTATGAGATGTAAATGACGGCGATCGCGGCTCCGTGATCCGCTTTTATATTTATTACCCGAGATCAGGGAAGTGACAGGGGAAGGAGCGGAGATGATGTATGTTGCAGAGGAGCTGTTTTAATCTAACCGCCGCAAATGTAACTACCGTGAGAAATCCATACCCTCCGTAGG